>NC_073380.1:18039873-18369442 GCF_028641065.1 Leucoraja erinaceus
GTTTTATTAAAGGGATGTAGCAGAGCCACAAGCATATTAATTTGCAGAAACAGTTCCCTGTCATCAGAAATAGCCAATCAAATGGGGCAATGGTTCTGTTGCCCTGTTTTGGAACTAAATGGAAAGGCCTCGCCGAGTTGGTGTTTTGAAGTAACGGGTGGTTTATTAAACCCGTGCGTACGTGCCAGGGAGGTGAGCCAAAGGTCACCTGCCAAGTGTGACTTCGGAACATTTTTTTAAATATTCTCAGATGACAAGGTTTTGCTCAGAGACTCCATTAATAATAAACTGAGGTCTTAATTACAGAATGGAACTCGGAAAAAAACTTAATTAGGTCACAAACACATTGAGATGATTATCCACAAGTCTAAATTCGTTAACAGTCGATCCAAATTTGTGTTACAATGATGGTTGCACACGTAATCAATGACATTCTTGTTCGGCTTTGTCAGTGGTTCGCTGTCACCACATTAGCACAATTCCCATCCCTGTTTACTGATTATTAGCCCTCGCTACCGTTCACCCTACAACATCCTGTTACCTCTAGTCATGACTTCCAGCAAATAATTAAATGATTGATCAATAGGAGGAAGGGAAGCAGCGATCACTTCCATCCTCAGTAACGAAGGGGCACAACAAATGCAAGACTTATGATACTCAAACAGTTTCAGCTACAAACACCAAGTGGCTAATCCATTTCACCCACCATCTATGTTCCATTAGCAAAGGCTTCAGCTTAAGCAATTCACTTCACCTGGTAGAAGTGTTCGCAAAGGCTTTCTTAATAAGGTCAGAAGTTTTCAAACATACGGCATGAACGTTTGCTGAAAATGGCACAATGTTAGTATCAAATTGCCAGCTCCTTAGAAAATGAAATGACTGCGCATGTGCCGTCAAAACTGGCCAACACGGAGACATGGACTGATAAAAGCATGGCCGCCTGAAGGGGGGGTGTGTTGGGTGCGACCGCACCCCCCTTTTTTCCCCCCTAAGAAAAAAATCAAAAAAAAACAAACAAAAATATCACAAAAACAAAACTGTAAAAAAAAATCAACGTTCCCACTTTGGAAACAGCCAGTCCTCTGTTCTCCCGTCACCGGGCAAGAGTGGCTGAATCTGAACCCAATGGCTGTAACCCCAACACCAGACGCTGCTGCGGCGGAGCCCGCTCCCCTCGCCTCCCCCCACCGCCGGGGCCCAAGCCATCTTCCCCCCGCCACCCCTGACCCCCGCTGGGCCCACGCCACCCCCGCTGGGCCCACGCCACCCCCGCTGGGCTCATGCCACCCCCGCTGGGCCCACGCCACCCCAGCTGGGCTCATACCGCCCTGCTGGGCTCATGCCACCACCGCTGGGCCCACGCCACCGCCGCTGGGCTCATGCCACCCTGCTGGGCCCACGCCACCCCAGCTGGGCTCATACCGCCCTGCTGGGCCCACACCACCCAGCTGGGCTCATGACACCCCCGCTGGGCTCACACCCCCCCCGCCGCCCCCGCTGGGCCCACGCCACCCCTGCTGGGCCCACGCCACCCTCGCTGGGCTCACGCCACCCCCACTGACCTCCGCTGGGTCCACGCCACCCTCGCTGATCCCAGCTGGGCCCACGCCACCCCGCTGACCCCCGCTGACCCCCCGTCACCCCCGCTGGGCCCACGCCACCCCCACTGACCCTCGACACCCTCGCTGGGCCCACGCCACCCCTGCTGGGCCCACGCCACCCCCGCTGGGCCCACGCCACCTTCATCCCCCACACCCGCTGGGCCATGCCCCACCGTCAGCTACATCCCCGCTGCCAGAAAGAGGGGGAGATGTGAGAGGGAGGAGGGGGAGAGAGAGAGAGAGGGGAAGGGAGGGGAGAGAGAAATGGAGGAGGGGAGCGAGGAAAAGGGGATTATCTTTAGTGAGATTGCAAAATTAAGGTAGGTTTTAGAGCTATTATATTTTCTCCTCCATATGAATAATATTTAACAATATAAAATAATATCAAACAATTGGAACTGCTTTCTTTTCCTTGATAACAATATTGAAAAATATGAATTCCATAGTTTGTGACATAAATACACATTTTAATGGGATCATTATATACAGATGTAACATTTCAATTTCGAGATCGGGGGGGGGGGGGGGGGGGGTGGGGGGGAAAATACGCGATAAAGAGCTGAGAAGAGGAATCAGAGCTGCCAAGGAAAGGTACTCTGAGAAGTTGAGGAGCAAGTTCTCAGCCAGTGACTCTTCTTCAGTTTGGAAGGGCTTGCAAGAAATCACCAACTATAAGAGGAAAGCTGACGAACGACCTGAATGAGTTTTACTGCAGGTTTGAAAATCAGAAACGTAACCCTGGTACCCCTTCCCCGACAAACACAGCCAGACCCCAGTCTGCAAAGAATGGACCCTGCACCCTCTCCTTCCCATTTACCACTTCACACCTACTTAAGGCAAGACTCCAGTGTGAAAAGAGTGGATCCTTTCCCACCCCACCCAACACTTCAGACCTACTCACAGCCTGACCTCAGTCTGCAAAGCTATAGGGAGAGGTTGAGTAGGCTGGGACTCGATTTCATGGAACACTTCATCTTCGCCCCCCCCCACGCCGCAAGAAAGAGGGGGGGATGTGAGAGGGGGGAGGGGGAGAGTAGAAAAATGTCCATTGACTTGACCTCCACAGCTGTCTTTGGCAATTAATTCCACAGTTCACCACCCTCTGACTTAAGAAATTCCTGCTCATCCCCTTCCTAAAGGAATGTATTTTAATTCTGAAGTTGTGGCCACTGGTCCTAGACTCTCCCACTAGTGGAACCATCCTCTCCAAATCCACACCATCAGGTTTTTATCAGGCTGAGCCAGACGGCAACAGCTTCAAACGGTGTCCCAAAGCTTGTGCCCTGTCCTGCATCACCCAAGGCAGCAGAGATGTTATAGGAGAGGGCAAGCACTGTAACACAGTAGCTCACGATGGTTTGGGTAACATTCAGGAATGTCTATGCATGTCACATCATGAATATTACTGAAGAACGGTCTTGACCCGAAATATAATCTATACCTTTTCTCCAGATATGCTGCCTGACCCACTGAGTTACTCCAGCATTCTGTGACATGCCACCTATCCATGTTCTCCACAGATGCTGCCTGACTCACTGAGTTACTCCAGCATTCTGTGACATGTCACCTATCCATGTTCTCCACAGATGCTGCCTGACTCGCTGAGTTACTCCAGCACTCTGTGAAACGTCGCCTATTCATATTCTCCGCAGATGCTGCCTGACCCACTGAGTTACTCCAGCATTTTGTGACTATTTTCCCTTCACCCATCTGCGAGAGAGAGAGTGTAAGTTACCTAAAATTAAATAATTCAATGTTCATAGTGAACACAGACACAAAATGTTGGAGTAACTCAATGGGTCAGGCAACATATCTGGAGAAAATGAACAGATGACGTTTGTGTCTATCTTCTGTAAAAACCAGCATCCGCAGTTCCTTCCTGCACAATGGATCTCAGTGTCAGTCTCTGACTCCCGTTGGCAGGCCATTCTGCCCACAGCCCGCCCAGCGATGACTAACCCATGTCACAGGGGGATGGTGTGAAGGCGGAGTTAGACAGAGCTTGATTAATGTTACGGTTGGGGAATGGGCCATAATATTGCCAGGGAAACGCTGTTATTCGTGACTCCGCCTCCGCCCTTTCCCAGCTGTTCTCAATCGCACCCCTGGCCACACAAAAATTTATACTTTAAGAAGGAATACACGGAACATTTAAACTCAGAACGCTTCTAACAGAGTGAGCCATGTGAGCACTTTGATCATTCTCCCTGTATTTGCATTTGACAAAATAGTCCGAAAAAAATGTAAACTTTAAAAAGTTCTTTAAATAACACGTGTAAAAGTGTTCATACCTTTTGCTAGGCCTAATTGGCCCTTACCTCTGCGAAAATAATCTGATATTCGTAGGCGAAATGTCACCAACAATAATTGATTCTATTATTAATTGACTAATAATTGACTCTATTAGCGGAAAGATGCAATTCTGATCTAATATTATCAATGCCTCTGTCTTTGGAAACAACACCAGCAATTTATTAAATCTGACTACATGCAGCACAGTGGTAGAGTTGCGGCCTCACAGCCCCAGAGACCGGGGTTCGATCCTGACCATGGGTGCAGTCTGTCTGGAGTTTGTATGTTCTCCCTGTGACCGCGTGGGTTTTCTCCGAGTGCACCGGTTTCCTCTCACACTCCAGAGATTACAGGTTTGTAAGTTAATCGGCTTCGGTAACATTGTAAAATTGTCCCTGGAGTGTATAATAGGTGGTCGGCGCGGACTCGGTGGGCCGAAGGGCCTGTTTCCGCGCTATATCTCTAAAATCTGAATTTGGATAATGTCTAAAGGAACTGCAGATGCTGGTTAATACGCACAAAAGGACACAAAATGTTGGTGTAACTCAGCAGGTAAGTCAGATCTGGGAAGAAAAACATAAAAAGCTGGAGTAAGTCAGCGGGTCAGGCAGCATCTCTGGAGAAAAAGAATAGGTGGCGATTCGAATCGGAACCCTTCTTCAGACATCCTAATCGGAATTGAGTCTGAAGATGTGTCTCGTCCCGAAACATCACCTATTTTTCTCCAGAGATGCTGCTTGACTCGCTGGAGTAACTCAGCGAGTCAAGCAACATCACCTATTTTTCTCCAGAGATGCTGCTTGACTCGCTGAGTTACTCCAGCTTTTTGTGTCTGTCTTCGGTTTAAACCAGCATGTGCAGTTCACTCCTTACACGGGTCTCTGGAGAACATTGATTGGTAGCGTTCCGGACCCTGCTTCGGAAAGGCATCGATCGCTAGTCGGCGAGGACTCCGAGCTGTATCTCTCAAAGAAGTACATGTGAAAAATTTCTCACGGACCATAAAAATGCGGGACCTTTCAGTAAAGTCCCTTTTAAAGATTATAGTTATTTTCTTAACATAACTCATGAATAAGTTGATGTCCATATGCGGATGCAAATCTTTATTTTTTAAATTCAATCCCACAGAAGACAATTTTTACTCACCTTCTGTCCCCTCTGTCCAGCTTCCGGGTTCACCGTTCGCAGGAGTTCCCACGGTAAACGCAAGAGTTATTACGGATATCGCACTGGCCACTACGTCCATATAATGTTGCAATGTTCAACCACAAGTGTACAAGTCACTCTTGGAGAAATTCAAGCTTGCTTGAATTTTCTCCCGAGTCACCAAGTTACACGAGTACCTGCCGTTAGCGCCACAGTGGTCCACGGTGGTCCACGAATGCCGTACGGTTATCGCACGAGGTTCCCACGATGTTCAACTCTGGTTAACTCTTGCGTCAAGTCGCCCCGCGAGAATGGCCTATTAAAAGGACAACTGTAGCAAGTATATAGGAATGCTGCCTCCCATCATTATGCCTCAAGTTACAGTCCATCATGTGAAAATATATTGGCTTTCTTCATTGTTGGATGAAACTGGTCCATGGATAGAATAGGGCTAAAGACAGGCAAATAGGATTAGCTCAGATAGACATTTTGGTCAGTATGGCTAACTCCGACTCTACACTTTTGGAGCTTGTTATCTAACAGCAGCATTAAGTATCTTGATCACTGGATGTTCACAAAGGCCAGCCTTTCCTGCTTTCTCCAGAGGAACAAAGAATGTGTCATAATTACTAACCTCACCAGAAATGAAGCAGGAAAAATGTGCTGGGGGAAGTGAACAGCAAATGCATTAATAGGATTATATTTAGAGAGAGGCTAATTAACAAGCTAATGGATCTATTTCTCAAACCATCCCACCCATTCATTTCTCCAAAGTATTCCCAGGTCATCAGGAAACACGAGTTCTTTAAATAACACGTTTAAAAACAATGTTAAGCAAGCTCATTAATGTTTCCTGAGGCTGTGGTTTAACAAGTACCCATTAATATTGTCATCCAATTATTAAATCTCTATTGTTGGTGAATAGTTGCAATCCGGTATTCAAAGGCACCTCAGTTAAACTATGAAGTGGAAACATTGGAGACATTGGCTCTATATCCAATATTTTTTACCAAAATAATTTTCTGCCTGCTCCAAACCACACATTCTTGGGGATAAAACATTTTGATTTACTGCAGACATTAAAAGAGATTTAAAAAATTGACATTGTAGTTATTTAGTGACTGTATTTAAAGAAACGATTAAACAGACATCACTGCAACCTAGAACTGAGCTGAAATCTATGTAGACATGCCCAGCTATTATTGACTTTGCAAATAGATAAAGAGTGATGATGAAATGAATGTAGCTATCATAGCCTGCTCTTTGACATAACTACAATGACTCATGAATTATCAGACGTTTAAGGGGGAACAAATATTCCAGTACTTTTAGTTTAGTTTAGAGATACAGCATGGAAACATGCTCTTCGGCCCACCGAGTCCGCACTGACCAGCGATCCCAGCACACTATCACTGCCTGGAGTGGTTTAGGCCACCAGTACTCGCTGAAGTTTAGAAGAATGTGGGGGGACCTCATTGAAACGTACAGAATAGTCAAAGGCTTGGATAGAGTGGATGTGGAGAGGTGTTTCCACTGGTGGGAGAGTCTAGGACTCGAGGCCATAGCCTCAGAATTAAAGGACGTTCTTTTATGAAGGAGATGAGGAGGAATTTCTTTAGTCAGAGGGTGATGAATCTGTGGAATTCTTTGCCAAAGAAGGTTGTGGAGGCAAAGTCAGTGGATATATTTAAGGCAGAGATAGTTTATTGGGGAGAAGGCAGTAAAATGGGATTAGGCAGGAGAGATAGATCAGCCATGATTGAATGGTGGAGTAGACTTGATGGGCCAAATGGCCTAATTCTGCTCCTATCTTATGATCTTATGATCTACTCATCAGGTACATGCCAGCTCTCATCAGAGCGATCTCTTTGGCTCTGAAACTTGCTCTTACATTACCGATCAATTCCTCTTCTTTCACCATTTATCAAAACTAACGGGTAATTTACAGAAGACTTACAAGTTTGTCTATTGGATGTGGGAGGAAAATAGAGCAACTGGCAGAAGCCCAAATGTAGAACATACAAAAAAAACCCATCTGAGACCAGGTTTGAACCCAGGTCCCTGGAGCTGCAAGGCAGTGGTGTACCATTGATGAATTACTTGTCTCCGTTCAGATTTAGACGCAAACAACTCCAGACAGAAATTGGACACAAAATGCTGGAGTAACTCAGCGGGACAGTGGGTTACGTTTCGGGTTGAGACCCTTCTTCAGTCTGAAAAAGGGTCTCAACCCAAAACGTAACCCATTCCTTCTATCCAAAGATGCTGTCCAAAGAACGTCACCCATTCCTTTTCTCTAAAGAAGGAATGGGTGACATCACCCATTCCTTCTATCCAAAGATGCTGCCTGTCCCGCTGAGTTACACCATCATTTTGTGTCTACCTTCGATTTAAACTATCATCTGCATTTCCTTCCGACAACACTCCAGACAGAAATGCTATGTTCCAGAAACAATGCTTGTGGATGAAAATAGTTTTTCATTAGTGAATTCTAATCTGTACCTCAAACCCTTGTTTACATTCATATCCTTGTTTGCTCACATGGGTTTTAAATTTACTCTCTGCTTTTAAAGACCTGAAGTACCTTTGTACCTTATTGGTAAGAGAAGAAGAGCTTATGTGCTATATTATAAAAATGGAGAAAAAAATGGTTGTAACTATTTGTTAAAACAGCACACAATCATTTGCATTACATACCGTACCAAATTTAATTATATAAATATTGCATGAAATATATTTCATTAATGTATAGTGGCCATACTTATTGCAAATGTCTTTGACCATTTTCATGTTCTTACTCTGACGCAAGGAGGTTCATATGATCAACAATGTATTTCATAAGGTAGACAAAAGTGTTGAAGAAATTCAGCGGGTGCAGCAGCATCTATGGAGCGAAGGAAATAGGCAATGTTTCGGGCCGAAACCCTTCTTCAGAATTTCATAAATTGCAAAATATTGTGACATGGGGCTGAAATGAAAAAGGATACAGATTTTATTTTCTTTCTAATATTGAATAGATTTTTTCAGAGATTGATTCAACTTTATTTGGCTTTTTTTTTAAGGTTAATACTATATTCTGATATTGGGAGTTGGGGCGTGCATATGCGTGTATTTTTCTGCTGATGCCGGCGACCAGTTTTATGACCTGATTATATCGGAGAGTCTCAGCAGCTGAGACACTGCAAAAGCTAGTGCATCCCATTGAGCTCCTTTGCAGAGTAATGACTCGCACAGCCGCAGGACTGCTGCAAGCACCAATCCATCAGCCCTCATTAGCACCATTTAACATCAAGGACCTTCCTAAACAAACAAACATTTATCTAATCGGAACAATGAGCAGACCAGTGCACAGAGACTTATTTAATTGAAACAACAGATCTATTTGCCTAATGTTGTTGTCAAAGTTAACCATAGTTTGAAGCATATCTGTCATGAATCTGGTAAATGTATATGCTTGATTGATAACTCATTTCAGCAGCATTTAATGTCCACGTTGAGATGGAATCCACTCGTTAAACAAGGCATGATTACGAATGGACGAGACTCTCTTGGCAGCTGTAACCTAACATTAACACTTAATCTATTGAAAACCTTTGATACCATCTAACAGGACTCCACTGGTCTGTGGTGATAAAGGCAGGCATTTTATCTCAATACACCTTCTGTTGCTTATAGTCTTCAGGCCTCACAGTACTAAGTAACAATAACTGAACACCTTACTCAACCACAGCTGCTTTGTTATAACATTTGATACAATGTTTTTAATACCACTTTTAAGCAGTTATCTACATGAAAACAATATTCTAAATAACGCACGCCTCAAGGGGCCATGAACATTTCAGCACAGGAGAAGGTTCATATTGTAGTAAGGATTTAAAAGACAGTGGGATAAGAAAGGGAAATAATAGCAAGGGTCTGAACAAATGTCCCGACCCGAAACGTCATCTGTCCATTCCCTCAAAAGAGGCAACTTCACCACAGAGGCTGAATTGCTTTACCACTTAATTTTTAATACTTTAATACTCAAGATACAGGGCGGCACAGTGGCACAGCGGTAGAGTTGCTGCCTTACAGCATTTGCAGCACCAGAGACCCTGGTTTGATCCTGACTACGGGTGCTATCTGTGCGGAATTTGTACGTTCACCCCGTGACGACGTGGGTTTTCTCCAATTTCCTCCCACGCTCCAAAGATGTACAGGTTTGCAGGTTAATAGGCTTGGTATAAATGTAAAATTGTCCCTAGTGAGTGTCGGATAGTTAACAATTTATGGTTTTGTTTATTGTCACGTGTTCCGCGGTACAGCTATCCAGTCAGCAGAAAAACAATACATGAATATGTACATGAATACATGATAATGTGGTCAGTGCGGACTAGGTGGGCCGAAGGGCCTGTTTCCGCGCTGTAGCTCTAAACGAAACTGAACTAAATTCCAGCATCTATAATTTATTGTGCTTGCAAGGTTAGTGTTCATCTTTAGAAGTATTATCTGAGCCTATTTTAATTGAACATGGATGCACCAGATGATTCAGAGCAGTGGTCAGTGCCTGCTCCTGTCCTGAATCAATTGCAAATAATGAAGATACTGTTAATATCACTGGGAGCTATCCATTCACAGTGATTCACAGTGGCTTTAGATATACATTGTGAGCAGAGCAGGTCAACCTTAGATAAATCACTGGGACACGGATGACAGAACAGTTAAGGGCCTGTCCCACCTACATGATTTTTTCCGTGACTTGCGGCACCCTTCATAGTCGCAGCAGGTGTCCGAAATGTTCCACATGTTGAAAATCCAGCAGCGGCCAGAAATAGGTACGACTCTTTGGACGACTACTCACCACCATTCAGGCCTTCCTACACCTGTTACTGTGGTATCAGGAGGATGGACCCGCACCATGCCTCCAGTTCCTCCGTTTCTTCAGCTGAATTGTGTAATGAACTGAAGCATTATTTATGGCATGGCCTCAGCCAGAAATGTTAATAGATTGAAAGAAAGTATTTAAAATCTGATATACCATGTGGGTATAATTGTAGCTCAATATTTAGATGGGAATTTCAAAAGGTGATATTCCAGTCAGCCCTAAACAAGTTTGCAAAAAATTTCATGACTATACCAAAATATGGCAAAGTGAATTCCACACCACTGAAAATATGAAAACATAGAGTTGCACAAATACTCACAGTATCAATCACACAACTAATCAATCACACACTGCTTTTCAATTCATCATCCATCCACACTCATCCACGCTCTGAAGAAGGGTCTCGACCCGAAACTTCACCCATTCCTTCTCTCCTGAGATGCTGCCTGTCCCACTGTGTTACTCCAGCTTTTTGTGTTTACCATCCACACTCTTCCGTCTTCAGCATCAACCCCATTCTCACTCTACTACTATGTTGGTGTTCTACCGCTTCCAACTCACACATGAATTGCACGATATAACAAATTTACAAATTAAGATCACGGAAAGGTTACTCTATGTTCTTCATCTTCTGCGTTTGGATTAACACAAACCGATCGATCGGACTTTACTGGCTTTACCTTGCACTAAATGTTATTCCCATATCATAAAAATCTGGAGCAATGCAGCGGGTCAGGCAGCATCTCCGGAGAAAAGGAATAGGTGACGATTCGGGTCTGAAGAAGGGTCTCGACCCGAAGGTCACCTATTCCTTTTCTATTCCTTTTCGCCAAAGATGCTGTCGACCTGTTGACCAGCTTTTTGTGTCAATCTTCAGATTAAACCAGCATCTGCAGTTCCTTCCTGCACTTATTCCCTTATCATGTAAATTACATTAATTACATGTAAATGTTCATATACATTGTAAATGGCTCAACTGCAATGGTGTATTGTCATTCCGCTGACTGGTTAGCATGCAACAAAAGCTTTTCACTGTACCTTGGTACACGTGACAATAAACTAAACTGAAACTGAACTGAGATGACGCCTAAATGCATTAATTGGGATCCTCACTGTCCAGGCGAAAATAATTATCCTCCCTGTATATATACTGGCTACTGAGGCATGAACCACTTAATTATAGAGTCATAGAGCTACAAAGCAGAGAACAGGGTCCTTCAGCCCACCTAATCCATGCTGACCAAGTTGGCTTTCTGGATCGGTCCATTTTTTCGGCATTTCTTTCTCCCTTAAAGTCCTTCCCATCCATACACCTGTCCAACCCGAAAAGTCACCCATTCCTTCTCTCCAGAGATGCTGCCTGTCCCGCTGAGTTACTCCAGCATTTTGAGTATTACAGCTGCCATTTTATTCTGACAATGTTTGACCTTACCCTGTGAAGTTGAATGGTATCTCTAAATACCTCTTCCTTCTTGGTCTATTGATAACTTCTAAGGCTCAAGAGGCTGTGGACAATGAGCAAGGTCACCAGTTGAAATGAAACATTTATTCTGCGTTGCCCATTCTCTGGGTCCTCTTTTATTTGCTGGATTGAAAATGACTGTAATAGGTGATAGAGCAATAGTCAAAAATGATTGTTTATTCATGATAGCTTGACAATACACTGGTCACAACCAATTGATGCGAGTTGAATAAAACATAGCTCTTCCATCCCTGAAGGCATTTGTTCCTTCCCATTGTAAACTTTGAAATTGTCCAAAAATAAATGCCACTTGGAATTTCATAAGAGATTTCTCATTACAGAAGTGAGGGTGGATTTCATTGGCTGCATATATTAGTCCCTCAATTAATCTTTCCATCTATTACATCTTGCGTGTAAATCTCATCGATATATTGCGATGTGCATCACATAGCTGCAACAGCTACAGTGGTGAGAGTTATGCAATGTTCAAGATCTTCACCACTGTTTGCACCTGCAGAGTGGAGTTGTGGAAGTCATTATTGCTTTAGGCAAGATGCCAGCTAACAGAAGTGCGCCTAAACCTACATGATTTCCCGGTTACCAAACACTTTAACTCCCCCTCCCATTCCCACACTGACCTTTCTGTCCTGGGCCTCCTCCACCGTCAGAATGAGGCCCAATGCAAATTGGAGGAACAGCAACTCATATTTCGCTTGGGCAGCTTACAACCCAGCGGTATGAATATTGACCTCTAACTTCAAGTAACCCTTGCTTTCCCTCTCTCTCCATCCCTCCCCATCCTAGTTCTTTGACCAGTCTGACTGTCCTCCTGATTACATTTTTATCTTTGTATGCTTTCATTGACACTTTCCACATTGGCTCATTTTCAAGCAAAGAGAAGTGTAACTGGCCAACTAATTCTTCTGTGATCTTGAATCCCAGTCAGAGCTATTATCCCATCAATTATTTTGCCATGAAGATTAAACTTCAGACTTTTTAAGCACTGAGGAAAGAGACACAGAAGATAGCGACAGACCCAACTCAGCATGAAGACAGACACAAAATGCTGGAGTAGCTCAGAGGGACAGGCAGCATCTCTGGAGAGAAGGAATGGGTGATGTTTCAGGTCGAGACCCTTCTTTAGGCTGAGAGGGAGAGGGAGACACAGGGATATTGAAGGGTAAGGTGTGAAAACAAGGCATCAAAGGGGATGAAGTTCAAGGACAATGTAGAATGGATCATTGTTAGCTAGAGGAAGGTGACAACGAAGCATACAAAGGTAAAATGTAATCAGGCAGACTGAAATTAGTCGGAGAACTAGGATGCGGAAGGGATGAAAAGAGAGGGAAAGCAAGGGTTACTTGTTAGAGAAGTTAGAGAAGTCAATATTCATTCTGCTGGGTTGTAAGTTACCCAGGTGAAATACGATGTGCCGTTCCTCCAATTTGCGTTGGGCCTCACTCGGACGGTGCAGGAGGCCCAGGACAGAAAAGTCGGCGTGGGAATGGGAGGGGGAGTTAAAGTGTTTAGCAACCCGGAGATCATGTAGGTTTACCAATCATATAGGGGGATTCTGTGGAGATGTTCAGCAAAATGATGGTCGAGCCTGCACTTGGTCTCGCCGATAAATAAGATTCCACACCTGGAACAGCAGATACAGTAGATGAGGTTGGAGGAGGTACGTGAACCTCTGCCTCACCTGTAAGGACTGTCGGGGTCCTTGGACAGAGTCGAGGGAGGAGGAGGGACAGGTGTTGCATCAAAGATACACAGGATGCCTTTCTCCAACAAACATTGCATGGCCATAGTCCGTAGTCCATTGAAAGTAGCTCTGCACTGCATGCAACTTCTGCCTCATGAGAGCACCTACGTGTTTTGTGATTTCCACACAAATCTCATTGGTAGTAGTCTGCTGATGCTTTTCCAACTACTGATTGCCACCAATTTCCATGTGATAGAACAGGAGCTTGATGGAAATGCATGTTTACTGGAGATCTGACAGATTCCGTGCTAGATTAGACTGAGCAAGCCCAGCCAGTTGAATGGACGTTTTATGGTAAAGGGGGAAAGCATAGTACAGTAAGCTGTATTTGTGCTTGGTTTATTGTTTGCAAATATATATATATGATTTCAGATTTTATATTAAGATTATAATTTTAAACATCGGTAGTTGTTTATTTTCATTTTTTTGTAGTTTTTGAATTGATTCTGCACAGACAGAAATGCTGAAAAATCTTACACTAGTCCCATTAAAAAAAATTCTATCCACATTCTCGTCAATTTTCCAAGACTCTATCACTATTTATTTGCTCAGGTCAATTCATAGCGGCTAATTAACCGACCGACTTGCATGTCTTGGGGATGTGATCGCAGTGGGAAAGTCGAAATTCCACACAGGCAGCATCCCAGTTGGGATTTAGCCCAGGCTTTTGATGCGTGTGGCAGCAGTTATACTTGTCACGAGACCATCCATATCTTACCCGAGCCCCAAATAATTCCAATGACATGATTTTCTTCAAAATATAATTCGGCAGTATGCCTAAATGGACCCAAAGCTTTAACAAGTATGAAGGAATATGAGTCTGACCAAGGGTCTCGACCTGAAACGTCACCCATTCCTTCGCTCCAGAGATGCTGCCGGTCCCGCTGAGTTACTCCAGCATTTTGTGTCTATCAAAGCTTTAACCTGCCGGGGCTTGTGAGCGTTTTTTGCTCTATCTGAGTGTGAGCCCATGGACTGGCACCTCTGTGTAGAAACTCTCATGCACAATTGAGAGACAAATAAATATTGACCTTGCCAAATGTAATCTACTCAGGTTGGGAAGTCAGATTGTGTGGGAGCTTTCAAACATGCACTGAAAGGGTTCATTAATTTATTTTTAATGTTTTGTTGACATGATGAAATGTTGTAGATTTTAATTTATAAAAGCTGTTTGACATGAAATGATGGATGGGAATTAATTATTTCATTCAATTTTGTGATCATGTGAATTTAAACTCCACTCACCATACACTCATTATGAAAATATAAAGTATTAATTTCTATATAACTATAGAAATGGTGATTACGTTATGATGCAGATGATTGTGACAGGTTTAGAAACAGCAAACAGAGAGATTATACCTATAGACAGATACAAAATGCTGGAGTAACTCACCGGGACAGGCAACATCTCTGCATAGCACCATTAAAGAATGGTCCAAGAACTGAGATAACCAGGCTCCATGTGAAGGGTAAATGGTACTGGGAATAGAGAAATACGAGTGAAGGAAGGGGGTGGTAATGTAGGATATTGGGGACAAGATTTTTTATGCAGAGAAGATTATGCAGATTATAAAATCTGGAATTTATTACCTACAGAATGGTTGAAACAGAGTTTATCAGGGATTTCAAAAGGAAATTGGATCAGCAGTTCAGGGAAAGTAATTTGCTGGGTTATGGGTAGAGTTTGCATTAGTGGAACTGGCTATATTGTTTGCATGTGGCTAGCATTCACTTGATGGGCTGATTGAACTCCTTGAGCCGTAAGGATTCTTCATTTCGAAATGTTACAGCTGCACCACCGTGCTGCCCTGGGTTGTTAAACATCATGTATAATTCAGACTCCTATATGTACATAATTGTTCGATTAATGTAAGACATATTCTAATCCAATTTAAAATACTACACAGATTATATTACGCAAAAACTAAACTGAACAACATTTTTCAAAATATATCTCCTATCTGCGACAAATGTATTTCTGAAGAAGCTACTATAACACACTCCTTTGCCTATTGCATAAAACTCCATAAATTTTGGAAAGAAATTTTTGAAATCTTCTCAAAATTATTAAAAACAAAACTGGACCCCCATACAGAATTGATTATTTTTGGAACAACAGGAGCCTGCTCAACATTTCAACATATCAATATTTCAAAGACGTTTCCTCAATTACGGCCTGATAATGGTAAAAAAACGTAAACTTAAATTTTGGAAAAATGCATCCACCCCAACTCTTAAAATGTTGATCACAAGCATGTCTGAGACGCTACATCTCGAAGATATGAGACTCATCTTAGCAGGAAAATCGGAACAATTTTTAAAGATCTGGTCTCCTTTCATTGATTCAATACAAGCATAGTATGGTGCAACACAACTTTGGAATTAAACCGATATACGGACAGGGCGACGGGTGTGGTGGGAAACGAAATAGGTATATCAACATGTTTTTGGGTTTTTTTGGTTTCTTTTTATTATTTTTCGTTTTTGTCTTTTTTTTGGTAAGTTTTTACTTATTCAATCTCCGACCGCTCTCTTTGGTAGTTTAGGGGTTTACACACTCACTAGCTCTTTCACTCTCTCTCTTTCTTGCTCTTTTTCTCTTTTTCTATTTCATTTTTGTTAAATTAAAATTAAAATGGAAGATGTACAATTAATATATTTTGTCATATGCCGCGGTTTATATTACTGTACTCTGCTTCTAATTAAAATATTATTTAAAAAAAAAAGAAATAGTTACAATTCCTCAACATTAAAGGGCAAACAAACTTGAGATGGAAGTTTTGAAAATTACCTTGAGTAAGTATAAAACTGGGGTTATCAACAAAACTGACAATAATTGATGGAATATAATCAATTTGTTTCCAGTTTAGTTTCGAGACATAGCATGGAAACAGATCCCTCGGCCCACCGAATTCACAAGCATTCGGTGGGCCGAGGGACCTGTTTAAACAGCCAGCAATTCCCGCACATTAACACTATCCTACACACACTAGGGCCAATTCACCTGCAAATATGTACATCTTTGGAGTGTGGGAGGAAACGGAAGATCCCGGAGAAAACCCACGCAGGTCAGGGGGGAACGTACAAACTCTGTACAGATAGCACCTGTAGTCGGGATCGAACCTAGGTCTCTGGCGCTGTAAGCACTGTACGGCAGCGACTCTACCGTTGCACCACCGTGCCGCCTTCGATTGTTAAATATCTCGTATAATTCAGGTGAAAAGATTTGAAATTAAGTACACTTTGATAAATAATTGACTAATATTTTTAATCTTCTCTTACAGAATGATCACAGTGAATCATAGGACATCCTTTGTAGCCTGGTTGTAATGTAATCACCAGGAGCAGAGTTAGGAGAAACAAGTGTGAAACACAGTGGGTTCAACTTGTGCAGCTCTCAATTTGTCCATCATTCACTTTGAAACCAATATTTAATGTAAATGGATGTAAAAGAATCCCATCTGATTGTCAACCATGCCTGACTCTTGAATCTCAGTGACAAAGTTATCCCCCAACGAATTTTATTACTTGCAATATAAAGTTACACCTTTTAAACATTTGTTTAAAACACACTGGTGAGGAAGATTAAAGGGCCTGTCCCATTTACGTGTCCTTGGCACGCTAATTATGCAACCTCATGGTCGCGTTGAACCACGATGATCCTGCGAAGGTCGCGCGCAACTTCATTCGACCACACAGCCGTCTGGAGCGCGTGACGTCATTTGAAGATGGATGCCAAATGCAGGAGTAACTCAGCGGGACTGACAGCATCTCTGGAGAGAAGGAAAGGGTGATGTTTCGGGTCGAGACCCTTCTTCAGGGTCTTGGGCCTGTCCCACTTTGGCCGTCAGTTACGCAACAGGCCGTTGGCGCGCAAAGATTTTGTTCACCACAAATATTTCGGAGCCCCGTGCGATGTCGTGCACAACTCCATTCCCCTCCGCGCTACTCAGTGGGACCGGCCCCGCGAGGCCATATGATGCCCGTGCGCCTCAACGCGAGCATGAGTTCGCGTAATTTGCGTGCCAAGGACACGTAAGTGGGACAGGCCCTTTAGGTTCTGGTATGACAGCTCTGTTTGATTTCCCACATATATTTTGCATCACTATGTTTTTTTCCAGCTAGTTTGGATGTGGTTGTCCTGCTGAGAGAGTCAATACTTTCAACCAAAGAGCTTAGTACTCTTATAGATTAAGGATGGGTGGCCACTGTCATGGCCAATCTATCTCAACAGGGTTATTGATCAACTCTTTGCAATGTTGAAAGGTGCACAGTTTTTGTCTACTTCAGATTTGCCCAGCGCAACTGTGCATATCCACTGCGATGAGACTGTCGCATTCCTAGATCATTAATGCGAGGTTGTCACAAGTCAATTACTTTGATTTCAGACTTAAGGTTGTCAAGATGTGACAACAACCTCTCAGTTGACATGGCCTTTAGTGTAGGGGGGGGGGGGGGGGGGGGGGGGGGGGGGGGGGGGGGGGGGTTGACTGCAGATGCTGGTTTAAGCCGAAGATAGACGCAAAAAGGTGTAGTAACAGCACTCAGGAAATCCTCTCTCCTGACTCTAAGTCTGAAGAAGGGTCTCGACCCAAAACGCCACTCATTCCTTCTCTCCAGAGATGCTGCCTGTCCTGCCGAGTTACTCCACCTTTTGCGTCTATCTGTGGCCAGTTGAGATGTAATCCTGTCATGGTTTGAGTGTGACTTTGATCCCTTTCACACACTTGCACCAGGGCCTGTACCACTATAGAAGTCAGATTCAGCCACATGCCATCAGAACATCATGATATGGCAGCGAAGTTTCCACATTAGAAATGCTTAGCCCTAAAGCATAGAAACATAGAAAACAGGTGCAGATGGAGGCCATTCGGCCCTTCGAGCCAGAACCGCCATTCATTGTGATCATGGCTGATCGTCCCCAATCAATATCCTGTGCCTGCCTTCTCCCCATATTCCTTGATTTCACTAGCCCCTGGAGCTCTATTTAACGCTCTCTCAAATCCATCCAGTGATTTGGCCTCCACTGCCCTCTGTGACAGGGAATTCCACAAATTCACAACTCTCTGGGTGAAAAATATTTTTCTCACCTCAGTCTTAAATGGCCTCCCCTTTATTCTAAGACTATGGCCCCTGGTTCTGGACTCGCCCAACATTGGGAACATTTTTCCTGCATCTAGCTTGTCCAGTCCTTTTATAATTTTATATGTTTCTATAAGATATCCCCTCATCCTTCTAAACTCCAGTGAATACAAGCCTAGTCTTTTCAATCTGCGGGTTGTGTTCTGGCACAGGTTAGGTGGAAAGTGTTAAATGTTTCAAAAAGCAACTGGAGATTTTGTTTTTGACAAAAATAGATAGAGAACAAATTGCATTGCTAACTATGCAAGACCTCATTTTGAGGTTAATTTGAATGTGTATTTCCTGTTTGACCTGGCTGCTGTAATGTTGCAGGAGCTCACCTCTCTGGATACACTAAATGAAGTCATTACTCATTTAAGCCGACAGTACAGCTGTCACTAATTTATTTTTAATCGCACTTGTGATATTTTTATAAGGGCAGTATGTGGCAATCAAATATCGTACCTCTCAGCCATAGCACAGGGAGGAGTTACGGCTGGTTTTGTGCCTCTAAACTAGTTAAGGAAAGAACAGCTGAGTTTCCTCAACTTGTGACCATTTATTGCACTCTGCCTGAAGAACCTGTGACTTGACTGAACTTGACTATGGTCAAAAACTCATTATCATTAATTTGTCCGATCAAAAATGGATAATGCTCACACACAGAGACAATGCGACATTAAAGGTCATCATAAAACTGGACTGTAAAAAAAGGCAGCAAAGTGAGCCCGATCATATTGTTGGCCTCATTTAACTCTGAGTGGGGTTTGTGTGAAGCCAGTTGGAATCTCATGAATTGCCGTAAAAATCAGGCCTGACAATATTAACTCCCGGGCCTCAGTTTAAGAATAAGGAGGAAGCCATTTAGAACGGAGACGAGGAAACACTTTTTGTCACAGAGCGTTGTAAGTCTGTGGAATTCTCTGCCTTAGAGGGTGGTGGAGGCCGGTTCTCTGGATACTTTCAAGAGAGAGCTAGATAGGGCTCTTAAATATAACGGAGTTGAGGGATAGGGGGAGAAGGCAGGAATGGGGTACTGATTGGCCATGATCTCATTGAATGGCGGTGCTGGCTCGAAGGGCCGAATGGCCTACTCCTGCACCTATTGTCTAATTGTCATTAACAAGCTCCATTTCCCGTGTTAATTGTCCAATGTGTACGATGTCTGCACGGGAAGGGAGGAGAAGAGCAATATACATGGGGAATGGCGAGAGGTTTGGAGTGCGCTGGTCTTGCAATAGAAAGCAACACGTTTAATCTCAGGACCTTCTGGTCTAGTTTTCCCTACAACCCTTGCAGTGGTAGCTCCGTGACACAGCAGAAACCACCCTGGTTGTTCAAAGGAGGACTTCAATATTCCCTCTCTGCTGGGTAATTTTAACCAGCCATCAGGAAGCTTGTATGACGAGAAGAGATGTGGGCAGCTAAGTGACTTGAGTGAATGTATCTCTCCATTATCCCATTTTCACCAGGCAAAGTCATGATTGATTAAAATTATCAAAACATTTAACATGTGAACGGAACTGCATTTTTTTAAGCGGGCGGCACGGTGGTGCAGCAGTAGAGCTATTACCTCACAGCGCCAGTGACCCGGGTTTGATCCTGACTACAGATGCTGTCTTTATGGAGCTTGTACGGTTTCTCCCCGTGACCTGTGTGGGTTTTCTGCAAGATCTCGCTTTCCTCCCACACTCCAAAGACTTGTAGGTTTGTAGGTTAATTGGCTTGGTATCAATGTAAAATTGTCCCTGGTTTGTGTATGATAGTGTTAATGTGCGGGGATCGCTGGTCGGTGCGGACTCGGTGAGCTGATGGGGCTGTTTCCACGCTGTATTTCTAAACTAAACTAAACTTGAGGAATACAGAGACAGGGGCTCGAGGTACAAGGTTTTTGAAAAGGCAAACAGGAGAAACCTTCAGATACATAATTGTAAATCTGGAATCCCCTTACGGAGGGGAGAGGCAGGACACAGTGTGGCAAGTATAAGATCAACATAGGCTAGGGGTGTTTTGACAGGCAGATGGTTGGAACATAGGTCAGAGATAAGAAAGGAAGGAAGGAAGGTGTGTGACAAGGTTGAAAAGTTATGGATTGTAGTGTCAGAGGGAGGAAAGTGATGGGGTTTAGTGGAGGGGAGAAATAGGTGAGAGTGTGGAAACATAGAAACAGAAAATAGGTGCAGGAGGAGGCCATTTTCCCCCTTCGAACCACCACTGCCATTCATTGTGATCATGGCTGATCATCCACAATCTGTAACCCGTGCCTGCCTTCTCCCCATATCCCTTGATTCGACTAGCTCCCAGAGCTCAATCTAACTCTCTTTTAAATTCATCCAGTGAATTGGCCTCTACTGCCTTCTGTGGCAGAGAATTCCACAAATTCACAACTCTCTGGGTGAAAAAGTGTTTTCTCATTGCAGTTTTAAATGGCCTCCCCCTTATTCTTAGACTGTGGCCCCTGGTTCTGGACTCCCCCAACATTGGGAACATTTTTCCTGCATCTAGTTTGTCCAGTCCTTTTTATCATTTTATATGTTTCTATGAGATTCCCTCTCATCCATCTAAATTCCAGAGTATACAAGCCCAGCCGCTCCATTCTCTCAGCATATGACAGTCCCGCCATCCTGAGAATTAACCTTGTAGACCTACACTGCACTCCCTCAATAACACGAATGTCGTTCCTCAAATTAGGGGACCAAAACTGCACACAATACTCCAGGTGTGGTCTCACTAGGGTCCTGTACAACTGCAGAAGGACCTCTTTGCTCCTCTACTCAAATCCTCTTGTTATGAAGGCCAACATCAGGGCTGCCAACTCTCACGTTTTGAACGTGAGACTCACGCCCTCAAGCAAACTCTCACGCCCTCACGCTCATCAGAATTTTCTCACGCTCAGTGGTGAGAAATTTTGTGATCAACGAAAATTTCAAAACTCGGATAAACTGCACGGTCCGCGGGTGTTGGAGAGCAGAAGCTGCGGGAGGGATGGGAGCAGAACCAGCGGCCGGAACAGATGCGGGGAGCCGGGACAGACGAGTGATTGTCGGGGCCGGCGTGTCGTTCGCTGCAGCTCTGGCCATGGAGCACTCCGGACGGTGCATGTCCCGGGCGTCGGAGGTGTCAGAAGCGTTGTGCCACTGCCGCTGCCGCGAGAGTCTCTGTGCCAAAGGGACAGACTAGACGCTCAAAGGGAGGTGGAGAGAGAGAGAGAGGAAGGAGACAGGGAGACAGGAGAGAGGGGGGAGAGGAGAGAGTGAGAGGAGAGAGAGGGGAGGGGGGGGGGGGAGGGGGGGGGGGGGGGGGGGGGGGGGGGGGGGGGGGGGGGGGGGGGGGGGGGGGGGGGGGGTGATAGAGGGGTGAGAGGGGAAGAAAGAGGGAGGAGAGAGAGGGGGTGGAGAGGGAGGAGAGGGTAGGAGAGAATGGGAGAGAGATGGGGAAGAGAGAGGGGTGGTAAAAGAGAGAGGGGGAGAGGGGGGAAAAGAGAGATAGGGGGACAAAGAAAAAGAGATAGACAGAGGAGAAAGAGAGGGGAGAGAGGGCAAGGGGAAGAGTGCGGTAGGAGGGAGAAATGGGGGAGAGAGAGAGAGAGAGGGGGGGGGGGGAGAGAGAGGAGAGAAGAGAAACAGAGAGAGAGGGGAAAGAGAGAGGGGAGAGTGTGTGGAGAGGGAGAGAGAGGGGGGAGATAAAGAGGGAGGGAGAAAGAGATTGTTGTATTTGTTGTATTTTTTTGAGGTTGGGGAAGGAAAGTGTGAGTTAAAGAGTGATGATTTAATTTTGTTGAAAACATTTATAATTGACTCGTGCGGACAAACAAAATAATAAGTCTTATTATTAATAATTATTATTAATTATTAATAATAAGTCTTATTATTTTGAGTAAATTCTGGACTGGCTTTAAAAAAAAATTGCTATGTAACTTGATACACCAATTAGGCTACTTTTTAATAAATAGTTCATATGTCAGATACTCAATGATTAAATGCAAGCTGGCCTCAATAAATAACTCTGATGAATGTACAAATGGCTGCCTTGTTGACTGAACTGTAACAAGATTTCATTTATTACTTATTTAATCAATGTTATTTTGATTTGGCCTGTGGGCACCTTCAGTATTAAAGGAAACAACCATTGCCATCTGGTAATCCATATTACATGATTACTTTGCCACCGATTAAAAGTAAAGGAAAGCTGTATTGAGTAAAACAAGGAGCCAATTTATTTACTTTGCTCTACCATATAAAATAGTTGTATTATTCACATTTCTAACTACCGTACCATCTCTGGTTATGAATTGTGCTTTTTCAAATAATGAGGGACTGAAATATCTTGGTGTTCCAGGGGATCTAGGCATACTTGACTTTATTGAAAGCTAATGTAATAATGCAGCAGATAGTTAGGAAAGCATGTACAGGTGCACAACCTTTTATCCGAAAGCCTTGGGACCAGACACTTTTCGTAATTCAGAATTTTTCGGCTTTCGGAATGGAAGATTTTTAGCGTAGATTTTAACGGCTGGCTCAGTGGTAGAGTGCTCGGCTCATATCCGCAAGGTCGCGAGTTTGCGCCTAGATCCCGGCAGTTACTCGATCGCGAGTTTGAGTCTTCAATGTAGTTTTTTCTTACAGAATAGGAGAGAATAGGGAGGGTTAGGCTGGGATCATTCTCTGCGAGATGATCTTAGTGCGGGAGACAAGTGTAGGAGAGGTGTACTGACTGTGTGGGCAGAACTTTGGAAGTGATTGCCCACCATTCTCAAAAGCCGCTGTGTCTCCCTGTCCATCCAACTTCAGAGGAATCCGCTCCCCGATGGGCCGCTACGGCGACAAGTGGCAGTTCGCCCACAGCCCGAGCTGCGCCACCCCAAGAACAAGACGTACCTTGCACACCATCAGCTTCTGCGTGTTCCTCTGGAGTTGGAGCGGGGCTGGGCTGGAGTTGCTGATCTGGGATCTCCGTGCTTGTAGTGGGCCTGGGGGTCGGTGTCCCAATGAGGGGGCGCAGCTCGGGCCGTGGGTGAACTGCCACTTGTCGCCGTAGCGGCCCATCGGGGAGCGGCTTCTGGTGGTCCTGACATCTCTCAGCTCCTGTCCAGGGGGGTGGCCGGAGACGTCAGTGCGTGTTCCTCTGGAGTTGGAGCGGGGCTGGGCTAGAGTTGCTGCTGGCTGTGAGTCTCTGGGATCTCCGTGCTTGCAGTCAGTGTCCCGTTGGTCCTGACGTCTCCGGCCACCCCCCCTGGACTGGAGCTGAGACTGGGAACTGTACCGCCCTTGCCCCCCCCCCCCCCCCCCCCCCCTCCTGCAAACAACCCCACAGTTCCCAGTCTCAGCCCCTGTACAGGGGGGTGGTCGGAGACGTCACAGCCCGAGCTGTGCCGCCTCATCCGCAACCCCAAGACCAAGACGCACCTTGCACACCTTCAGCTTCATGTTCCTCTGGAGTTGGAACAGGTGCTGGGCTGCTGCTGGCTGTGGGTCTCTGGGATCTCTGTGCTTGCAGTGGGCCTGGGGGTCGGTGTGCCGTTGGTCCTGACGTCTCCGGTGACTGGCACTGACCTGCTGGCATCGCCGACGTGAAGACAGTGCAAAGCCCCCGCGCCGGTGCAATGGGCGGGGAGCTGGAGAGGGGAGGGAAGGGGTCACACACATGGCCGGGAAGCAGAGGGGTGTAGGTGGGGTGAAACTGAAGGGAGCGACAATCTGCTGCTGCCTGCCCGCTGAGTTAAAAAGTTCCCACGCAAGACTCATGATACACTGTTTATCGTGAGTCTACCGTGGGAACTTTTTAACTCAGCGGGCAGGCAGCAGCAGATTGTCAATTATTAACCCTCCCGCGCAATATACCCTCACCTTCTCTTTTATGAATGGGGATTTAGTTCCCCTTTCTTCGAGGACCGACCGGAGGTTCCGCTGTCACCTCTGCGGGCCGCCCTCGGTGAACGTCTTCAAGGACCTTTCTTCAAGGACTGAAAAAATGTCCGCTATTCGGAGCTTTTCGTTATTTGGAACTTCGGATAAAAGGTTGTGCACCTGTAGTATGTTTATTATGAGAGAATATAATCTTCAGTCAGAGACTGATTGCACCAATGTGCAAAACGGAGAGATATAGGAAGTCTTGTATACCTGCTGCTATAAGGTTTTATAATGCACAAAAATAATTTTGGATTTTTTTTAGTATTCATTCATTGTATTTTAACTTATTAAGTATTGAAGCTATCTGTGGAAATGTGTGGTGTTATGTCTGTCTTGAAGCTGTTGTGGCACTGTAATTTCCTGTAAAGGATTATTAAAGGTTATTCAATTCAATTCAATTAAATATGTACAAGAATAAGGATATCCTGTGACAGGTTCGGTCTCTTTATGTGAACTAGGGGATACTTATTCAAGAGCAAGCATAGGCTAGGCTCTTTTGTCTCTAAAGTTTTGAAGAATGAGAGGTTATATTGAAACATACAGAATTCTTGGAGGGATTTACAACAGGGCGGCACAGTGGCGTAGCGGTAGAGCTATTGCCCTTCAGCGGCAGAGACCCGAGCTCAATCCTGACTATGGGTGCTTGTCTATATGTAGTTTGTACATTCTCCCCGTGACCTGCGTGTGTTTTCCCCGAAATCTTTGGTTTCCTCCCCCACCAAAGGCGTACAGGTTTGTAGGTTAATTGGCTTGGTATAAAGGAAACAATTGTTGCTAGTGTGTGTAGGGCAGTGTTAATGTGCAGGGATCACTGGTTGGTACGGACTCAGTGGGCCGTAGTGCCTGTTTCCACGCTGCATCTCTAAACTAATCTAAACAGGGCGGACTGTTTACCAGGCTGAGAAGTCTTGAACTAAAGATTACGGTCTTAGAATAAAGGGTAGGCCATTTAAGAATGAAATTAAGAGACTGAGGTTGGTTAATGTTTGGAATTCTCTACTAAGACACCTACGGATGATTGGATATTGATTGTATTTAAAAGAGTTATTGATAGACATCTGGGTATTGAAGGAACCAAAGAATATGGAAAAGGGAAGATAAAATGGTGTTTAGAAAGAGGGCCAGTCATTATCATATTGTACGGTGGAGTGAGCTTGAAGGGTCAAATGGGCTATGCTGCCCTACTTATGTTCTTAGGTTTCTGTGGTAATTATTTCCTGGTATTTGCATTTGCCGATTTGTTGGGCTTGCCTAACTTCCCGAAAGCTAATCAGAAGATAGATACAAAATGCTGGAGTAACTAAGCGGGACAGGAAGCGTCTCTGGATAGAAGGAATATGTTACGTTTCAGTTCGGTACCCTTGTTCAGACTGAGAGTCAGGGGAGCGTGAGATACAGAGATATGGAAGGGTAAGGTGTGAAAACGAGACATCAGAGGGGACGAAGTTCAAGGAAAAGTGGAGGTGCGGGGGGTAGAGATCTTTCTTCAGACCTAATCAGCTAATCAGTTTCTGATACTCCTCAACCTATTTCAAAATAAATGAAGTGTTGCTGGATGTGCCTGTTCTAGATGGAGCATGCTTTGCTTGCAAAGGAATATCTCCAGTGGTACCTAGACACTCAGCGGGTGGATTGCTCAGGCTTTGCTTTCCACTTGCCTGCATGAGTACATCTCCAACAACTCTCAAGCAGCTCTTGACCATCATGGACAAAGCAGTCGATAGGATTGGCATCCCATTAATCACACTAAACGCTCATTCCCTCCACCGGCAATGCACAGTAGCTGCTGTGTATCAGAAGGTATCGAAGTGTGAAAACACACACCTTCAGATTCCGGGACAGTTTCTTCCCAGGCAACTGAATCATCCCACCACAACCAGAGAGCAGCGCTGAACTACTATCAACCTCAATGGTGACCCTCGGACTATCCATGATTGGACTTTGCTGGCTTTACTTTGCACTAAACGTTATTCCCTTATCATATATCTGTACACTGTAAAAGGTTCAATTGTAATCATGTGTTGTCTTTCTGCTAACTGGTTAGCATGCAACAAAAGCTTTTCACTGTACCTCGGGTACATGTGACAATAAACTAAACTGAAACTGAACATTTGAAAGAGAAAGCTGGGTGTGTGGTGAGCCCAGGAATATCTAGGATTAAACGTCCTGGGGATTAACTTTCCCAGATTCTTGAACAAGCAGGCACACCAGCAACCACAAATCCATTGCAATCCCAATGTAAAGCCAACAGTTTTAGGTCAGGCCGAGGAGGGAGAATGCAGGAACTGATACAGTAAGTGGAGGAACAAAGTAGGTCTGAGAATGTCTTTTCTATAACCCTGAAGCTCACTTTGCAATGGACCTCGTACCATTGCTCTTTTGGGTTCTTATCTGGCAGCTCCAAAATTAAATAACTGCCCCATAATTTTCTTGTAGATCATATTCTCATTCCGAAGCCTGGCAACCTATTACTATGGAACACCATCAGCAACATCTTAAAGGGCCTGTCCCACTATACGCGTTTACCCAAGAGCTCTCCTGAGTTTAAAAAAAAATCAAACTCGTGGTAAGTACGTAGAATATACTTAGCGGGTACGTCGGAGCTCGGGACGTCTCGTAGCGGCTCGTAACGCTAACGGCAGGTAATCGGGAAACGCGGTAAGCTCGTGAAGTTTTTTCAACATGTTGTAAAATGTCCACGAGAGCCCCGAGTACCTACGAGCGGCTAATCCCGTAATTCTCCGAGTTCGAATCAGGGGAAACTCGGGAGAACTCTTGAATTACTTCGTACAGTGGGATAGGCCCTTAACTCTATAGCTTTCACGAGTGAAGTCAAGAGTACAGAGTGTTTTATTGTCATGTGTCCCAGATAGGACAATGAAATTCTTGCTTGCTGCTCACAACAGAATATGTAAAATACTACATAACGAGGGAAAAAAAAAGTTTGGTGTGTATATATACACATGCACATATATTCAATAAATAAACAAATATAGTGCAATAATAGTACTAGTCTGTTGCTGTTCAGAGCTTATTTGGTGCCATGTTTAATAGCCTGATGGCTGTAGGAAAGAAGCTGTTCCTGAACCTGGACATTACAGTTTTCAGGCTCCTGTACCTTCTTCCCTATAGCAATGGTGAAATGAGTGTGTTGGCAGGATGGTGTGGGTCCTTGATGATGTTGGCTGCCTCGATGGTGGGGAGATCAAAGCCAATGATAGACTGGGCAGTGGTCACTTTTTGCAGTCTTTTCTACTCCTGGACGTTCAAGTTGCTGAACTAGGCCACGATGCAACCAGTCAGTATGCTCTCTACAGTGCACCTGTAGAAGTTCAAGAGAATCCTCTTTGACATACCAAATCTTCGTAATCTTTTCAGGAAGTCGAGGTGCTGATGTGCCTTCTTTATAATTGCATCAGTTTGCTGAGTCCAGGAAAGATCTTTGGAATTATGCACACCCAGGAATTTGAAGTTTTTGACGACCTCGGTAGTCAAGGAATGCTTTGAGAGGCTGGTCAAGAAACACATCTGCGCCTTCCTCCCTCGCAACATGGACCCGTTACAATTCGCATACCATCCGAACAGATCCACGGACGATGCAGTCTCCCAGGTTCTGCACACCGCTCTCTCTCATCTTGACAGCCAGAAAGGGGGCTACGTGAGGATGCTGTTCACAGACTTCAGTTCAGCCTTCAACACAAAGGTCCCCACCAGACTGGCCGAGAAGCTGCTGGTATTGGGGCTCAACACCCCCCTGTGTGCCTGGATCCTGGACTTTCTCACCGCCAGGCTCCAGGTTGTCAAAATGGGCGGAAATACATCGAAGTCCCTCACCCTGAGCACAGGATCCCCCCAGGGTTGCGTCCTCAGCCCCCTATTGTACGCCCTGTACACACATCACTGTGTGGCTAGGTTCAGCTCCAACTTGATAATCAAGTTTGCTGACGACACTGTGGTGGTGGTGGGCCTGATCTCCAATAACGATGAGAAGGCCTACCGGGAGGAGGTGGCTGATCTGGCACTCTGGTGTCAGGACAACAGCCTCCTTTTGAATATTTAAAAAACTAAGGAGCTGATCATGGACTTTAGGAGGGCACATCATCCGAGGACGTACAAACCATTGAGGATAAATGGGGATCCTGTGGATAGGGTGAACTGTTTTAAATACCTGCGAATCCACATCTCTGAGGATATGACATGGACATCACACGCTGCAGCACTCGTGAGTAAGGCAAGGCAGTGCCTTTACCACCTCAGGCAATTGAGGAAATTCAGAGTGTCTCTGAGGATCCTCCAGTGCTCCTACTCAGCGGCTGTGGAAAGCATCTTGTCCGGAAATATCACAATTTGGTTTGGGAACTGCTCTGCCCAGGACAAGAAGGTTCTGCAGAGAGTAGTGCGTTCGGCCGAATGCACTATGGGAACTACACTCACCCCCTGCGGGAACTATTCATCAGAAGGTGCAAACAAGATCATGGGAGACCCCGTCCACCCCAGCAACGGACTGTTCCAGCTGCTACGTTCAGGCAAACGCCTCCGTTGTCATGCTGTGTGAACAGAGAGGATGAGAAGGAGTTTCTTCCCAGAGGCCATTAGGATTGTAAACTGGTATCTCACCAGGGATTCACTTTACTGTACCATTTCACTGTTTTGTAAAATTGCTGTTTTTTCCCTTTTTCTTTCCTCCCACAAATGTGTAATATGTGAATATGTGATTCTGCTCCATTCTGTTGTAGTTTGTTTGGTTTTTTTTTTGCACAATCCGCGAGCATTGCAACTTTTCATTTTACTGCACATCTCGTATGTGTATGTGATGAATAAACTTGACTTGACTTGTCTGTCCTTTCCCCTCAAATGCTGCCTGACCTGCTGAGTTCCTCCTGCAGTCAGGTTTCTGCCCACAATTATGGCTCCATTTTCAAACAAAGGCTTTCAAGCTGAATAACCACTGTTTAATCTGGTCATTAAATGGTATCCCAATAATGACTGATTTACACCCGTGATTCTGGTTAACCTTCAGCAAAGAAACATAAAATCTACAAAATATTTTATCCTAAATGATTTCACTCTGCATTGAGTCACAGTTTTGAGGCAGAATCATTTTAAACAGAACATGCACACACATCACACACATGCAGAAGGAGCTTCCAAATAGAAATTAATGCAGCAGAAAGGTTGAAGCCACAAAGGCTTGGTGAGACCGGCAAGTTGTTAAAACAATCTTCCTATAATGTCTGTTGTGTGCACCTGAAATAGGATGATTCATTAGATCAGGCTTCACCATGACAAGGTTCATCGTTCAACTCTCTGAGTACTGATGGAACAATTCTGAATCTGCCCAATAAAAATGACAAGGTCAGCAATTTACTGTTGCTCAAGGTATGTCTTTGCTTATATTAGATTTTTCTCAAGAGATATTTTGTGTGTGTGTTTATGTGTGCGACAATGTTTTCAAAATGTACCATTTATGCAATATACATGAACAAAAATGCCCCTCTATCACAATCTCAAACATTATGTTCTGATATTCTTTATTTCAATTACTGCAACATGGATATCTAACTATTACATTATCCTACAAACCAGAATACTGAAATTGAATTTGTTTTTGAGCACAGAACAAGGTGCTGGGGGAACTCAGCAGGCCAGGCAACAGGGAATGGACTAACAACATTTTGGGTTGGGACCTTTATTCAGACTGATGGAGTCAGATGAGAAAGCTGGAAAAGAGAGCTGAGGTGGGGCAAAGCCTGGCAAGTGATAGGTGGATACATATGAAGGGAGATGATCGATTGATGGATGGAGTAAGTGACGGAAGCTGAAGGTGACAAGGGGATCAGATAAGGAATGAGGAGGAGTGAAGTGTAAAACCAGAGGGAGCGATTTAGTTGAAGGGAAGAAGGGTTTCGGCCTGAAAAGTTGCATATTTCCTTTGCTCCATAGATGCTGCTGCACCCGCTGAGTTTCTCCAGCACTTTTGCCTACATTTGGTTGAAGGGCACAGGCAGGGGAGAAGGAGGGGAGATAAAATGGAAATGTGGGATTCAGGGGATGGGAGATAGGGATTAGGAGGAGGGGAAAGGATTGTAGCGGTGATTATAGCGGTGGGAGCAATGTCTACGAACTGGGGTCGGGAAGCAACAGAGGAAAGAGAGGGAATGTAGTGGTCCCAGCGTCCCAACACAAAATGTCACTGATTCATGTTCTCCAGTGATGTGGCCTGACCCACTGAATTGCTTTGGAATAAATTGCATTTATTTAATTGCTGGAAACCCAAAATAAGGGTGTTGTGTATTTTTTCCCTTACTCCTAACTGCCTTGCTCTTCATGCTACAGGACCATATGCATAACAAATTTTCACTGTCATACTTTCAGAAGCATCTCACTTTCCAGGCGTAACTTTGCCCAAACAACATACTCCAGTCAAGTTCCTGTCAAATATCATAAAAGTGGCCTTGCCGCAGTTTAGAATTTCAACTTGTGGACCAACCTTGTTTTTTATCCATAACTATTTTAAAGCTAATAGAAAATGGCCACTGACCCAAAAAGTCTCACCCACTGACACTTCAGTCACTTGCCCAGCCCAATTCTCTAAGAGCTGGTTAAGCTTTGGTCCCCATTGTTGTGCACTCTACACATTGCATCAGGAGATTCTCCTGAACACACTTGACAAATTCCACTCGTTCTAAGCCCTTGGCACTAAGGCAGCCCAGATCTGTATTGGGAAAATCTTGTAGATGACTGCAATCTCCTGGCATATTTGTTTTTCTAATTCACATTGAGTATTTGAAGGCCGACAGTACAAGAGTCAAGAGTCAATTTAATTGTCATTTGGACCCCTGGAGACCCCTACAATCCCAACAAGGTGAGCATCCTCTTGTTTTTTCACAGCTCCACCTATATAGCCTCACTGTAGGTCCTTCAGGAATGTTATCTCAAACTATTGCCATTAATATAACAACTCCCCCTCTTCTTTTAACACCACCTCTATCTTGCCCATCCTTTCCCTCACATTGTCAGGTTTTGAAAATGGTTCTAACATCCCAATTGCACATACTTAGCCTCACCCTGAGTATTTGCCTAACTCCCTATATTCACCCTGCAGCATCTTATATTTTTTCCTACCCATGTCACCTGTGCCACTGTGCACAAACACTCTTCTGGCTGCTTACCTTCCCCTCTTGTGGATGTCCTGCAGCCGCTTTGAGACATCCTGGACCCTGGCAGCAGGGAAGCAACACACCGTCTTGTAGTCATGTGTGTTACTACAGAACCTCCTGCCGTTCCACATGAATAATGGGTCTGAGAGAGTGATGCAGCATGGAAACAGGCCCTTGGCCCAACTTGCCCACAATGGCCAACGTCCCAACTACACTGGTCCCACCTGCCCATGTTTGGCCCATTCCCTCCAACCCTATCCTATCCATGTACCTGTCTAACAATGCTGGGGTAATCCCTGCCTCAACTACCTCCTCTGGCAACTTGTTCCATATACCCACCACCATTTGTGTGAAAAGGTGACCCCTCAGATTCCTATTAAATCTTTTTCCCTTCACCTTAAGCCTATGTCTTCTGGTCCTCGATTCACGTAAACTGGACAAGACACTCTGTGCATCTATCCAATCTATACCTCTCATGATTTTGTACACCTCTATAAAATCAACCTCATCCTCCTGCTCTCCAGGGAATCCCAGCCTTGAGTCCCAGCCTACTCAACCCCTCCCCATAAGCTCAGCCTCTCTAGTCCTGGCAACATCCTCGTAAATCTTCTCTGTACCCTTTCCGATCACTCTTGTCTGACTTCATCCTACAGTCACAGTCATCCTCTGAACAGTCCCCTTCAATCATAATCCAAAACAGTACACTTTCCAGGCTTTGGCCCACCCCCACCCCTCTTTTCCAGTTTTCTAACCTCTACTCCACTCAGATTCTGAAGAAGGGTCCCGACATGAAACGCTGTGTTTCCATTCCTTCCACAGATGCTGCCTGACCAGTTGAATTCCTCCAGCATATTGTTTTTTTGCTCAAGATTCCTGCATCTGCAGTGTCTGAATTGGTTTGTTGTTCCTTTGGTTCTGGTCTGAGACTCTGTAGAGTTTTTATGCTTTTAATGATGACATGGTGCCAAAATAATTTTACATAGCCAATGCAGTCCATTTAATATAAAGTGAAACCATTGTAATTGCAAGACTCACCTGGCCTTGTGCATTGGTGACGAGCTGGGAAGTCATCCCTTGTAGGTTGGACAGAGCATTGCTGAAAGCCTGGGATCCGGCAATGGAACCCATCGAACCCATCGCTGCTGCTTGACTTGCCAACTGGAAAATAAACAGCAAAATCATCATATTCCGGCAATTTGTAAACGTATTTAAATCTTACTGTCGTTTCCACATGGACTTTATACTGGGATTAGTTTAGTTTAGTTTAGAGATACTGCGTGGAAACAGGCCCGTCGGCCCACCGAGTCCGCACCGACCAGCAATCCCCACATGCTAACACTATCCTAGACATACTAGGGGCAATTTGCAATTATACAAAGCCAATTATCCGACAAACGTGTACATCTTTGGACGTGTGGGAGGAATCCGAAGCACCTGGAGAAAACCCCGTAGTCATGGGAAGAACATACAAACTCCGTACCGACAGCACCTGTAGTCAGGATCGAACCCGAGTCTCTGACAGCAAAAACTGTAAGAGCTGTAAAGCAAAAACTCTACCGCTGCGCCACCTATTACTGAATCAACTATTCAGGTTTTTTTACACCAATTTGGTTTTTAATCAGTATTAAATAATTTGTAGTGTGGATTTTAGAAGAAATGGATAAATTAGTTAATATGTAAACACAAGGATGGTGGTTTACAGAAAAAAACAAACAAAGTACAATAGTAACTCATGGGGGTCCAGATGAAAGGTCCCGGCCTGGAACGTCACTATCTATGTTGTCCAGAGAGGCTACTTGGCCCATTGAGTTACTCCAGCACTTTGTATCTAAATTAGTTAATGTTGTTTTATTGGTGAAATTAATAATAATTCAATAATAACAATAGCTCCTCCAAATTTCAGTAATATTGATGGAATTCAAATGTGCGACCAGAAGACTGGAGATTAGGAAACTGGTAATGCCAATTTGCCCGTAACATGTTTATTCTTTTTATTCCTTTTTATTCCATTATTATGTGTTTAAATGCTTACTCGTGTGTAAAAGCGAATAGCTTTTGTTCAGTTTTTCTAGTAGTCGCATGTCAAATTACACAACTTTGATATCAAAAGGAAATCATCTACAAAGAAACTCGAGTAACTTGAGCTGCCAAACTCATGCTACTTTGAGTCTGAATTATGGCTCTTCTTTGTTAGCCCAAGGCCCAGGCAGGTTTATAGCTGATGTAAAACCTTGACTTGCAGGAGATAATCCAGTTTCACTTGCATCAATTATGCACCATCGGTGAAAAGCTTAAATGCCTTGGATCTTTGTTAATTATTTACAACATATTTCAGCATTTTCAAGGTGACGTCAGCTTATAATTACTGAAAATATTATCACTTCTATATCCACAAAATTTAAAAAAAGGAAGTTAAACATTTTGCTTAAAAATACAATGCACTAAAAAACGCTCTTCCGTTTTTCACCTTAATATAATTTTACATTAAACATTTACAGTCAACTCTTTATACAGAAAGGAAAGTGTGTGTGTATTTTGGTAGCTGTCAGTGAATTCAGTGTTCAGAAGGGCACAGGCTCATTTTTATAACATACTAAAGCCTTTAGGAAGCTTTTAATCATCTCACTAGGACCCTTGAGACTTACCAAATGTATGTAACTTGTATTTTACTTGATTATATATAACTTGTATTTCAGACATTCCAGGTATTATTGGATAGATTTTGAATTTTCCATGCAACTTTCAACCCATTTTTGCCATTGACAGAACACCAGAAATTACTGGTTGTTTTCTAATACAGAACATTAGATTATTGTAGCATGAAGGAACTGTAGATGTTTGGTTTAAACCGAAGATAGACACAGATTAATGAAAGATATGCAAAAAAAGTAATGCTGATAAAGGAAACAGGCCATTGCTAGTTGTGTCCCAGGTAAGAACAGGAACCTGATGCAACTTGGGTGGGGGAGGGATGGAGAGAGAGGGAGTGAAGGGGTTACTTGAAATTAGAGAAATCAATATCCCTACCACTGTGCTGTAAGCTGCCCAAGCGAAATATGAGATGCTGTTCCTCCAATTTCCATTTGGCCTCTGGCAATGGAGGAGGCCCAGGACAGAGATGTCAGTGTGGGAATGGGAAGGGGAATTAAAGTGTTTGGCAATCGGGAGATCAGGTAGGTCCAGGCGGACCAAGTAGTTGATATTGTTGATAAGCCAAGTTAATGTTTTGAGGCCTGATGCTTTGTAATAGAAAAACATTACTTCTCTGCTCTGCATAATGGTCAAGAAATTCCACTTGCGTGTAGGTTCCCTTTTATGCCTGGTTTAAATGCTGCCATCACATTGTAGGTGACAATCTCCTTTCTGTAGCTGGATACTCATGGAAAGTTGGAGCTTGGCTGGCTCCTGCACCGAACCAGTTAACAAATTAACAGAGAAAGGGGAACATAGAGTTTTATATCCAGGAGAACAAATACACTTTTGCTTTGTGTCCTCTAGAATAGTCAAAGTAATATCAGCAACATCAACACCACAAAATATTTTTAAATTGATATCTAATGTAAGAAAACTTGCACTGACTGTCAGTTGAGACCAAACTGAGCAACAATATCCCATGGATAGACACAAAATGCTTGAGTAACTCAGCTGGAGAGATTCCTTCTCTCCAGAGATGCCGCCTGTCCCGCTGAGTTACACCAGCATTTGTGTCTATCTTCAGTGTAAACTGGCATCTACAGTTCCTTCCTAAACATTATCCCATGGTACTAGTTAAAAATGAGCAGATGATGCTCCCAATATTTCTCCTCCATCAACACCACAAAGAGAAGCTAGTCAACTGTTTTATTTTTGTTAGTGGGATCTTAAAGGTTGAAATGCAGTACACAGTAATAAAAATAACATTTCTAAATTCATTAATTTTACTTCGGAGTCACGTGAGTGATTCCATGAAGAACCCCACCATGTGCGTCACTACGTCTGACACATTGCGCAATGACTGGCTGGCAGGCGCGTTGCTCCTCCAGCGGTAAGTTGAAAAACCCTCAGGTAAGTGTTTGAAACATAGTCGGTGGTCGCTTTCTTGGGTCAGTAATTCTTGTTACAGGAGTGAGTTTGAGTCGATGGAGAAAGCGTCTAGGATGAAGTCAAGGCGAGCCGCCGGGAGAGCAGCTATTGAAGACTGCGGGAGTGCGGGTAGCGGGTGGCCGTCTATCTCACCTGCAGAGTCGCTGGCGGTACGGCCAGTGACTTCAGACTTGGTGCCTCCTGAGAGTACCATGGCTGCACCATTGGGGCGGAAAGCCACTCAGAAGTCTGCAAGACCCGTGGACTCGGATGAGTCGGGTCAGGAGGGTTCCCCTCCTACAGTGGACAGTGCCTTTGGATGTTTGTCCAGGATGGAGCTCCTGATGGAGAGGATGCTCCACCATGATACTCTCTAACAGGAGGAGTTGTATCAGTGTGAGTCTCCTCGGGGGCCCGCGCCAGCGGCACCTGTGTCAGGGCTGCTTAATGTCTCCCTCTCAGAGGAGGAAAGCATTCGGGGTCAGTTTTATTCTGACTCCGAGTCCGTAGGTATAGCCATGGAGCATACCTCAAGGCATGAAGGTGAGCCAGAGGTGCCAGTAATGGCATCAAGATTTGCTATCCCGAGCGAAACAGGGGAACTGCTGGGTGAAGAATTTGGTGCAAGTATAAATTACCTGGCCTCACATCAACACACAATGGAGGAAACATCCAAAAAATATGAGACTCCTGCTAACTGTGCCTTGCTCAAAGTGCCGATCATTAACCACGCCACGTGGGGTCACATGGGCGTAGGTATCAGAGCTCTAGAGGTGAGGCTCCAGGAGATATTGAAACTGCTCGCCTCGGGCATCACAGCATTCGCCAGGTCAGTGCACGAAGGTCTGATGTACAACAGGATGCCCTGGCCCTAATGTGCAATGCACGTTTTGAAATAAATTGCCTGAGAAAGAGCGCCATTCGACCTACTATCAATCCAAAGTTCGCGGCGCTGTGCAAACCCAGCAATATTTAGCCACCGAATCTATTCTCAAAAAGAGTTAAGGAGCTCGACGACGAAGCACGAACGGTCGGACTCATCAAAGCCCTGGGGATTAGCAAGACTTCGCTTCGGCGGCAGCACCCCTACAAACGGTTCGCTGAAACTGGCTCAGGCCAAGGACCAAGCTCGCCATTCACAAATATGCACAGTTGGCGCACTCCAACAGTGGCACGGGCGAACATGTCCTTACCCCCCAAAACTCAGGGGCAGAAATATCCACTGGTAAGCATGGAGGTAAGTGGGTCTGGTTCTGCTCGAAACATATTATGTGTGGATCAGTTACAAGTTGGGGGGAGATTACACTTGTTTTTGAGTGAATGGTGTTGGATAACATCAGATTTGTTTATACTGCACAGTATATAAGGGTTCAGAATTAAATTCCTTCCCAATTTGCGTCCACCCACACAACATACACCAAGTCGGACATTGTTTTTTTCACAACAAGAACATTTGGATGTACAAGATGAAATTGAAAAGTTATACAAAAAAGGGGTAATTGAGAAGTCCTTTTACCAATCTCACCAATTTGTGTCTAATATTTTTCCTAGGCGAAAGAAGGATGGGGGATGTCGAATCATTCTGGACTTGACGAGCCTTAACCCCTTTGTGCAGTTTCAACATTTCAAAATGGAAACTTTTGTTACTGCCGAACAACTGATTTCCTGAGGATGCTATGGCATGTATAGATCAAAGAGGTATATTATTCAGTACCGTCATAGGGATCATCCATCGGAAATTTTTGACGTTTAGCTGGATGAGTCAATTATGGCAATTTAAAGCATTGCGTAATGGTTTAACCTCGGTCCCTAGATTATTTACAAAACGGTTAAAACCAGTGTTGGGGCTACTCCGGGTTCAGGGTCATATTGGATGGCTTATTTGGATGATATCTTAATCAGAGGGAAGACTAGGGAAGCAGCTGCATTATCTGTTTCAGCTGCTAAACTCATGTTTGAGAGATTGGAGTTTCTCATCCATCCAGTTAAATCCAAATTGGTTCCAATTAGAGTTATTGATTATTTGGGATTCACCATTAACTCAACTCACATGTCGGTGACTCTGCCCAGGGGCAAGAGATTAGAACTAATTGAAGGCTGTAACGAGCTCGTGGTTGAGCAATAACCTTCAATTCGACATGTGACTAGCATACTTGGCAAATTAGTGGCTGTTTTCCAGCTGCACAATTTGGACCTTTGCATTACCAAAATTTACAGCGTGGAAAGGAGCAGGCACTCAAAACACATGCAGGTCACTTCGATAGGCCCATGCAGTTACCAGTTGAAGCCATTGCTGAATTACAGTGGTGGATAGCAAACATTTGGCGTTGCTCCAGTAAAATTCTGATTGAAAGGCCTTCAGTTGTCTTACAGACTGATGTTAGTGCTCTAGGATGGGGTGCTACTGATACCATATCTAGCTGCGGAGGCAGATGGAATATGCTTGAGGCATTTATTCTCCAATCACATGGTATTAATTATTTAGAACTGTTGGGAGCATTCTATGGCCTTAAGGCTTATTTTACTGGTATGCATCACTTGCATGTTCAGCTTCAGATTGGCAATACTATGGCAGTGGCATATGTCAATCACATGGGTGGAATCAAGTCAGTATCTTGTGATAAATTGGCTAACATCATTTGGCACTGGTGTATTATGAGAAACATTTAGGTTTCAGCTATTTATTTACCAGGTAGATTCAACATGTTGGCGGACACCAGGTCACAGAAATTCAATGACCACACAGAATGGATGTTGAATCATGAAGTGTTTAATGATATTGTCGCTCGGTATGGTGTACCAGATATCGATTTGTTTGCATCCAGACTAAATCACCAGTTACCGAAGTATGTTTCATGGGAACCAGACCCAGGGGCAATGGCGGTAGATGCATTCTCGCTACACAGGGGTGGAATGTTTTTATATGCATTTTCCCCATTTTGCCTCATCAGTCGGTGCTTGCTCAAGATAAAGCAGGACTCCGCCTCAGGTGTTTTGGTAGTACCTGACTGGTCTACACAGCCATGGTTCCAACTCGTTTTGGGAATAATAACACAGCCTCTTACTACTGTCCCTAAACGCAGTAACCTACCGGTGCATCCAGTGACTGGGGAGAAACATCCATTTCATGACCGTATAGATCTATTAATTTGCAGATTCTGAGGAGGCCATACCTGGGGCTCGGACTAACCGATCGTACTGTGGATGTAATCACTGCGGCCTGGAGGGATAGAACCAAAAAACAGTATATCTCTCATGTCAAGAAATGGGAGGGGTTCTGCTTACGGGGGAACATATCATATCACACAACATGCATCTCTGACGTGTTGGAATTTCTTTCAACCCTATATTTTGATGAGGGGTTAAGTTTGAGTGCCATCAATAGTGCTAGGAGTGCTTTGTCATTGTACTTATGGCAGGGATTCTACCAGATCTCATCCTTTAATAACCCGGTTCATGAAGGGTAATTTTAACTCTAATCCCCCCAGGCCCAGGTACTCAGAGATCTGGGATGTGAGTGTGGTTCTCACGCTGCTTCGTCAGTGGGATCCAGCCACATCCCTGTCTTTGCCCAAAATCACTCTCAAGGTGGTCATGCTCATGGCGCTGGTTTCAGCGTAAAGGGTCCAGGCGTTGCAGAAGCTGCGATTGGACAGGATGGTGTCGTCTGTAAATAACACAACGTTTTACATTTATGATTTACTTAAGCAGAGCAGACCAGGGGTGTCAGGGTTCAAGCTTATTTTCACGGCATACACCACTGACTTGAGGTTGTGTGTAGTTAAGCACTTACAGCAATATGTCAAGGTTACCAAGAGCCTTAGAGGCTCCGAGCAAGCATTATTTATCAGTCACAAACAGCCGCATAAGAAAATGTCGGCACAGACCATTTCAAGATGGCTGAAACAGGTTCTGGTGTGTGCGGGAGTAGACTGACAATTTTAAATCTCACTCCACCAGGGCGGCATCAACGTCAGCAGCGAGGGCACTGGACGTCCCTCTCGACCATATCCGCGTTGCCGCAGGATGGTCAAATGAACTGACTTTTCAAAGATTCTATAATAAACCACTTGCCCATTCCATTTTGGGCTCCGTTTCATAGCTTCCCCCTGGGAGAGCGGGGTTGCTATTGTTTTCATTTTGTTAATTAAAGCATCAACATGTTTAATCTATGCCATGTTTCAATGCATTGTTTATTACTCACTCATCCTGGGTCAACTGACGCAGTGTGTGATGCCTGGATTCGTATCTACGGCATGGAATCACAGAGCTTTGAAATCACTCACGTGACTCCGAAGTAAAATAGTAAGATTAAACGAGAACTTACCAGTTTGAAGTTTGATCTGTATTTTATGAGGCATTACGATGAACTATTACATGCCAACCGCTCCCAGCCCTCATATCATAAAGGTCATCTGGCAGTTCTAGTTCTCTAAGCTTACTATGTTACTTCAATTGCTGTTATTTGTGATTTCACACCGCTGCTTTGAAGATTGACACGCATGCGCACTGGCGCTTAATCGCTCATCGTAACTCCTCATAAAATAAAGATCAAACTTCAAACTGGTAAGTTCTTGTTTAATCTTACTATTATAAAGCACTTTGGGACTGTTTGAATTGTGATAAAGTCGCACAGCAATAACTAACGTCTTAAAATTAAATCTGTTAACCAACATTTGTAACTCACCCAATGTTATTCAGAGCACAGATGATGCCAGAAAATCTCAACGTCAGCACTTATGGAAAATGAAAGTGAATGAATATATCAAGCTGAAGGTGTGGTATCTTTAAACTGAAATGTTATTTTTTTTCACTTTCCTCTCATGCTGAGTATTTCCATCATTTTCTGGTTTTATTTCATATTTGTAGCATCTGCAGTTTTTTCTGATTTTCAATTGTACAAATGTCACTGGGGTAGGCACTTTGCCCTGAACAGTCTTCCATACTCAGTTCAATGATCACAAATCTGGTAACATAGCTGGCACTGTAATGCAAATTTCACAATTGCTTTTTTACTTATTGATCATATCATTGATACAATCTCTGCTCCTCCTTCAAAATATCCAAGCCTTATGTTGATTGTGCAACAACCTGGTTGGATGGACTTTACATTTTCATTGCAAGCCAAGTGACTGTTGCCTCGCTGCTGTAGTTCAGGGTGATGATTTCATGAACATAAGATGGCAAAATCCCATTGTGGAGATAGCTGGAGGATACCTTGATTAAAAAATGTTTTTCTCGTTGGTGTCGGAAGGAACTGCAGATGCTGCTTTAAACCGAAGATAGACACAAAAAGTTGGAGTAAAAAAGCAGGTCAGACAGCATCGCTGGAGAAAAGGAATAGGTGATATTTTGGGCTGAGACTGCCTCTCAGTCTGAAGAACGGTCTCGACCCGAAATGTCACCTATTCCTTTTCTCCAGAGATGATATCTGACTCGCTGAGTTACTCCAGCTTGATGTGTCTTTCTCATTTGTAATTGATTTATTAGTATCACAATCACAATCAATCATAATAATATTTTATTAGCCAAGTGTATTTTGCAACATACGAGGAATTTCATTTGCCACCACTACTCTGTAGTTCCCTCTCCAAGTCACCTACTTGGCTGAGACATACAACACCAGTCCTTCACAACCACTGGTTCTGGGCCATGGAACTCCCTCCTCCACAGCACCATGAGAGTACCATCAGCCGAAAGACTACAGCAGTTTACAAAGGGTCTCACCACCACCTTCTCAAGGAAAATTAGCGATGGACGCAGAGATGGATCCTTTATCAATGACACAAGTGTCCTAAAATTGAATTTAAAAAACATAAAACTGTATCATACTTTTAGATATTAATAATAAAAGCGGATTCACATTGCATATCCTCTTCCAGAGAACATTTTTCTACGAATTTGTTGGTAATTGACGCTTATAATTGCTGTCAATTCTCCTGTGTAATATGACTTATTTTTCAAATGCACAGAATGTATGATCAATTAAGGCTTCACTTTCACCCGTCAGCTTTCTCTGTAATGTGGCTTACGACTGTATGTGGAGCACATTGAAGAAAAGCTGAATAGCGAATCTGACCCATGGAAGCACAGGAACAGGAATAGGTCAGCCAATTTTCTAACCATGTAACTTTAATTAGCGAGACACTGCAGATGCTAAAAGCATGGGCTTTGAGTTTCTCCAACAACATTAGCTGATGAGGTGCTATTGTAAATGGCTTCTGAATGTCTACATTATAGCAGTCATTTACATTGTCCTTTTCTAAAACCTTATTCAGGTTAATCAGTCATGGCATTCCCCTTACAGTTCCGAACTGGCTCTCTCTCTGATCACCTGAGAATTCTCGATGCGCTCGCTTACAAAATGAGAAATGAATATTGACAACAGATGTCAGGCTAACTAGTTTATTATTTATGGAGTGGGGTGGGAGATTGCAACCTTCACGTGGTCTGCCCTGTTTCGACGAATGCGGCGTGCACAAATAAGATCAAATAGAACAAGTTGCCCAGTAACTTTAGGCTGTGCATGCCATACACAAGAAGAAAACGAAGAGAAGATTAGAGGGTTCCCTTTCTCATCTTTCCCAAATAGCAGGTTGACAATATAAATCTTTCAGTCAAAAGAGGAAAGGTTAACAAGAATGGCAGAAATTGACTCAGAATGGACCACGTGCCCCTCGCATCCGCTTTGCCCTTGAAAAAGATCATAGTCAATCTTTTTCCTCAGCAACACTTCTGTTCTCTGCATTAACTCCATATCTGTTGATTCCCTTAAAATCCAAATATCTATTGACCTAGAGCTTGAATATGCCGTGACAGAATTACCCCAAACCTTCATCAACCACTGGTGAACTTCTTAAAGAACTTCTGAAGAAGGGTCTCGATCCGAAACGTCACCTATTCCTTCTCTCCATAGATGCTGCCTCACCCGCTGAGTTTCTCCAGCAATTTGTCTTCCAACGACTGGTGAGGTGACTGTTGACTTCCGGAAGGGAATGCGTAGACATAATGTATGGCGGATTTTGGAATCTTGAGGATAACATAACTTGCTGGAGGAATTCAGCGGATGAGGCAACGTCTGTGGAGGAAGTGGCCAGATTATGTTTTGGGTAGGGATCCATTCTTCAGACTGATAGTGGTGGGAGGACAAAAGCTGAAAAAGAGAGGTTAGTGCACGGCAAAACCTGGCAATGGATACATGGAAGGGCAAGTTGTATTTTGAGGGACGGCATGAGTAGGATTGGATTACTTCTATTAGCGTTCACCCTCTAAGTCCTGTGAAAACTTTGTAAGCTTTAATGAGATAATTTTTCATCCTTTTCAACAACATAGCAGTCTATTCAATATCTCTTTAATCAGCACAACTACCATCCCTGGAACAGTTAAAGTGAATCTTCATTGGACTCTTTCTGTGACAGAAATATCCTTAGTTTTAAGGAACGGAGACCAAAACTGTGCACAAGCCTCCCGTCGCTGCCTCACCAAGGGCGAATATAATTGCGGTAAGACCTCTTTACTCAGCATACTCATATATTGCTAATTACTTGCAGCACTTGCTCGTTAACTTTCAATGACTTGTGCAGAACATCACCAGGTTTGTTGAATGTCAACATTCTTTACTTCCTGAGGAGGCTCAAGAAAGCTCACCTGTCCCCCCAGATCCTGACCAACTTTTACCACTGTATCATCAAAAGCATCCTGACCACCTGCTTCACGGTATGGTACAGCAGCTGCACCGTAGCGGACAGGAAGGCACTACAACGGGTGGTGAAAACCGCTCAGTACATCATTGGTGCCCCGCCCCCTGCCATGGATGCCCTCCACCGAAAACGGTGTCTGAGACGGGCCGGGAAGATCATTAAAGACCCCTCCCACCCCAACCATGGACTGTTTGCCCTCCTCCCATCAGGGAGGCGGTACAGGAGCCTCAGGTCTCGTACTAGTAGGATGAGGAACAGCTTCTACAACAACACTATCACATTGCTGAACTCGGAGTCCCGCCGATAGATTTCTCCAGTCTCTCCGTCCACATTGTTTGCTTATTCTGTATTTTTATTTCTATATTGCACTATTACTACGGACTGACGCTAAACTGCATTTCGTTGTACCCATACTTGTATTTGTGCAATGACATTAAAGTTGAATTGAATTGACTTGATTGAGAGATATTAGATGACAAATTATCTTTCAGGGTCCCTACCTGGTTGGAGATGCAGCTTTTCTCTGGGCTGCACCATCGACCCATCCTCGCAGCCTACCAGCGGGCCTGGAGCGGCGTTTCCTGAGGGGACTGCCCAGAGCCTCGGCTTCGGCACAGCGCTGGAGCGCTATCGCGGAGCGGGCGATGCCTTGCCCGGGTCGCCTCGCTGGAGCTCTGGTGAGCTGAAGACCGCCGAGAAAAACATCGCGGAGCTGTGGGACTGTGGAGCGGCCAGCTGCGGGCGGTGGCGCTGAAGTTTTCACCGGAAGCCTGTGATCTCGCGATGAGATCACCAGTAGTGGAGCTCCATCCGGCACGGCCTTGTTGGCTTCGGAAGCTGCGGTCTCGAGTAAGGAGGCGGCCGTTCCAGGTGTCCCAGGCCGCTGAGAGGATTCTACCGAAGCCGGAGCACCATCACCCGGCGAGAACGGCCTGGAGCATCGGGCCTCCGTAGCGGCGACTGCGGAGGCCTCAATAGGCCTGACTATGGATGGACGTGGGGATGGGACTGGACTTAGTGCCTTCCGTCATAATGGAAACCGTTGTGGGGGGATGTTTTTTATGCTAAAGTTCTTTATTATTGTCATGTTTGTATTCTTTTTTTATGTGCTGCATTGGCAAGAAGAATTTCACTACACCTAGGTGTATGTGACTAATAAAGAAACCTTTGAACCTTTTGCCCGATGGAAGAGGGGAGAAGAAGGAGTGGTCACGGTGCGACTTATCCTTGATTATGTTGCTGGCCTTGCCGAGGCTGCGTGAGGTATAAATGGAGTCCTTTGACTAACTTCAGTTCTTATCCATAGATAACTTCACGTATGGTGGGTTAATCAAATTACAGCTGTACTGCCTTTGCAGGTCTTCAACTTGCACTTCCTGAAGAGTTGTTTCTGACAAGGGAGAATTTCATAGCAAAGTCCACACCAATATTGTATTCATTTAAATATTAAGGGCCTGTCCCACTTCGGCGATATTTTCGGCGACTGCTGGCGACTGTCATAGTCGTAGTAGGTAAGCAATAAATAATCGTAAGTTTATACTCATTTGAATCAAAACTTCCATAATTCTCAACTAATGGGGTTGTGAACAATTTGCCCTAATATCAGACTATTTTAACGATTGTTTCACTAAAAATGTTGGAAGCACAGAGTTAAACAGCCACTTCCTGTCAGTATAATATTAAAGGGCATGAACAAAATAAACATGTGCATTATCCATGTCTGGTAAGCAATTTATTACATGCTAAGCACAATGCCATCATTATATTCTCAAGGATATGATGACAGACTTCCACAAACACTTAGGCATTATTTTCATCCATTTTTTGATGTATGGTAGAATGTGTGTAATGAAATCTCATTTGCCACAACATTTCAGTGTGTCAGGAAGCAGCTGATTGAACCAAGCATGAATCATGAGACAGATATTAAATTAAAGGGAGATAGAGATGACAGAACTATATCAACACTTACAGAGCAAAGCCAACTTATTTAAAGCTGCAGTTCACATATTACCATAATGCGCAGTATACATAGACACACTACTATGTTTACATATTCTGTTGTGCTGCAGAAAGTAACAATTTCATTGTCCTATCTGGGACTCATGACAATAAAACTCTCTTGACTCTTGACATCCCTTTATAAGGGTGAAATAGAAATAGGAAACAACACAAGCCAGACAGCATCAGTAAAGAAAACAGATAAACGTGTTCCGATAGGATGCCTTGCTATGCTGCAGTTTTTTGACGATGGCAATTAATTTGTGGTTTCTTACTAGTAGAGAAACCATATGCCTCTGCTCTTCAAAATATATTCTGGAACTTTTGCAATGTTACAGCACAAAATGAATGAATGAATGAATGATTGAATGAATACTTTATTGTCACTTGCGACGGGGTCAAGGAAAGAGCGTTCACGTTGCGGCCCTGTTTCCACCAATCTTTCCACCACCACGCACAAGAAGCACAAGAAGCGACAAGACAGACACCATTGTATGCAGATGCCGAGAGGTGTGTTCAGCTCTGGCTGAACAACTTCTAATCCTGTGTGTGGACTCGATAATAAGAAGGACTTGCGACAAGTCACAGTGAAATTCTTTGTTCTGCATACCCAAGGTATGCAAAGAGTTGCCACACATATGGTGGTGACAAAGTTACAAAGTATCCTGCGGCATAGTAACTTTGTCCCGCTTCCCTCCCCTCCCCATCCTCTCCTCCACATCGGGTCTTCCTATGTTCACCCCCTCCCCTCATGGCGGTCCCCCCCATGCCAGGTCCTTCTGCTAAAGAAGCTATTAAAAGAGGCTATTAATACCATAATTTGACCAATTTATTGTAAATGTTCCCACCCTCTCACTCCATAAATTAGGAGTTTACTTCGGAGTCACGTGAGTGACTACGTGAAGAACCCCGCCAGGACGCATGCGTGTCAATATCGCTACATGCATTGCAACGAGTCACAGCAGGGGGAACGACGTTCCCCTTAGGGGCAAAATTGAAAGCCGGGAACAGCAGGTAAGGAGACTCTCTGCGTTCCTTCCACTTACCTTACAGGTGGAGACATGGACCAGATCCACGAAGGCTGCAGGAAAGCTGGCGGGGGAGAACCGCAGAGTTGCGGGCAGCCGGCAGCAGCAGCCAACGGCACGCCAATCTCCCGTAATGGGAACAGCTGTGCCCGACTTCGCTCCTGCACCGGCCATGGCCGGGCGGTAGAGCGAAGTAAAAAACCAACAGAGTCGTTGAATCCGATGAGTCCGACTCTGAATAGCCGCAAGCGACCAGTGCCCGTGCGCATTAGGGCCGGTTGGAGCGGCTTCAGGAGCAGCCGCGAGCGGCCAGTGCCCATGCGCATTGGAGCCGGTTGGAGCGGCTGGGAGCGGGGAACAAAGCAGCCGCGATGGCCAGTGCCCATGAGCATTGGAGCCGGTTGGAGCGGCTGCAGGAGGAACAGCTTCAAAAGCAGCCGCGACGGCCAGTGCCCGTGAGCATTGGAGCCAGTTGGAGCGACTGCAGGATCAGCAGCAGCCGCGAGTGGCCAGTGCCAGAGAACATCGGATGCCAGCTGGAGCAGCTGTTGGAGCAGGTAAGTGGCAGGCTCCGGGAGATGGAGACTAGTCACAGGGGGCAGCTAGTAAGTCCTACAGCAGTACCACTTGTAGGGCTGCACAGTGTTTCTCCCTCATCAGAGGGGAGTATAGGGGGTCAATTTTGGGCTGAACCTGAAGAGGGGTGCAGAACATACCTCTAGTGCACATGGGGTGCAAGAAAACCTATTGGAAGACACTTACCATCAGGGAACTGCAAAACACTGAATGTTCCCACTGTCAACCAGTGTGTATTTGAAAACATGGCAGGGCCAGGGACTTGAAACAACAGAAAGTTCTGAAAGTCCTAACAGCGGGAATTACGGGTTTCGCCCACACAATAAACAAAAAAGACATGACGCAAGATCACCAGGATGCACTGGCTTTATTTTGCAACTACCAATATGAGTAAACAGCATTAGAAGAAGTGCCATCCAACCGGCTTTAGACCGTAATTTGCAGGCCTATGCAAACCTGGAACCTCCAAACCACCAATATTACTATTTGGAGGCACCTTATCAAAACAGGTAAAAGAACTTGACAAAGAGGGTAAAACCATGGGGCTCATTAAAGCAATGTCTAAAAACTACTTCCTGGGGAATGCGCTAACCCTCAACACCGACCCAACTACAGATCCAGACACCGGCACCTCAACATCCACGGAGGATGCCGAAAAAGTAACAAACCTACCAATAGTAACCATGGAGGAAGGTGGGTCTGGTTCCTTACGAGGTTGGTGGGAGATTACAATTCTATCTGGATGCATGGAATAAATTAACTACTGACACTTATATTTTCAGAAGTATAGGGTTATACCATAGAATTTATACAAAACATAATCCTCCAGTTCAGCATGTACCGAACCGAATGTTCGTGCTTACAGGCAAAGAAAAAATCAAAAGCGCATGCTGAACTACAGTGCCCATATAAAAAAGGAGTAATGGAGGATATCCAACATGAATCACAGGAATTCGTGTCCAAAATCTTTATCATAAACTAGATGGTGGTTGCCACATCATCATAGATTTGACTAATTTGAATACTTCGTACTATATATTCATTACTAGATGGGAACCTTTGTTACTGCTAAGCAATTGATTCCTAGGTTACTACATGGCAAGCATCGTATTAAAAGATGCTTATTATACAGTACCCATTAGAGGGGACCACAGATGTTATTTAACACAATGGATCATCTGCGGTACACCCTTAACACAGTTCACATGTCAGTGACTTTGCCGAAAGAAAAGGTTACAGCCTTAATGGAGGCTTGCAGCAAAACAATACCATCCATCAGACTGGTAGTAGAATAATTGGCATTATAGTGGCTGCGTTTCCAGCCAAACAAATCGGACCTTTACATTATCAAAAATTACAGAGGGCAAACATTCGTGCACTCAAAAATTGTGGGGGTCATTCTGACAGACCAATGAAGCTACCAACAGAGGCCACAATGGAACTAAAATGGTGGAAACATAACATTAGGCATTGTTCCGATCCAAACATTATCAGCTACCCGTCTATGGAACTACATACTGATGCCAATGCACTTGGATGGGATGCTACCAATTCCATCTCCAGCTGTGGGGGAGATGGAATGCACAAGAGGCATCATTATTACAAACACCGGGCATAAACTACCGGGGAATGTTGAGTGCATTCCATGGCTTTAAGTCATATTGTTCTGGGTTATATCACCAGCATGTTAGACTACAAATTGACAACACCACCGTGGTAGCATATATCAACCATATGGGTGGAAACATATCGACATCATGTGACAATCTGGCCAACACCATTTGGCAATAGTGTATCCAGAGAGATATTTGGATATCAGCTACTTACTTACCAGGTAAACTGAATTAGTGGCAGACAACAGGTCACGCTAATTCTATGAAAACACTGAATGGATGTTGGATAAAAAATGTATTGCAGAAATTACAGCACGGAATGGAACACCAGATATCGACCTATTCGCATCCATGCTCTCACCAATTATCGAATTTTGTTCATGGGAACCAGAACCTGGGACAGTGGTACAGATGCATTTTCGCTGCATTGGGGGATTATTTATTTATGCATTCCCTCCTTCTGCCTCATCAGTTGGGTATTTAGGAAATATACAGTAGACTCCGCGTCTGGTATTTTGATAGTACTCCTACTCTGGTCTACTCAACCATGGGTCCCGGTGATACATGACATGGTTTTAGAACCATGCATCACCATCCATCATAGACCTAATTTACTAGTTCTTCCCGCAACAAGGGGTAGTTACCCATGGCATAATTATATAAACCTATTAATTTATAGAGTTGAAAGCACCTCTACTACACCTGGGACTGACGGACCGAACAGTGGATATTATTTCAGCGGCCCACAGACAGTCCATCAAAAAATTTAAAAAATTAAAATTAAAAAAAATTAAAATAGTACTTGGTGTCATCAAGAAATGGGAAGTACTGTCACAACAATAAACATCACCCACAGATCTATGAACATCCCGTCTGTTCTGCAATTCCTGGCAAGCCTCCATTACGATGAGAGGCTCAGTCATAGTGCTATCAACTGCGCCAGAAGTGCTCTGTCAACATACCTGTGGCAAGGAACAGAGCGGCATTCTGTTGGGACACACCCCCTGGTAACCAAACTCATGAGGGGCATTTTAATGTTAATCCCCCAAGAACCAGGTACTCCCAAATATGGGATGTGAGCATTGTACTGACCATGTTAAGAAACTGGTCTCCAGCTACAGCTCTGTCCCTACAGAAACTGACTATGAAAACAGTCATGCTGATGGCCTTGGTCACGGCACAAAGGGTCCAGTCACTACAGAAACCAAGGCTGGACAACATGATTATATTATCTGGAAATTTAACTTTTCACATCAATGAAATAGTCAAACAGAACAGACAGGGGTCAGCTGGCCTAAAAACAGAATTCAGGGCCTACCGGACAGATGGTCATCTCTGTATTGTAACACATTTACTATTATATATGGAGTATACTAAGATCATCAGAGGGAAAGAAATGTCACTTTAATCAGCTACAAACAGCCACTCAAAACAGTGACAGTCCATACCATCTCCAGATGGCTAAAAAAGGTCCTAATAAAGGCTGGAGTAGACACTAGGATTTTTAAATCTCACTCCACCAGGGCTACAGCTACATCGGCAGCTATGAAGTTGAATGTTCCTATGGACCAAATCCTCAACACAGCAGGATGGTCAACGAAGAAAACTTTCCAACGATTTTTATAACAAACCAGTCATTGAACCTGGAACATTTGCAGAAACAAATTTAAGTTCTGTAATATAATTTACCCCATAAATAGGGGCAATAATTTGGTGTTAATATATTTATCGTTGGGTTTCAATATCGTATTGATGTCTAATGATGTTAACTCTATTCTCCCCATAATCAAGGCAGATGTGATGCATGGACTCGTTTCCACGGCATGAAATCACAGAGCTTTAAAATCTTCACGTAGTCACTCATGTGACTCCGAAGTAAAATAGTAAGATTAAACGAGAACTTACCAGTTTGAAGTTTGATCATTATTTTATGAGGAGTAACGTTGAGGGAATACGTGCCCTCCACTCCCACCCTTGATCAGATACTCAACTTCTCTAATCTTACTATGTTTAGTCATTACAGTTATCTGTGATTTCACACCGCTGCTTTGAAGAATGACACGCATGCGTCCTGGCGGGGTTCTTCACGTATTCCCTCAACGTTACGCCTCATAAAATAACGATCAAACTTCAAACTGGTAAGTTCTCGTTTAATCTTACTATTGTTTCTGTCTTTCACTTTTTTATTCTCCCCCTCCTAGAAAACAAACAATTGTCTCCTCGACCCATAGACCCTTACAGTGCAGAAACAGACCCTACATCACATAGACAGCATCCAAGGTCTGCAATGAGCCTATGTTACTGGCCATGTGGAGAAGCAGTGCTTGGGGCTCTGCCATTGTGTTGTTCCTCCTTGACACTGAATCTCCCTTTCTAACAACAGCAACTGGGCAGCATGGTGGTGCAGCGGTCGAACTACTGCCTTACAGTGTCAGGGATCTGGGTTCGACCCTGACTATGGGTGCTCTTTGTTCAGAGTTTGTACATTCTGTATGAGTGCAAGGTTGTGTTAATGTGCGGGGATTGCTGGTCGGTGGTGACTTGGGGGGGCCGAAGAGCCTGTTTCTGAGCTGTATCTTTAAACTAAACTACACTAAACTAAACTGTATTTTCCAATCTTTCACATTCACACAACAACCGTTTTTATCACTGTTAGGCGGATGTGGTCATTCCTCTGATTAGAAGTGTGCAAAATCCCCCAAAATATAATTCTCTCAGCTAAATCGGGACTGCCATATGCTGAGAGAATGGAGCAGCTGGGCTTGTACACTCTGGAGTTTAGGATGAGAGGGACTCTCATTGAAACATAAAAGATTGTTAAGGGCTTGGACACATTAGAGGCAGGAAACATATTCCCGATGTTGGGGGAGTCCAGAACCAGGGGCCACAGTTTAAGAATAAGGAGTAAGCCATTTAGAACAGAGATGAGGAAACACTTTTTCTCAAAGAGAGTGGTGAGTCTATGGAATTCTCTGCCTCAGAGGGTGGTGGAGGCACGTTCTCTGGATGCTTTCAAGAGAGAGCTAGATAGGGCTCTTAAAAATAGCGGAGGCAAGGGATATGGGGAGAAGGCAGGAATGGGGTGCTGATTGGGGATGATCAGCCATGATCACATTGAATGGCAGTGCTGGCTTGAAGGGCCAAATGGCCTACTCCTGCACCTATTGTCTATTGTCTATATCAACTCTAAACCCTTGCTTAAAGTCGGCATGTCAAACCTAAGTACCTATCACTCAAACATTTGTGAGACAATTATATCCTTCATCTATCTAAGGTAGAGTCAGTGTAGAAAAGATTCACAAGGACGTTGCCAAGATTGGAGAGTTGGATACGGTGCAAGTGAATAGATATTCTGGGAGTGTTTTCCTTGGAGTGAAGGAGGCTGAGAGATGACCCTACAGAGGTCATGAGAGGTGTGGATGCTCTTTTTCCCGGGTAGGATATCGGTTTAAGGTGAGAAGGGAAGGATTTAAAGAGGCCCTGAAGGGCAATTTTTCACAAGGAAGATGGCGGATGTGTGGGACAAGCTGTCAGAAGAAGTGGTAGAGGCGAGTGTAATTACAACGTTTAAAATAAATTTAGATAGATGCATGGATAGAAAAAGTTTAGAGGAACACACCATCCTCCGCAATGCTCACAATGACGTTATTTTCCTTCAAAGCTCACACAAACTATACTAACATTCCCAACACTCACAGTGACAACACCAGCCCCTTCCGAAGCTCACCCAGTCCATCCCATTCATCCTGACACTCACACCATCCATCCTTCTCAACGCGGTACTGAATCCTGGATGTTCAGCCATGATCATATTGAATGGCGCTGCTGGCTCGAAGGGCCCGAATGGCCTACTCCTGCACCTATTTTCTATGTTTCTATGCAATTACTGGTCACAACGCTCTCCTCCAACGTTCACTCTAACCATGTTATTCTCTCCATGACTCACTGCAACCACCACTTTCTCTTCTATCTCTTACTCCAGAAACATAATCCCCTCCAATAATCACACCAACCGCACCAGATTGGAGAATGCACTTGCAAGAGATCCTCCTGCAGAACATCCTGATATCAATTAATTCGTGGGCATTTCTTGGTTGTTGTTCACTTTAATAATGTAGGTCCCTAATCATGAATCCACTTTATGTTAAGAAAAGCCATAGCTAATGGCAGCTCATCTAACCATTTTTAAAGTCTGTTTTGTGTGTACCATTACAAACCAGTTCAGCTGTAGAACCATTGAAAAACTGTGAATTCTTGTAATTAGGACCCCTTTTGCATTCATAATTGCTTCCTTCACCACTTGCAGCAGTTACCTATAATTGCTAAATTTGTAAGTGACTAGACCAACTGGACCCCGTTGGGTCCCTGCCACATGGGAGGCCTGGTCCCCAATGCAATTTTCCACCACTCACCTATAGCCCCCATGGGAGGCCTGGTCCCCTATTGCAATATTCCACCACTCACCTATAGCCCCCACGGGAGGCCTGGTCCCCTATTGCAATATTCCACCACTCACACATAGCCCCCATGGGAGGCCTGGTCCCCCAACGTACTAATCAGAGGCCACGTCAATAGATATTTTTAAGGCAGAGATAGATAGATTCTTGATTAGCACATAGCAAATCATGTTATAAAAACAATTGTGTCAGGAGGAAAAGGAGCATAGACATTAGAGAGATTGCATTGGGGGACCAAGCCTCCTGTGTGACAGGGACACAATGGGTCCCATTTAGTCTAGTTATGTTATAAAAACAATTGTGTCAGGTGGAAAAGGAGCAGAGACATCAGAGATATTTAGATTCGCTATCGAAAAAATCACCAAGTGGGACAGGCCATTTAGGATTCCTCTTTTAGATTTCCAAATTGCTGTATTATGTATGACCAACAGTAAACTAGTTATTTCAATTTAACACCATTACCCATTTGAAAAGAGTTGTTTCTGACATTCAAAATTCAGCAGGTTGGGCTTCTACTTGCTAGATATCTGAAGAATGAGAGGTGATCTTGAAACATACAAGATTCTCAGCTGGATTAACAGGTTGGATGTTGAGTGAATGTTTGCTCATTGTCCTTTTCTAGAACTAAATAGGATAGTTTCAGGATAATTGATTGTCCACTTTGGATAGAGATGAGAAAGCAGAGATTCACGAATGTTGGAATTTTCTACCCTGGAAAGTTAAGGAGGCAGTCATTGAACGCCTTCAATGAGGATACTGACGGATATTGGAACGATAGGGAGTCAAGGAGTATGAGGAGAAAGCGGGAAAGAGGTGTTGAGATTAAATCGGAATCCGTCACAAAACTATTGAATGGGAGAGTAGGCTCAAGAGATTGTATGAGCGACTCATGCTTCGTTCCAGGCATTTTATGTGTGGGTTTGTGTGGCTTTCTTCATGATCACCACTTTATAGAATTTCTCGCTCTGGATGTTTTTCTGCAGAAGTAGATCCAAACTCAATGAACTATCTGTAAACTGCAGGGATGGATCGCACTTCATGGTATTATGTTATAAAAACAATTGTGTCAGAGGCAAAAGGAGCATATAGACATTAGAGATATTTTGAATAGATTTGCAATAACAAAGTTACATCTTCCACAGGACTTTCAAAGATAGGTCTTGTTAATAGCTACAAGTTTATTTTTTTTATTGCAAACTAGAAGTATTAGTTTAGATTAGTATCACATTTACCGAGGTACAGTGAAAATCTTTTGTTGCATTCCAATCTAGTCAGCGGAAAGACAATACATGATTACAATCGAGTCATTTACAGTGTAAAGATACAATACATGATCAGGTCATGTCATACGTGATAGGAGCAGAATGAGGCCATTTGGCCCATCAAGTTTACTCCATCATTCATTCATGGCTGATCTATCACTCCCTCCTCACCGCATTCTCCTGCCTTCTCCACATAACCCCTGACACCCATAATAATCAAGAATCTATCTATCTCTGCTTTAAAAATATCCATTGACTTGGCCTCCACAGCCTTCTGTGGCAAAGAATTTCACAGATTCACCACCCTCTGATTAAAGATATTCCTCCTCATTTCCTTCCTAAAGAACGCCCTTTAATTCTGAAGCTATAACATCTGGTCCAGGACTCTCCCACTAGTGGAAACATCCTCTCCACATCCACTCTATCTGACGCAGAAGAAACATCTATTTAAACTGTAAGCATTTTTTTTTAAGCTTGCTACGTGTATTTTGTATCCTTACATGCATATTTCTACATTGTTAAGGTGGGATAATTTGATCAAAGCAGGGCATAAATGCGACACCATTTTAATTGTCAGATGAAATACTCGATTTCACTAGACCGGTAATACTGTTTACCAGTGAGGCAAACATTTAAAACCTATTGGAATGACTGTAATAACCACATTTATTTTTCACAGCTTGATATTTACAGTGTTATAAAAACAAATCTAATGTATAAAACATCTAAGTGCTGAGCGAAACTTCTACCGCATATCATGGAGAAAAGCTAGTGAATTCTTTCCACTCGTTTCACCTGAAACATTAGAACAATTCAAAATTTAAATAAAAAGCTTTGAATCCATTCCTGTTGTAAAAATAACTTCTGCTTCACATGTTACCAAATTGTACAAAGCAGTTACTGCAAATCTAATGTTGCATCCAAAGGGAAAAAGAGACTCGATATGGCAGGGCACGGTAATAGGAGATTTTTCCTCCACAATTTCCACTTCCCTACGAAACTCATCAACCATGACATTAGAAAATATACTGGGATCACCCAGACAGAATTTCACTGCCACCTGAAAATGTTCACAACGTTCTATTGGTTTGGATTTTGCAATGATCCTGCTGACATCAATTTTGTACATGTACATCAAAAAAGTATTAGAAAATGCTTACAATCCGGGCTGCATTCCGCTTCAAGTCGAAGCCAATGCATGAAGGGTCCCTTGTGGTCGGCGAGAGGTATCATTTGATTATTCATACTAAAGCATTGTTTGTGGAGGGGTGCCTTGGGAACAGAACCCAATTTGAGAACCTCTACTCCAATTTCTCTACCTCACTGTTCTATTTTGAAAATGTAATCCAATACTTTTGCACTTTTCTTAAAGTAAATACATTATTTTACATTTTTTAATGTCACATAGTTCTATTTTTCTGAATATGGCTGAACTCAAGATTTTCTGAATATGGCGGAACATAAATAAAGATGTTTAACACATTATTTGCAACACTTAACTCTCCTGCATTGCGGCAGATAGATAATTATTTTACATTTTTATATTCATTCGACAGTCAAAAACATTGCTGAAGTTAGTGGGAAAACAAGTCATACTTCTGCGTATCAGGTATATAATCATCATCATTCTTAATATAATTATCTTTAAATTAATGGATACTCTTTATTCTTTTTATGCAACTTTAGGGCGGCATGGTGGTGCAGCGGTAGAGTTACTACTTTACAGCGCCGGAGACCCAGGTTTGATCCTGACTATGGGTGCTTGTCCGTACGGAGTTTGTACTTTCTCCCTGAGACCCGCGTAGGTTTTCTCCAAGATCTTCGGTTTCCTCTCACACTCCAAAGACGACCATGTTTGTAGGTTAATTGGCTTGGTACAATTGTATATTGTCCCTAGTGCGTGTAGGGTGGTGTTTGTGTGGGGATCGCTGGTCGGTTCGGACGCGGCGGGCCGAAGGGCCTGTTTCCGCGCTGTAGCTCTAAACTAAACTAATGCCATTTTAGCTTTTGAGTAATGACTGAATTGTGCATCTGGGATCAAATGCGAGTGAGAACACATAGACAGGTTGAACACTTGCTGCTGTTTATCCGCTCCCCACTCACCCACCGCTGCCTGCTTCTGCCAATACATTGTCCATTCATGATCACAGTGAATGGGGGTGCTGGCTCGAAGGGCCGAATAACCTACTCTTGCACCTATTGTCTATTGTCAGTTGGCCTCTTCTCCTCAACCCCCCCTCAAACCCCCACCACCACCTTCTGCTTCTCCCCTCGAGTTGCCGACATACTCCACCTTTGCAGCAACAGCAGTTGAAAGCCGCACCTAGTTTTAAAGTGAAATTTCAAAATTAAACAAAACGTACAGGTCCAAATCAAAAATATATGCTGCATGAGGTGGCACTAATTAATCTTTAAGGGGCTGTCCCACTTGGCCGTCATTTGCGCACCATTTACGCGACCTCCAAAAATGTGGTCGTCGGGTTGTGACGCACGGGTAGCGTGTGGGTAGCGCGGGAGGGGTGCATGGAGAGGCATGGAGGAGTGTGGAGTTGCGAGCGGCATCCCGCGGCGCTCCAAGAATTCGTGCTGCACGAAATCCTTGCGTGCCACCTGCGTGAAGTATCGCCTACGCACGCTGACGCATTGGGTACGCACGCTGATGGATTGGCGTCGCATGCTGGCGTCTCGACGTATCGCGTGGTGACGCATGGTTACGTCACCGTGCGTAACCATGTGTCGCCGCGCGCTGCAATGTATTCTAATTACGTCACGCGCACCAGACAGCATGATGACGCGTGATTTGCGCGCGTCGTTGCGCGTAACAACGAGTCGACCTATTTTCCATATGACGCATAAATGAGGCGTAAATTACGGCCGTGGGACTGGCCCTTTGATCTTTTAGCTTTTAATCTCACTCTTTGTTAGGAACATTTTCTAAGTGATGAACACCCTCATTGTAGTAAACAAATGTTGGGTTAGGTGTCTTCTTCCTGGGCATGCAGTTAATATTAGAATATTTATTTTCTTAATTTTTACCACATATCCGTCATTAAATGTCACCTAATCCCATTTTGATAATATTTTCTGGTATTTGGCTTCTGCACATTCACATCACATTAATTCTGACAGTTAAAGATGACAATTTTACTCACTCTAGATATATTACAATTTGTATACTTATTTGTAAACCTAATTTAAGAGGAATACATTGTGTAAATTGCTGAATTATTTTGGAAAATATCATTTATTGCTTTCCTCACAGAATTTTAACACCCACTTCTGTGTTAACACCAAGATCATAAGTGATAGGAGCAGAATTAGGCCATTCGGCCCTTCAAGTCTACTCCGCCATTCAACCATGGCTAATCTATTTCTCCCTCCTAACCCCATTCTCTTGCCTTCTTCCCATAACCTCTGACACCCGTACTAATCAAGAATCTATCAGATTCACTCCGCGAAAATTATTAGAGCATTACATTAAACTAAGCAAATAAATTTTGAGTTTGGTGATACAAGCTACTAGCACGCCAACTCCACAAATTAGAGAATGACCAACAATACACAAAATTAGATCAGAAAAAGGAGATCTGCTTACATTGCCTAAAGATATTAATGAAAGATTCTTACAATTTTACCAAACACTATATTCATCAAAAACAAGCCGATCCTGCAAAGATGAAAAGTTTTCTTGAGGATTGCAATCTCCCATTCCTTAATGAGGAGGAACGGGATGAATTAGGAGCAGACATAACAACAAAAGACATCGTAGAGACTATTAAATCATGGAACAATGGAAAAACCCCTGTCCTGAACGGGTTAAGTGACGAATTTTATAAAAAATTTAATGATTTAATTTCTCCAAGCTTACAAGCCCTTTATATTCAAGCATTTAAAGAACAGACTTTACCACAAACTCTTGCTGAATCAACTATTACATTAATTCCAAAAAAAGATAAAAAATCTCGAGGAGCCCGGATCCTATAGGGCTATAGCCCTTTTAATTACGGATCAGAAGATACTAGCTAAGACTTTGGCTCGTAGATTAAGTTTGGTTATCGATAAACTAATACATCCAGACCAAACTGGGTTTATACCTAAACAACACTCGTTTTATAATTTGAGACGTTTGTTTAACATAATATACTCGCAGAGAATTCCAAATGAAGATCTAACAATTATTTCTCTAGATGCAGAAAAAGCTTTCGACCAAGTGGAATGGTCTCTATCACAATGACCATTCATTGTGATCAGCCATCACAGTGAATGGTGGTGCTGGCACGAAGGGCCGAATGGCCTCCTCCTGCACCTATTTTCTATGTTTCTCTGTCTTATCTTTTGACATTGTTGGAAAAAATTCAATTGGGAGAAAACTTTACATTATGGGTGAATCTTTTATACACTAATCCGACAGCTAGAATACTGACAAATCAAATGCTTTCACCTAGATTTTATTTATCTAGGGGTAACAGACAAGGATGTGCCATTTCTTAAAATGTAATTTGCTTTAGCCATAGAAGCTCTTGCCGAGAGTATCAGGTCCCACGGGCATTTATGGATACAATATCAACTATACCACCAATAAAATCCTGTTATATGAGAAACTGAGGAAAGACATTCTTGCCATAGAGGGAGTACAGAGAAGGTTCACCAGACTGATTCCTGGAATGGCAGGACTTTCATATGAAGAAAGACTGGATGGACTCGGCGTACACGCTAGAATTTAGAAGATTGAGTGGGGATCGTATAGAAACTTACAAAATTCTTAAGGGGTTGGACAGGCTAGATGCAGGAAGATTGTTCCTGATGTTGGGGAAGTCCAGGACAAGGGGTCACAGTTTGAGGATAGAGAGGAAATCCTTTAGGACCGAGATGAGAAAAACATTTTTCACACAGAGAGTGGTGAATCTCTGGAACTCTCTGCCACAGAAGGTAGTTGAGGCCAGTTCATTGGCTATATTTAAGAGGGAGTTAGATGTGGCCCTTGCGGCTAAAGGGATCAGGGGGTATGGAGAGAAGGCAGGGATGGGATACTGAGTTGGATGATTAGCCATGATCATATTGAATGGCGGTGCAGGCTCGAAGGGCCGAATGGTCCACTCCTGCACCTATTTTCTATGTTCTATGTTTCTATGTTTCTATGTATATGCAGATTATGTACTTTTATACATTACTAATCCCCAAGTAGGTATTCCAAATGTTCTAAACATTATAGAACAATTTGGTTCTTTCTCCGGGTACAGAATAAATTGAAAAATAAATGAAATCATGCCAATAAAAGAACAAGACCCTTCTCAACTTCAACAATTTCCTTTCAGAATTGTTACTGAAAAGTTCAGATATCTTGGAATTTACGTGACTCGAAAGTATTCCTCTCTGTTTAAAATAAACTTCCCACCATTAATCACTAAACTATATGCTTACATTTAATGTTGGAAAACCCTTCCTATCTCCCTTATTGGTAGATTAAATGCCATAAAGATGTTCTTCCTTCCGCAACTTTTATATTTATTTCAAACAATACCGATATATCTCCCTAAAAGCTTTAAAAAAAAAATTGATTCTATTGTCACTAACTTTATTTGGGACTACAAAACCCATAGAATACACAAAATACATTTGTGCAAATCCAAAGGAAATGGAGGATTAGCTCTAACTTTTTTACTACTGGGCAACTAATATTAAAAATATCACTTTCTGGTTGGCCGATACATGTCAACATGTAAATTGGTTACAAATGGAGAGGGAAGATTGTTTGCCTTTTAGTATAGGCTTGATCCTCCTATCTCCAATACATTTGAATAAGTCAACGTATGAGCAAAATTCGATAATACATAGTACTATCCGTATCTGGAAACAGCTGAAATTCATTCTTAAATTGAGAATCATGTCTTTCCTTCCTATTGCAAACAATCCCTTGTTTAAACCGTCTACTTTAGATATGGTGTTTGTTCAATGGAAGAACCTGGGAATCAATACGGTGGGAGACCTCTATAAGAGGACTCTCTCTTCATTTCAAGAACTACAGGAGAAATATTTTAGATACCTTCAATTCTGAGATTATGTGAAAACAAATACACAAGACTGTCCTTTTATGGGTTCAGATATATTAGACGATTGTTTGAATAGACGAGTAAGTTGATATCTTACATTTATACCACTCTTCTAAATATTGACACCCCACCTTCTGAGATTTATAGGTGAACATGGGAAGATGAGCTGGGTTTACCTATTTCAAAAGATATATGGTTAGGAAAGCCTACTATACATGCATTACTGTTCTTTAAATGCCAGGCATTGCCATACAATTCAAAGTATTGTATAGGTTATACTACTCAAAGACCAAACTGAATAAGATCTTCCCAACTGTCTCCCCTCTCTGTGATAAATGTCACTTCCAAGAAGCTACCCTATACCATTCTTTTGTATCCTCTATAAAAATACAAAACGTCTGGACGGAAATATTCAATACCATTTCTAAAACACTCGAAATTCAATTGGAGTCAGATTCAAAATTAATAACATTAGGAATGTTAGAGGGATGCCCTAAGTTAACGATATTCCAAAGACGCTTCCTTGATTATGGTTTAATAACTGCGAAAAAACTTAAATTTTGGAAAAAGATAACAGTCCCCACAGTGAAGATGTGGATCACTGAAATGACCGAGACACTACATTTAGAAAAAATAAGGCTTGTTTTGTCTGACAAATCAGATCAATTTTTCAAAATATGGTCTCCTTTCATTGAATTTCTTCAACAACATAATGGTTGAACACAAATTCAAAAACGGATTGGGTGAGCGGGTGTAGGGAAGGGTAGTGGGATATATCTCCGCTTTTTTGTTTTAACTTCTTCGTTAGTTCAGGTGTTTTTCTTTTTTCTTTCTCGTATCTATTTCAAAATTATTTTTTTTCTTTTTCCTTTCTTCTTCCTTTCCTTTCTTACCTTTTTTCTTTTTACCAATTTATTTATTAGTTTATAAAATGTTAAAACTGAAGCTGTACGAAAATTGTATAATTGTCATGTCGATCACTTTCTCCTTGTACAATCACTTCTAATAAAATAAATATTAAAAAAAAAATCCATCTCTCTCTGTCTTAAAACTATCCATTGATGGCCTCCACAGCCTTCTGTGGCAAAGAATTACACAGATTCACCAACCTCTGACTAAAGAAATTCCTCCTTATCTCCTTTCTAAAGGAACGCCCCTTAATTCTGAGGCTATGACCTCTGGTCCTAGACTCTCCCACTAGTGGAAACATCCTCTCCATGTCCACTCTATCCAAACCTTACAGCTGATTGCAATTCATGCAAACCATTCACCCACCCTATCAAGAGTAAATCAGCATTGTAAGGAAACTAGCCACGGTCTTCACTTAAACAAAGAAGAGACAATGTTCTATTATAATTGCTATTTCATGGCTATTTGGTAGCATGGGTTCATTCAGAATCAGCCATCTCCTTTAATCGCCTGCCTTATATTCATAGATGTTTGCATTTATTCCAAATCTTTAAACTATCTATCTATCTATCTATCTATCTATCTATCTATCTATCTATCTATCTATCTATCTATCTATCTATCTATCTATCTATCTATCTATCTATAAAACTCAAATCAGTCCGCCTGCCGCCGTACGGCGTCCGCCGCGCGTTTCTTCCTTTGACGCTACGCAACTCCAAAACCGGACGCTCAATCTCCGAGATATTTTCCATTTCGGTAGAGATTTCGCTTTTCTTTCTAAGTATCCGCTCCTCATTTCATTTCGTCGTGTTGAAGTACATGTTTTTAATCAAATCCTTCTCCCCCCCCCCCCAAGTATTTCAAAAATAAACAGGCTTCTCCATTTACATCAGCTTCCAACACACTTCGAAACAAAGTTGCAAGAGAGGAACACTGAACTTTTCACTGCTGCAGCAGGCAGGGCAGTGCTGGAAACTTACATTTGGCAACGGGCTCAGTTCCAATGGAGGAGACGGGTGCATGGTGGAATATTGGGTTGGGGGATCACACCATTGGGGGAGCAGACCCAACGGGTCTGCACTTGGTCTAGTATATATATAAAACTCAAATCAGTCCGCCTGCCGCCGTACGGCGTCCGCCGCGCGTTTCTTCCTTTGACGCTCCGCAACTCCGAAACCGGATGCAGAATCTCCGAGATATTTTCCATTTCAGTAGAGATTTCGCTTTTCTTTCTAAGTATCCGCTCCTCATTTCATTTCGTCGTGTTGAAGTACATGTTTTTAATCAAATCCTTCACACCCCCCCCCCCCCCATGTATTTCAAAAATAAACAGGCTTCTCCATTTACATAAGCTTCCAACGCACTGCCAAACAAAGTTGCAAGAGAGGAACACTGAACTTTTCACTGCTGCAGCAGGCAGGGGAGGGCTGCAATTGAGGGAGGCAGGGGAGTGCTGGAAACTTACATTTGGCAACGGGCTCAGGTCCAATGGAGGAGACGGGTGCATGGTGGAATATTGGGTTGGGGGATCACACCATTGGGGGAGCAGACCCAACGGGTCTGCACTTGGTCTAGTATATATATAAAACTCAAATCAGTCCGCCTGCCGTCCGGCTGCCGCCCGGCTGCATTTCTTCCTTTGATTAATTGCCACGCCCAATCCAGACGCTCAATCTCCGAGATATTTTCCATTTCGGTAGAGATTTCGCTTTTCTTTCTAAGTATCCGCTCCTCATTTCATTTCGTCATGTTGAAGTACATGTTTTTAATCATTCCCACCCCCCCCCCCCCCCCACCACCCCCAAGTATTTCAAAAATAAACAGGCTTCTCCATGTCAGCTTCCAACACACTTCAAAACAAAGTTGCAAGAGAGGAACACTGAACTTTTGACTGCTGCATCAGGCAGGGGAGGGCTGCAATCTTACATTTGGGAACGGGCTCAGTTCCAATGGAGGAGACGGGTGCATGGTGGAATTTTGGGTTGGGGGATCACACCATTGGGGGAGCAGACCCAACGGGTCTGCACTTGGTCTAGTATACTATTAAAAGTCCCATCTTGTTTGTGTGTGTGTGTGTGTGTGTGTGTGTGTGTGTGTGTGTGTGTGTGTGTGTGTGTGTGTGTGTGTGTGTGTGCGTGTGTGCGTGTGTGCGTGCGTGCGTGCGTGTGTGTGTGTGTGATTGTATTTTCGCCAGAACGGTACATGGTGGCACTGAAACATTTGCACAATCTTACTCAGCTTTTTCCCGTCGTCAGTCAAATTAAGTTTCCTTCAGATTTGATGTTATATTTCTCAGGTTATTGATATTTAAAGGTTTAAAAAAGCCAATTTTAACAAGGCTTTTATTGTTTAAATCCTTGCTGCACCAGATTCCAACAGACTTCGATACAAAGTTATGATACAGGAAGACTTTGCGCTTCTACCAAGTTTTCACCTGAATGCGCTATCACAGTCCTCCACCTGACTTTTCCAACAATGTTGCCATCATACAACGCTTACTCCAGCTCCTGACAGCAGGTGCTTCAACATGAGGGGGATGGTGAATTGCTATTACAATTGGCAGGCAGGGTAGTGCAATTGGAAGTCCAGTGTGGGGGAGGCAGGGGAGTGCTGGAATCTTATGTTCGGGAAAGGGTTGAGTTTGGGGACCACGCCTCCCGTGGGGACTATGGGTTAGTGTTGCAATATTGCGTTGGGGAATGGGTTGCGATGGGGAACAGATTGCATTGGGGACCTAGCCTCCCTCGGACAGGGACCCAGCTAGTCTAATATATCTATATTACTAAAAGTCTGATCTTGACCACTTCGTATTGTTCTGTATATTGATTTTAGAAAAAACGCTGCCACCTATGGCTGTGATTTTTGGCCATCTTACTCAGAGTCCCCCTCTGCTGCGCAGGACAAGATATTTTTTCCCATTGATTAAAAATAAAAGAGTTATTGGTGTTTAAAAAATGTTGATATTCTCTTTCCTGAAGGCCATGCCCCTTCTAGAGGAACTATAAAACCCATAAGTGTTGAGTGCCACAGTCAGTCTCTGCAAGATGGGGGAGCAAGAGGGTCACGTCTCTCAGTCTGAGCTGTGAATAACACTGAACACACGTCTACTAAACTGTGAGTGGTTTTACTGACCTGTCAGTGCCCTTAATTTGGTTTGAAAATATAATTTGGAAATGCTAAAGTTTGGAAATGCTAAAGCTGTGTTGCCTTTGGTTTGGAAATGCTAAAGCTGTGTTGCCTTCAGTGTGGAAGTGCTACAGCTGTTGTTGCCTTTGGTTTGGAAATACTAAAGCTGTGTTGCCTTTGGTTTGGAAATGCTAAAGCTGTGTCGCCCATTTAAAGTTGCCTTGCTTAATTAAAGTTGCCTTGCCCAATTAAAGTTGCCTTGCCCAATTAAAGTTGCCTTTCTTAATTAAATTTGCCTTGCCTAATTAAAGTTGCCTTGTCTAATTAAAGTTGCCTTGCCTAATTAAAGTTGCCTTGCCCAAATTAAAGTTGCCTTGCCTAATTAAAGTTGCCTTGCCCTCTATATAATTAAAAGTCTAATCTTGACCACTTCCTGTTTGTGCTTTATATTGATTTTGGAAAAAACGCTACCACATATGGCTGTAATTTTTGGCCATCTTACTCATAGTCCCCCCCCGCTCATCAGGTGTCGAGGACTTTCCCCATCAATGAAAAATAAAAGAGTCATTATTGATTAAAAAATGTTGAGATTCTCTCCCCTGTCAATGACGCCATGAAGGCCATGCCCCTTCTGGTGGGAGGGGGGCAAGACAAACCCAGAAGTGTGGGCATGGCTCAGTCTCTGCAAGATGGAGGAGGGAGAGGTCATGACTCACTGTCATTAGTGGCCTTGCACTCTGCTTGAAATTATATGAAACAGCACTTGAATTTGGTGGCTTTGCACCCTGCTTGAAGTGGTAAGAAACTGCACTTGAATTTGGTGGCCTTGCACCCTGTTTGAAATGGCATTTCAAGGAATATCCATGAGTCAACTGCCGGCCCACCAGCCATGAGTGAGTGAGCTGTCAGCAGAACAGGCTTGAGTGACTGAGCTGCCAGCCCAAGAATCCATTTGGCCCACAATGTCCATACTAGCCCTCTGGAAACCATTCCCTTCAGTGCACAACACCCATACTAGCGCTCCAGAAAGCTCCACCCCCCCACTGACCACCAATATTGGAATTGGTGGGGGGAGAGGTGGAATATTGTGTTGGGGGACCTGCCCTTTTGTGTGATGCTGGGATCCAACGGGTCACATTTCGTCTAGTATACTATTAAAAATCTCTTGTTTCTATGTGTCTGTCTGTGTGATTGTATTTTCACCAAAACGGTACACGGTAGTGCTACAACCTTTGCAGAATCTTCAGCTTTCTCCCATTGTCAGTCTAATCAACTTTCCTTTAGATTTTGTTATATTTCACATTATTGCTATTTAAAGGTTTAAAAAAGCCAAATTTATCAACATTTTTACTGTTAAAATCCTTCCTGCCGCTTCCAACAAACTTCGATACAAAGTTGCAATACAGGAACACTCTGCGTTTCCACCAACTTTTCATCTGAATGGGATATCACAGTCCTCCACCCGACATTTGCACCAATGTTGCCATCACTTACTCCAGCTCCAGGCAGGACAGAAGGGGGAGGGTGAATTGGTATTGCAATTGGGGAAGTGCAATTGCATTTTTTAAGTCCAGTGCTGGGGGAGGCAGAAGAGTCTTACGTTCAGCAACGGATTGATATGACTTGCCAAAGCTTGGTGGACATTAGTTAAGATTAGTTTAGTTTATTGTCATGTGTCCGGAGGTACAGTGAAAAGCTTTTGCTGTGTGCTATCCAGTCAACAGAAACACAATACATGATTACAATCAAGCCGTTTACAGTATATACCATAGATACATGATAGGGGAATAATGTTTAGTGCTAGGTAAAGCCAGCAAAGTCTGATCAAAGTTAGTCCAAGGGTCTCCATTGAAGGAGACAGAAGTTCAGGACTGTTCTCTAGTTGTCGTAAGATGATTCAGTTGGCTGATAACAGTCGGGATGAAACTGTCCCTGAATCTGGAGGTGTGAGGTTTTCACACTTCTATACCTTTTGCCTGATGAGAGAGGAGTGGGTCTACAAAATGTATTGCAGTTACTCTCCTTGGTGAGTCCACGCTCCCAACCTCACAACTTGCAGCACCAAGAACGAAGAGGGCAGGTATATGACATCTATATACAGCCCCCTCCATGTCATACACCATCATGGCTTAGAAGCACATATTTTGGTCCTTCATAGTCCCTACCCAGTGTCACCACTAGAAGGAATACAGCGTTTCAAGAAGATAACTCACCACTACCTTCTTATGGCATTTAAGGATGGGAAATAACGATGACAATCCTGAAAAACAAGTCAATAAAAATACAAATCAAATGTAAACAAAATATTTGTTGCAATATTGGTATTCAAAATTGAACTGAGCTCTAAAATAAGAGAATTCAAAATATATACCCTTTTTAAATTAATATTTTTACTTATTTCAATATACTTTTCTGATGCCATTGGACTCAGTACTGATTCAGCCAGGTGCACTTCAGTACTGAAGAGTGTGCATCAGGTTATCCTGGTTAATCTCAGGACAACACGAGTGTAATTTCTCCTGAGGGCTTAGCCCATTTAGGTGATTTTTCCGGCGACTGTCTTAGTCATAGCAGGTCGCTGAAAAAACGGCGACTGAACAACAATATCTACGACAAGCTCAAACAACCTACCACCTAGTCAACGTCTAGCTACAGCAAGCTACCGACAACCGGTGACCCATCAGGACGTCCACCTACGACCACACCAATGACAACCTATGTCCACCTGCGACAAGCTATGACCCTGTCGCCGACAACTGAAGACAACAAAGACAATGCTGTCGCCGGTACCTGTCGCCGGTTGACATAGGTAATGGCCAATGGAATTCACCGGTCAGTACCGGCGACAACCTACGTCACCTGGTGACAACCTACATCATCCTGGCGACAACCTACGTCATCCTGGCAACCACCTACAACAGCACCTACGTCAAGAGAAGTCAAGCTATGGTCATTGGCGTCAAGTGCATGGTTGCCGACTGTCGGCGAAAAATTTTGAACATTTCAAAATCCAGTGGGGACTGGAAAAATGCTACAATTTTTTGGGTGACTGAGGAGACCACTCAAGACCATACAGACCATGTGGTGACAGCCTGGTCGCCTGTAGTCGCCTAAATAATTGCCTAAGTGGGACGGGCCCTTAAATGTGAACAGAGAGCGGAGATGAAGGGATCTGGTATTAAAGGTGTAGAATCAAGGACAAGACCAAGAGCTCAAGGTATCAAATTCATTCCGAAAATAAACATTTCACTCCAGCCATTGATCCGCAATGTTAGAGATCAACAGCATTGCCCACAATTAAATTCCCTCCAGCTACGCTGTTAAAAAAAAAACAGAAGAATCTGTAGTATTTAAAATTTGTTCCATTACTTTAACTGAAAGTGGTTTTTAAAGTTTTTTCTTCAGAGCAAATGGATCAAGTAACATTTTTGTAATAATCTATTAGTGTCTGGCACTTTTAATAGAATGTTACAAGAGTGCAACTGAAAATCCATAAGATTACAAAATTTGCTTAAATGTGTTAATAGGTTCATGGCTGCGTGTGGGCCCAGTGGGTTTTCAGTTGGTTGATTGATTAGTGCTGCAGGTCCTCCCTGTTCTGCCTTGGGATTTGACTGTAAATGCTGCCAAGACTGTTACATATAAATTTATCTTAATTAGATCTGAAAGACCTGCCACAGCAGAATAGTCACACCGATTAAAATGAAAAACAGGAGAAATTACTGATCAAATTAATCATAATGTCGGGTTACAGCTGTAGGTCTGATGTAATTTGCCACTCCAGTGAGTTACATCGGTCGAAGCAGAGGAAAGAGGGCTGGTACATGCTGATCCATAACACCAGCTGGCTCACCGCAGCTCATGAGAAGCTCTTATTCCGTTCAGACTTGCAGTCCACGCTGACATCAGAGTCTCATGACTGGAACAAAATATGCCTGAAACAAGTTCAACCTCTTAGCCAAGTGATTTTGATATCAGTGTAATTTAACACCAAGTTTCTCATCCTCTTAATTATGTTGAAGCGCAGGTTTACTTCGGAAAAGTCCAAGCTGATGAACTATGCATATTTACTTGATGCTTCGCTTGAGCTAATTCCTTCATTTACAGGGAGGTGAGGAAGAAAAACATTGCCAAGGTGGGGGTGCAGCTGTAGTTTAATTTAGCAATTAAAACTGCTTCAATTTTTCGATGCTACATCGTGCCTATCAATACTATTTCTGATTATATGTAATGCCCAATACCCTGCCGCCCCCCCCCCCCCCCCCCACCCTCACATCAGTCTGAAGAAGGGTTTCAACCCGAAACTTTACCTATTTCCTTCGCTCCATAGATGCTGCCTCATCCGCTGAGTTTCTCCAGCATTTTTGTCTACCCTGGTTTAAAAGTCTGCTGCCAAATTTAAGAGAAACTGAGTGAGCCAGCCGTACTTAGGCACTGCTCTATTTTTACAGCTGTATTGTCTCTGACTAACCAGTGATCTTTAAAAGATCTGCGAATGAACAGTCCTTCACTTAACCAACTACTTAGAGGTAGCACGGTGACCCAGCAGTGCCAGAGACCCGGGTTCCATCCCGGCTACGGGTGCTGCCTGCACAGAGTTTGTACGTTCTCTCCGTGATCGCATGGGTTTTCTCCGAGATCTTTGCTTTCCTCCCACATGCCAAAGATGTACAGGTTTGTAGGTAAAGGGCCTGTTCCACTTTCATGACCTAATTTACGAGTTTGCCCTTGACTCATACTCGCAGCACCGACGTCACAAAGTCGTAGGAGGTCGTAGATAGGTCGTAGATAGGCCGTGATGCTGGTCGTAGGTACTCGTAGCATCAAGTAGGTTGGGACGTTTTTCTAGCCTGATGAAAAATGTCCACGAGTAAAAAAGGTCGTGAATTAGGTCGTGAAAGTGGGACAGGCCCTTTAATTGGCTTGGGTAAGAATTGTAAATTGTCCCTAGTGTGTGGGATAGTGCTGGTGTACGGGGATTGCTGGTCAGTGCAGACTCGGCGAGCCGAAGGGCATGTTTCTGCACTGTATCTCTAAACTAAACTAACCCAAATATGGAGACAGCGATATACAAGAGCATTACAGATCCCCAGCAACATCCCCTGTGCTACCAGGTAACATTCATATCAGTTCAGTTAACTTCTACACGACTAGATAAATATATATAAGTATACCTATATATAAATATTAAAATTATATATATATATATATATATATATATACTGAACTTTTCTTGCTGTTTATTAAGGTGTTTCCAGAGTACCTGTACTATGTTTACATATTCTGTTGTGCTGCTGCAAATAAGAATTTCATTGTTCTGAGTTGGAACATATGATGTTAAAACACTCTTGACTTGACTTGATTTCATGGACAACTCTTCAGCTCTGCATCAATGCCATAAATGTTGAGGAGACCCAGGCTGGTGAGTTGCTTCAGAGCAGCTAATTGTCCTTTGCAGCCTGGCAATTTAATGGAATTATAGCCCTGGCCCTCTTTTAAGTGATTTGTACGTAGCCACCTTCCCATCATAATGGCTACAGGATGCTGGAAACCAATTAACCACCCAAGTACTCATTTTCATCTGCACTTAACTCCCAGAGAGAACAAATGTACATCGGCACTTCATCTCAAGGAGGACAAATGTAACACAAATATAGACTTGTTAGGATTGGACCCTGCCTGATTGGGTGTTGGAAGCAGATTCAGTATTGGCTTTCAACGGAGAAGTGCATTAAATCGAAAAGAGGGAAAACTACTGAGCTCTGGGGAAAGAATAGATACATGAACTAATTGGATAGTTGTTACTATGAGCCAGCCCATACAATCTATGATGGACTAAATGAGTCGAGAGTCTGCACACGGCATTAAAGAGCTGTAATATGAGCAGTACATGCTCATTCCTTTATTTGCTTTTATTAACAATGGGTATCACAGTTCTTTGCCCTTAAGCACCCGCGCAATCCTCAAGTCTCCAAGCTCCAGTTTGTGTGTGCATTAAACCTTTTTTATGATCACAATGTCTCATCCCAGGCTGTTTGCAGTGCGCAGTATAGATAAACTCATTACATATGAGATTGTTCCAGTAAGTCTCTCAGACAGTGTCTGCAAACAGGAGTTTGGGTTCTGTACTTCACAGACCTCTTGGGACACCTGCCCTTATGATCAGTTTCCAAATGTGTTTTCCTATTTAACTCTTTGTGTGCTGGTGCTCAGGTATCTTTTCTGGTAAGCAGTTCAAAATTCATGTTATTTTTCTTCATTATTGAAAATTGAATTGACACTGTGCCATCAAGTTTCAGAAACAAAGAACAATAAATACTGATATATTGTGTGTTCTGCCCCTGAAATTTAATTGGTCATGAAGATTTGCCTTGTTTAGTTTCGAGATATGGAGCGGAATAGGGCCCATCGGCCCACCAAGTCCGCACCGACCAGCGATCCCCGCACTGACCAGCAATCCCCGCACATTAACACTATCCTACACACACTAGGGACAATTTACACTTATACATAGCCAATTAAACTACAAACCTGTACGTCTTTGGGGTGCGGGAGAAAAGCGAAGATCTCTGAGAAAACCCATGCGTGCGCGGGAAGAACATACAAACTCTGTACACACAAGCACCCTTAGTCGGGTTCGAACCCGGGTCTCTGGCATTGCAAGCGCTGTAAGGCAGCAACTCTAACGCCACGCCACCGTGCTGCCTTGTCATTTAGTTTCTGGCCAAATTCCAGGCTTGTGCTTGTCTTTCTCAAAATTTGAAATCTCTCTAAAAAGTGTGTGTGTGCTGTGATGCTGCTTGCTACTGAGGGATTTCTTACCATCCTGACTGCATTTTAGCAAGTATCAGTTCAGCTTAAATTCAATGTAACAGAAAACAATGACTGGTCACATGCTGGTGAAGAATGCTAAATATTGTAGTTGGGAATTTGATGTACAGTGAGATAGAGGAATGTCTTTTCATTTATAGAAACAGAGCCATTGTGGACAAGACTGCTCTAGTGCAATACTTCTTAAAGATCCTAAATATAAATACTTTGTACAATTTTAGCCTTGCATCCATAACTGCCTATATGCTGAGAAAAAACTAAGGTAATCTGGTGAATTATTAAATACACCAAGGCACTCGGCTTTAATTCTGCATTGTATGTAATAAACCTTTCCATATTTAGAGGAGCTACATCCTTAACCTCCTAAAGATGGTGGGCGACTGATCCTCTGTCCATAGTACAGTTTGACTATTTGCAGCAAATTGTTACTGTACAAAATTGGCAACCAAATCATAAATCAGTCTATCATTGACACCAAATGCAGACTTCACACGAGGTTCTTCAAAAGGGCCGATGTAAGGTTCACATACAGAATATGGAAAAGGTTCACACGAGGTTCTTGGACTGGTTTCAAAAAGGGCCGATGTCCAAGGTCTAACCCTGCAATGTGTTCAATTTGGCACAGTTTTGCATAATTTTATTTCTGAAATTTCCAGTGTTCCATCTGTAAACCTGCTGTTTTGGTATTGGCAATTTTTATTTCAAATTTCATATACAAGACTCATATACAAGAGGTTTTACCTGCTATATATACCTGCTATATATACCTGCAGGATTTACACACAGTAGGTATGTTACAAAACTTACCTTCAGCTGTACTGCAGTTCTGCCACTGGCTGTGTGCGCGACTTTGGCGCCTTTGAGAGGGGGGCGGGTTTAAAATGCAGCCTGTTGAAATCAAATCTTTGTCAGGCTGTTTAGTTGCTGAAGAAAAATCGCTCTGACTGCCGTTTTATCAAGTTTATTAAAAATAGCGTTGGATAATTTAATCCCAGGAGTAAAATTAAAATCGTCTTCTAAAGCCGTCAACGCCGACAACGGGACGGATCTCACGTACGGGACAAAGCAAGGTACGGCATTTATTTTTACATATAAACGTGCTTCTTAGGATGCCTTTAATCAAAATTTCACATTGCGAAAAGGTGACGAACCGGCAGTGTTTTTCCAACTGATATGGGGTTTAAATTCACCGCAAACTGCAACATTCCAACCATTCGCGTTCCACAAATTCCCACTCGCAAGATGATTAAATGGCCATTAATTTACGGGAATTAAACACTAAATTCCTTCCATTTGGCCTATAAATTCATGACAATGAGATTTAAATATCATGTTATATTGTGAATTCTTGTGTGAATGTTATTTGGACACAGGCTATTTAAAAATGTTAACCTTTTCTTAAGAAATGGATAGATGTTCAGATCTATGTAATTGAATTTTGTAATTAGCTACAATTAGTTAACTAACTAATTATATGCTTTAATTTCAGGTCTCCCAAGTAAGATTGTTTCACATTTGTTTCAGCATGCTTCAATCTATAATAACTGAAAATGTAATTCAGTTCTCTTAATTTTAAAAAAAAGTTATGGGCTTTTGACTGTCCTTGATCACAGCATTTGAGTTAAGTCAATTGAAAAGCAATAGGGAACAAGATGCTAATTAACGAGTATGAAAATGGCCATAACTTTTTTAATACAAGATATGAAAGCGAATTAGGTGTCAAATTAAACTTCTTTTTATGCTTTATCTGATGGGATAAATTGCAGACTTGATTTTTTAAATCTCAAAATTTTGTAACATTGCTACACACAGTGCATAGAAACGGTTCACATGTTAACCAAAGACCCTGTCTCTTCCTCATAGAATCCCATGTTATAATCTGGATAAATATCTTAATATCTGCCACTATTTATCAATCGACCCATCTCTTAGTATATTTTCCCAGTCTAAGATCAAGATAGTTTATTGTCATGTGTCCCTGATAGGACAATGAATTTCTTGCTTTGCTTCAGCACAACAGAACATAATAGGCATTGACTACAAAACACATGAATAAATAAACAGACAAAGGGTTATTAATGTTCAGAGTTTTGTCCGAGCCAGGTTTAATAGCCTAATGGCTGTGGGGAAGTAGCTATTTCTGAACCTGGTCGTTGCAGTCTTCAGGCTCCGGTACCTTCTACCTGAAGGTAGCAGGGAGATGAGTGTGTGGCCAGGATGTTGTGCGTCTTTGATGATACTGCCAACCTTTTTGAGGCAGCGACTGCGATAAATCCCCTCGATGGAAGGAAGGTCAGAGCCGATGATGGACTGGGCTGTGTTTACTACTTTTTGAAGTCTCTTCCTCTCCAGGGCGCTCAAGTTGCCGAACCAAGCAACAATGCAACTGGTCAGCATGGACTCTACTGTGCACCTGTAGAAGTTAGAGAGAGTCCTCCTTGACAAACTGACTCTCCGTAATCTTCTCAGGAAGTAGAGGCGCTGATGAGCTTTCTTGATGATTGCATTAGTGTTCTCGAAACAGGAAAGATCTTCAGAGATGTGCACGCCCAGGAATTTGAAGCTCTTGACCCTTTCAACGATATAAATGGGACTGTGGGACCCCATCCTACTCCTTCCAAAGTCCACAATCAGTTCCTTAGTTTTTCTGGTGTTGAGGGCCAGGTTATTGTGCTGGCACCATATGGACAGTCGTTCGATCTCTCTACTATACTCTGACTCATCCCCATCAGTGATACATCCCACAACAGTGGTGACGTCAGCGAACTTGATGATGGAGTTCGCACTATGACCGGCTACGCAGTCAAGAGTATAGAGTGAGTACAGCAGGGGGCTGAGCACGCAGCCTTTAGGTGCTCCCGTGCTGATTGTTATTGAGGCTGACACATTTCCACCAATACGAACAGACTGTGGTCTGTGGATGAGGAAGTCGAGGATCCAATTGCAGAGGAATGCGCAGAGACCCAGTTCTGCGAGTTTGGTAACCAGCTTGGAGGGGATGATTGTGTTAAATGTCGAGCTGTAATCAATGAATAACAGCCTGATATATGAGTTTTTGTTGTCCAAGTGGTCCAGAGAGGAGTGGAGAGCCAATGAGATCGCATCCACCATTGATCTGTTGTGGCAGTAAGCGAAATGCAGTGGGTCCAGGTTTTTGTCGAGGTAGGAGTTAATTTGCTCCATGATCAACCTCTCAAAGCACTTCATCACCACCGGCGTTAGTGCCACTGGTCGATAGTCATTGAGGCACGTCACCTTACTCTTCTTGGGCACTGGTATAATCAATGCCCTTTTGGAGCAGGTGGGAACCTCAGACCTCAGAAGTGAAAGGTTGAAGATGTCCGTAAAAACTCCAGCCAGTTGGTCCGCACAGGTTTTTAGAACACGACCAGGTATACCATCAGGCCCAGGCGCTTTTTGAGGGTTCACCCCTCTGAAGGATTTCCTGACGTCGGCCTCTGTGACTGGGACTGAAATACCATCACAGTGAATGGGGGCTCGGGAAGGCACATCTGTGTTCTCCCTATCAAACCGTGCGTAAAAGTAGGGACGAGTGGGCTGAAAGATGGCAGATGGAGTTTAATGCTGATAAGTGTGAGGTGCTACATCTTGGCAGGACAAATCAAAATAGGACGTACATGGTAAATGGTAGCGAATTGAAGAATGTAGGTGAACAGAGGGATCTGGGAATAACTGCGCACAGTTCCCTGAAAGTGGAATCTCATGTAGATAGGGTGGTAAAGAAAGCTTTTGGTGTGCTGGCCTTTATAAATCAGAGCATTGAGTATAGAAGTTGGGATGTAATGTTAAAATTGTACAAGGCATTGGTGAGGCCAATTCTGGAGTATGGTGTACACTTTTGGTCGCCTAATTATAGGAAGGATGTCATCAAAATAGAGAGAGTACAGAGGGGATTTACTAGAATGTTGCCTGGGTTTCAGCAACTGAGTTACAGAGAAAGGTTGAACAAGTTAGGGCTTTATTCTTTGGAGCGCAGAAGGTTAAGGGGGGACTTGATAGAGGTTTTTAAAATGATGAGAGGGATAGACAGAGTTGACGTGGATAAGCTTTTCCCACTGAGAGTAGGGAAGATTCAAACAAGGGGACATGACTTGAGAATTAAGGGACTGAAGTTTAGGGGTAACATGAGGGGGACCTTCTTTACTCAGAGAGTGGTGGCTGTGTGGAATGAGCTTCCAGTGAAGGTGGTGGAGGCAGGTTCGTTTTTATCATTTAAAAATAAATTGGATAGTTATATGGACGGGAAGGGAATGGAAGGTTATGGTCTGAGCGCAGGTATATGGGACTAGGGGAGAATATGTGTTCGGCACAGACTAGAAGGGTCGAGATGGCCTGTTTCCGTGCTGTAAATTGTTATATGGTTATATGGTTATATGGTTAAAACGCATTGAGCTCATCAGGAAGTGATGCTTCGCCGACATTCGAGCTGCCTCCTGATTTCGCCTTGTAGGAGGTGATTGCATTCAGGCCCCGCCACAGCTGCCGAACATCTGTCTCATCCTCCAGCTTGGAGCAGGTCCCTTTTGGCCTTTTTGATGGCCTTCCCAAGGTCGTATCTGGTAAACCAACTTATCATCAGACTTGAATGCCCGGTGTCTGGTCTTCAGAAGAGTGCGGATCTCAAAGTTCATCCTAGGTTTCTGATTGGGAAACACTCGGAAGGTTTTGATGGGGATGCAGTCCTCCACACATTTCTTAATGAAGTCTGTAACGACTGTGGCATATTCGTTCAAGTCCGTTGCCGAGTCCTTGAACATTGCCCAGTCTACAGACTCTATACAGTCCTGTAGTTGTTCCCCCCCCCCCCCCCCCCCCCCCCCCCCCCCCCCCCCTCGACCAGCTCTGTACTGTCCTCCCCTCTGCGTTAGACAACACCTTCGTATCATTATGTGCCGATAGTTTGGGTCCTGCGGTTCTCATCCTCAAACTGCATCTAAAATAGTAAGATTAAACGCGAACTTACCAGTTTGAAGTTTGATCTGTATTTTATGAGGAGTTACGATGCGGGATTACGTGAAGAACCCGCTCAGCACGCATGCGCGGCATACTTTGAACATGTTTAAAGTATGCCGCGCATACTTTAAACATTTTTAATCGTTTAACTCGTTTAATCTTACTATTTTACTTCGGAGTCACGTGAGTGATTCCGTGAACATTTCAAAGCTCTGTGATTTCAAACCGTGTAACTGTTATTACTACATCACTGCCGAAGTCTTTGAGGGAGGAAGTGTGTTATCGTAACCAACCAATGAATCTGTTTGTAGAAAAACACAATGGTATTTTTTAACAATAACAACAAAGAAATTAAATTGCTCCCCTGGGCTTAAATTAAATATTTGCACTGTAAAATCTTTCCTGCAAATAAAACAGGTTTTGCCAACGGCTTATTATAAAATTTCTGAACGGTCTTTCGCCCCACCATCCTGCTGTAGCCAGGATGTTGTTTATAGGCACATCCATTCTTTTAGCCATCGACGTGGATGCTGCCCTGGTGGAATGACGTAATGCCGTGCATGCGTGCTGAACGGGTTCTTCACGGAATCACTCACGTGACTCCGAAGTAAAATTGTGTCCTATTTTAGTTACTACCTCCAAGAGGATATGTAATCACACAATTTCCTATTAATTATTATTTATGACCAAATCTAAAATAGCCTTATAGTCCATAAGATCCTGCACTAACACTTTGGATGCACTCCTCAAATTCTTCCTTGATGATAACCTTTGGTTCATTCTATGAATGCGTAGATTAATATCTCTCCTGATAATTGCACTTCCCTTCGATCGCAACCCATGTACTTCCCCATTTATGCTCCACCCAATTGAGTGGTCACTTTCTGAGAGCTGAAAGAAGACTCTTACTTGTGACTTCTTTCTAATACTATTTATAATTTCATCCCAAACCTACACTACATTGCTGTCCACTGCCTCTTTATCATGACTCAACAACGCTCTGATATAAACAATGCTAGCCACCTCCTTTCCCTTTTGGCCTGTTCTTTTGGAACATTGTACTAATTGGGCCCCCAGCCCCGGTCACCATGCAGCAATGTCTCAATAATTTCACACTCATGCGTTACTCTCTGTACTGTTAGTTCATCAATCGCACAGTGATTGAAGGCAGCATGCATATGATACATATTTTTTGCAGGCATCAAGAATAGATTTGGGAACTACTGTAGAATTAGCAGTGGCAGTATCTTTCCAGAAGTTGATGTTCTTGATGTGGTTTAATAATAATCATAATATCTTTTATTGTCATTGCACATCAGTGCAACGAGATTTAGTAGGCAGCTTCCAACCGATGTAAAAGAAAAGTAAAATAAATAAATAAGCTGTGTGACGTGACCATCCGAGGGAGACAGTCCAGGGGGGGTGGGGGGCACTCAGCAGGGCCGGTTCAGAGCTGCTATAGCTCTGGGAATAAAGCTGTTTCTGAGTCTGGAGGTTCGGGCGTAGAAGGCCTTGTAACGTTTGCCGGAGGGAATTAGTTCGAACAGTCCGTTACAAGGGTGTGAGGAGTCTTTATGGATGCTGACGGCTTTCCTGAGGCACCGTGTGTGGTAGATGCCCTCCAAGGCTGGTAGCTGTGTCCCAATAATCCTCTGCGCTCTGTGGACGACGCGCTGAAGAGCTCTCCTCTCCGCCTCCGTGCAGCTGAGATACCACACAGAGATGCCATATGTTAATATGCTCTCTGTGGTGCAGCTGTTGGGGCAGACCAGTCTTTTTTAATGTCCTCAGGATGAACAGTCGTTGCTGTGCTTTCTTGACCAGTGCAGCGGTGTTGGTGGACCATGTGAGGTCCTCTGAAATGTGAGTGCCCAGAAACTTAAAGCTGGACACTCACTGTGTTTATCCTGTGACTTGGATGAATCATGAGGTAAGGGCTCTGTAGACCAGCTCCTATGTGTTGGATCTGCATTGAAGATGTGTATTGTCTCGTCGAATCTGTGGGCTCATGAATCCACAGAGTGGAAACGCGCATTTGGGATGGCACTGACAACTGAATTCATTCATCGGGAAGATATAGAAGTCCCGCAGAAGAACCACAGCACCTCAGAAGCTATCAATCGCTTTTCCCCTTCTCATGTCAAAAGCATGCTGTGCCACCTGCAGCAGACACCGGCCATCCACCTTTAGTTGCAAAGGCCGCACCAGAGTCCATGGGACTGGTGCGTCAGCTTCAATTCCAAGTGTCTTCAGCGAAGAAGAAAAACAAGGGAGAGTTTCCATATTTCCCAGGCCGAGGATCTTGACTATCCATATAATTGCTTTTCGAAGGCAAGACACAGTTTTTATTTCTGCAGCCAATTTGATACTCTGGAAAACAGCTCCTCTTTCTGTTTAGGAAGTAACTGCAGATGCTGGTTTACACTGAAGACAGACATAAAATGATGGAGTAACTCAGTATCTCTGGATAGAAGGAAAGGGTGACATTTCAGGTGACACTTCAGACTTCTGAAGAAAGATCTCGACCCGAAACGTCGCCCATTTCTTCTAACCAGAGATGCTGCCTGTCTCCCTTTCTGTTTTCTGTTTTCCTACACAATGAAAATATCCCAGTGCAAGTGGCTGTTGTCCAATTGTGTGTAATCGGATGCATTCTTCCCATTTTTTTTTATTAGATAGAACAACTGAGGGGCTGCGTTTGAAAGAAAATTCCTTGCGCTGTGCAATTTCTGGAGTCATGTGTCCCATTGTTTTGTGACAAATCAAGATAACCATGTCAGGAAACATCAAATGGAAATATTTGGGTCTTCAAATTGAGCTTTATTATTCTGCACCGCACAGCAAGATTGCTGATGTCAGCCACGCAAGCGCCCCTTATGCCTTGAAATCCCAGTAGTATCATATATTCCATTTCATATAAGTGCAGATCCACAGATTATTTTTTATCAAAACTTTAATAACAACGCAGGACCAACATTTCAGCAGAATTCCTCCAGTACAAATGAGCGTAAAAAAGAAAATATTAGCAAAGAGATCGTTAGATATTGCTGTTAGGGCCAATGGAATGGAGTGGTGTGCTCACAACAATCTCTCTCTGAACACTAAAAAGACAAAGGAGATCATCACTGATTTCAGGCGACATAGAGTGGAGCTCAGGCCACTGGAGATAGGGAGCGAGGAGGTGGAGAGGGTGCCTAGTTTTAAATTTCTGGGGATCAACATCAGTGAGGATCTTAAATGGTCTGTGAACTCTGCTGTAGTTGTAAAATAGGCGCAAGAGACTTTACTTCCTCAGAACACTGAGGAAGGCCCATCTGTCTGCTAAACTGCTGGAGTCTTTCTACCGCTGTTCGGCAGAAAGCATACTGACTTACTGCATAGCTGCCTGGTTTGGGAACTGTTCAGCAGCTGACAGAGCAGCTCTCCAGAGGGTGATGAAAACTGCCCAGGGTATCATTGGACTCCCCCTGTCCCCTCTGGAGGACATTTACCACTCCAGATGCCGCAGCAGGACCTGTAATATCGTGAAAGACATTACACATCCTTGTCACCACCTTTTCACACTGCTGCCCTCAGGAAAAAGGTACAGATCGCTAGTCACGCACTGCCAGACTCAAGAACAGCTTTTACCCATCAGCAATCTTGGAACTGAACTCTGTCTCGGGAGCAGGTTATGGGGAAGGAGAAGATGTGGGAGACAGTGTTAATTTGTGTAAATGTGAATCCATGGGTGGGTTTGGGGAGGGAGGGAGTGTAAAAAGTATGAGTATGTGAATGTTTGAAGTTCTTTTAAATGGAGAGACACAGTAATCTCGTTGTATGTGACACACGCAACGACAATAAAGCATTCTGATCTGATCTGATCTGATCTGATCTGATCTGGAATCAAGGGATATGCGGAGAAGGCAGGAACTTGGTACTGATTTTGGATGATTAGCCATGATGATATTGCACCTATTTTTTATGTTTCTCAACACACATATTTTCAGTAATTTTCTTTTACAATCTATTTTGGGCTGCTTAGTATGTGCTAAGATTTTAGACCATTTAAAAACGTTATTTTGTCAATGCCAATGTTCCTGTCGCATCCATTAAATGGGTAATTTATTAAACAAACCATGTGAGGGTTCTTATCATCTGCAAATTAACTACTGAGTTTATCAAATGTGATTGTAAATTCATTATAACAAACTGAACGGTAGGTGGCTAAACGGCTGGCTGCAGTTGCCCTTGCCCATGTCTGTTTGAAAATAGCTCAAATCACCTCCATTGATTGAGTGTTGCACAGAGCAGAGTGTCCAAGCAGGATCTTTTATCTCTCCTAGATAGACACAAAATGCTGGAGTAACTCAGCAGGACAGGCAGCATCTCTGTAGAGAAGGAATGGGTGACGTTTCGGGTCAAGAGCCTTCTTCAGACTAATGTCAGGGGAGACCAATTCACTGGATGTTTTCAAGAGAGAGTTAGAATGGCCTACTCCTGCACCTATTTTCTATGTTAGGTGTCATGGAAAACATAAAGATTGTTTCAATCCTCAAGGATGGATGAGATCCATTCCAGGATGCAAAAGGAAGCAAACGAAGAGATAGCTCAGATGGTTTTAGTATTTTCATTAGCCACGTGCGAGGTGCCAAAGACAGGAGGATAGCTAATTTTATAATTTCATTTATGAAAGATAGAAGGGGAGAACTAGATAAGCCTGGTGAGCCGATATTAGTGGAAGGAAAATAATAACATTAAAAAATCCTATTCAGTACAGATATCCTAAGGGACTGGATTTAGCTACATTCGGAGAAGCAGGGACTGATCATGGCATAGTCAGATGGTTATCTAGATGTTCCAGTTATGAGTGTTAGGCCAGGGAGATGGCGTTTCCTGTGATCTGTCACGACTGTAGGCAAATTGCAATGGATCAAGGTTGTTTGGGAGGCTGGAATTAATGTGCACCACGACCTGCCTCTCAAAGCACTTCATGACCGTGGACGTTAGAGTCACTGGACGGTAGTCATTAAGTCACACTAAGTTATTTTTCATTGGATGATGGTGGTATCCCAAAGGCAGGTGGAAACTTCAGAACGGGTTGGGGAGATGTTAAAGATGTCTGTGAATACTCCTGCCAGCTGGTCCATGCAGGCCTTGAGGATGCGGCTGAGGACTATCCAGGCCAGTTGCTTTCAGCGATTCACTCTCAGTAAAGAGGATTGCCATCTGCAACTATGACCAGGGTTAGAGGCTCATCCAAGGCCCACGACGGAACAATGGGGGCCTGGCATGGGGGTGGACCTCCGTGAGGGAGGAGGAGAGGGGATGGAGGGGGAGGGGAGAGGGGGAAGGGGGGTGGGAGGGGGGGGGAGGGGGGGGGGGGAGGGGGGGGGGGGGGGGGGGGGGGGGGGGGGGGGGGGGGGGGGGGGAGAGGGGGGGGGGGGGGGAGGGAGGGGGGAGGGGGGGGGGGGGGGGGGGAGAGGGAGGGGAGGGGGGGGGGGGGGGGGGGGGGGGGGGGGGGGGGGGGAGGGGGAAGAACAAAGGGGGATGTGGTGCGGATACCTTGTAACTTTATCAGGGCCCTTTATGTGGCGACTATTTATATACCTTGGCCAGGTATGCAAAGAATTTCACTGTGACTTGTCACGTGACAATAAAGTATTCGTTCATTCATTCAGAGTAGATGGCGTCATTCCATCTTATTCACTCCATAGTTTTCACTCCCCTTCTTTTACTCGATACGGCGTTGGCTGAAACATGCAAACCCTGGATCGAACTTTTCCATGAGTATTACAACTGAAATTCCACCCATCACGTCTTTTTCCATTCATGATTACGTTAAAGATGTACATTGTTTCTCCAACAATTGTTTCCCCTAGCGTTCAGCGGTCCATGCAAATTTCATGCAACAGTGCATGCACGTTCTTAATCTCCACACAACAGCACCAACTTACTCTATCACGGTGCTGTGCTAGTTCACGGTGCCACTTCCCCCTTCACCACATTCCAACAAAAGACTTTTGTGCTTCCTGTCATGCATCAAAGATTCCAATTTCAACAACTCTTGAAGTTTAATACTCCACTGGATTTTCCTTCCACTTCACTTTCCTCTGATCCAATCTCCACTGGCAGCCTTACCCGTTGCTATACTTTCACTATTTCTCTGAATTTGCTTCTCTCTCATCCTAAATCATTCGCTCTTAAAGGTCTTGGCTTAATTTCCCAATATTCCCAACCCAATGGATTCTAAGTCCAACATAATGACAACGTCTTCTTGTAAAGCCTTAACTCCTTTCCCATTACATTGACAAGAAGCCTCTATCCCAGACTCTGAACCCTTTTTTCCCCATCTTCTGAATTCCTGACACCTCTGGTCGATAATAGTCTTTCAATCCATCTATCACGAACCGTTGCCAGATCAACAGACAGTATAGAACATGTCAATTTCCCCCCTGGATTTTTAATCACAGTATCTCTCTCTCTCACCACCTCCACTCTCTCACTCTCTCTCTCTCGTTTTTTTTTCATTTTTCAAAAACTTTATTCGATACAGTCATATGATACAGCACATCAAAACATAATCAGAAATTACACTATAACAAATAATCATTATAGTACAACAGTGCATTCATTGTTTACAATACTCTCAACCCCACGCGGTGACCAGCACCCACGGAAGGCCTCCAGAGTCCCCATGGACACCGTGTGTTCCCTCTCCAGGGACACATGTGCACGGACGTAGGCCCGATGGAGGGGCAGGCAGCCGACTCTAGCCTGACCATCGACAGCCCGCTGCCTGGACCCGCGAATGGCCATCTTGGCCAGACCAAGGAGCAAACCCACCACCCCGATCGGCTCTTTCCACTCCCTGCCTTGTGTCCGAACACTAGGATCGTGGGACTAAAATGCAACCAGAACTTGACGAACAACCCCTTCAGATGTTGGTATGAGGCAGTAGCCTCTCACACTCCATATACAGGTGGAAAACGGTCTCTTCCTCGCCGCAGAAAATACAGGCGGCGGACGAGCCCGTGAACCGACTCAAAAGTTTATTACATACCACCGCTCTGTGCAGCACTCTCCACCCCAGGTCCCCAATGTAAAGGGGAACAACTCCCTTGTGGAGAGACCCCCACTGGGGACCTCCCCCACCTTCGGGTGGTAACACCGTCCGCCATGGTGTGTCGGAATGGGAGACAAAGGAAAGGAGGTGCAGAATGCGCAGGAACATTTTGTACAGTACTCTCTCTCTCTCCCTCTCTCCCTCTCTCTCTCTCTCTCTCTCTCTCTCTCCTCTCTCCCTCTCTCTCCCTCCACATCCAATAGCTTTACCTTTTCTGAGATCCTGCCATTGTGCTCTCCGCCGAATAGAACGTAAATCGAACTAGCCTCACCATTTAGTTGTCTGCAATGGCAGGTCAGACATTGGATCAGCTGCAAATGCCTCACCTCCTGACAACCCTCAACCTGCAGAGTTAAAAACCTACAGATGCTGATTAATGCATAAATGGACACAAAGTGCTGGAGTAATTCAGCAGCAGGCAGCATCTCTGGAGAACATGGGTGGATGACATTTAGGGTCGAGACCTTTCTACAGACTGATTGAATGAGGGAAGTGAACGGTGTAAAAGGGAAGAGGCAGGGCAAAACCTGGTAGGTAAATGGTCGACACAAGCGAGGGGGATTTTTTGACAGGCAGATGATTGGAACAAAGGCCAGAGAAAAGAACAGAAGGTGTGAGACAATTTTGAGGAGTTGTGATTTGAGAAGGCTAGGGGAGCAACGTAGCGGTAGGGATGTGTGGAGGGGAGAAATAGGTGGGAGTTCAGTTAGGGCAGAGGGGCGGGAAGGTGGGGGAAGAGAGGTGGAGGAGGTGCCAGGAAGAAAAGGAGGAGGGGGGCGAGGTTAGTTAGAGGGTACCTAAAATTGGAAGTGAATGTTATACCGTTAAGTTTTCAGCTACCCAAGCAGAATATGAGGTGCTGTTCCTACAGTTTGCGTGTGGCCTCACTCAGGCAATGGAGAAGGCCCAGGACAGAAAGGTCAGTGTGGAAATGGGAAGGGGAGTTAAAATGGTGAGCAAAAGAGAAATCCAGTAGGCCTTGGCTGACCAGTCTCTTCACCATCTAAAAAAAGCAGTAAACTTTCCATTTACACCTCCCGCTGCCTCGGCAAGGCCAGCAGCATAATCAAGGATGAGTCACACCCTGACCACTCCCTCTTCTCCCCTCTCCCATCGGGCAAAAGGTACAGAATTGTAAAAATGCACATCTTCAGATTCTGGGACAGTTTCTTCCAGCTGTTATCAGCCATGTTATCAGCCAACTAAATCATCCTATCACAACCAGAGAGCAGTTCTGAACTTCTATCTACCTCATTGGTGACCCTCGGACTATCTTCGATTGGACTTTACTAGCTTTACTATGTACTAAATGGTATTCCCTTATCATGTATCTGTACATTGTAAATGGCTCGATTGTAATCATGTACTGTATTTTCGCTGACTGGGTAGCACGCAAAAAAAGCTTTCCACTATACCTCAGTACACGTGACAATAAACTAAACAAAACTGACTGATATATAGTATAACTGATACCTTCCAAACCTGTAACCTCCATCACAAGGGTGAGGCAGGCTTATGATCATATCAGCATCAGCAGGTTCTCCTCCAAGTTACAGGCAGTCCTGACATGGGACATATGCCATTATGTAATAATCATTGGATCTATTCCTTGGAACCTGTTTTCCAATAACATTTTGGGATTACCTTCACCAGAAGGAATGCAGCAGCTCAAGAAACTGGCTCTTCAGCACCTTCTGACGGGTAATCAGGATTTTGATAATGGATGCTGGCCCTCATAGCAATGACCAAATCTCATAAATAGAAACATAGAAACATAGAAATTAGGTGCAGGAGTAGGCCATTCGGCCCTTCGAGCCTGCACCGCCATTCAATATGATCATGGCTGATCATCCAAATCAGTATCCCGTACCTGCCTTCTCTCCATACCCCCTGACCCCCTTAGCCACAAGGGTCACATCTAACTCCCTCTTAAATATAGCCAATGAACTGGCCTCAACTACCCTCTATGGCAGAGAGTTCCAGAGATTCACCACTCTCTGTGTGAAAAAAGTTCTTCTCATCTCAGTTTTAAAGGATTTCCCCCTTATCCTTAAACTGTGACCCCTTGTCCTGGACTTCCCCAACATCGGGAGCAATCTTCCTGCATCTAGCCTGTCCAACCCCTTAAGAATTTTGTAAGTTTCTATAAGATCCCCTCTAAATAGAATCTTCTAAATTCTAGAGAGTATAAACCAAGTCTATCCAGTCTTTCTTCATAAGACAGTCCTGACATCCCGGGACATCCCAGAAATAAATGGATACGTTTAAAAAAAATTACAATCACCGAAGTGCATATTTGTTATTACTTAAAATTTTGCATGATCATGTAATATATGTCTTGGGATAACTTGACAATTAAAATCAAATGTGTCTTCTAATGAGCAGCAAATTATTCCCATTCTTTTCTGCCAACCTAAAACAGAAAATAGCTTATATCTGCAGAGAATAACTGGACAGTATTCACTACAACTCCGTTCTGAAAAGAAGTATATTTAGTATCAGCACCAGGGCCAAAATATCCTGGACTGATTGGACAATAAAATCTGAAGGCATCTTCCAAGCACAAGATCTAGAGGCTGAACAGCTTAACTCATGGCCGACAGCAACAGCCTTGTGCAAGACAGAATTTAACAAGCTGTTCTCATTTCATTTCTCCAAGAAAATCCGACAGATTGCCCACAATTTCAAAATATTTTTGTGCTTTCATTTTTGATATATTTGGTCTAGATGTAATAATCCTATGAATTACCATCCACTTTTACAAGGAGCATTGAATGTTATTGCTCTAAACTAATAACTCCACATCCAGTTCTTGAATAATATAAGAGGGTGACTGTGAGAGGATACTCGGATTCAGACAGCTATTTCAGCCTGTCAATTTCGGAGCATGTTGTTACATTTTTTGATGTTCTTTACTTCCGATCTATTTATGTTATTTGGAATTCAAATTTTGTTTCCTAAAATGTATTGATTATTGTTCAGAAAATTGTGCTTTCTGTAAAAATAATATACACATATAGATTGTGTGCACGTATGTGTATATATATATATATCTATAATGCTGGAGAAACTCATCGGGACAGGCAGCATCTCTGGATAGGAATGTGTGACGATTCAGGTTGAGACCCTTCATCAGACTGAGAATCAGGGGAGAGGGAGACACTGAGATATGGAAGGGTAAGTTGTGAAATCAAAAGGGACAGAGCTCAGGGAAAATGTAGAATAGATCATTGTAAGCTTGGGGAAGGTTACAATGAAGCAAACAAAGATAAATATGTAGGAAAGAACCGCAGATGCTGGTTTACACCAATACAATCGATATAACCGATAGACCAAATTTAATCAAGATGACGGTCAGATTGGTTGGAGAACTAGGTTGGGAGAGGGAAGGAGAGAGAGGGAAAGCAAGAGTAACTTGAAGTAAGAGGTCAACATTCATACCACTAGGTTGCAAGCTGCCCAAGCAAAATATGAGGGGTATATAGTAGGTATGTTACAAAACCTACCTGAGCTTTGTTTGAGAATCTGTCCCAGCCCCGTGTGTGTGACTTTGGCGCTGTTTAGAGGGGGCGGGTTTAAAACGTGATTTTTACTAGGCTGTTGCAATCGAAAATGTTCAGCCTAGTAAATCATTAACGGAAAATCGCTGAAAGACCTCGTCGCAAAAGGTATTATTAGTTTCTATGGCCTTGTATAATAGTTATAGTAGTTTAAAAATCACTCTCTCAACCCGCAACCTCTCGCAGCCCCAGGGTTTTATAAAGCAAACAATTAAAGGTATGTACCTTATTTTTACATTAAAAGGGGCTTCTTAAGAACCCTGTATATAAAGTTTTCTATAGCGAGTAGTTCATTTTGGGCTCTTTATATCCCGCAGTATTTTTCTGGGCATTTGAGGGCACAAATCCAGCGCAATGTGAACGTTCTAAACCAGCGCGTTCCACAGGAACCCACTAGAAAGCCGATTTAAAATGGACTTTAATTTACAGCAATTGAACACTAAATTCCTTCCATTTGGCCTATAAATTGATGTAAATGAGATTTTAAAATCATGTTTTATTGTGAATTATTTGTGAATATTATTTGGACACTTAGGCTATTTAAAAATGTTAATCATTTATTAAGAAATGGGTAGATGTTTAGATCTAGTAAATTGAAGTTTGAAATTAGCTACAATTGGGTAACTAACTAATTATATGCTTTAATTTCAGGTCATCCAAGTAAGATTATTTTATATTTGTTTCAGAATGGTTCAATCTATGATAACTGAAAATTTCATTCAGTTCTCTTAATTTTTAAGAAGGTTCTGGGCTTTTGACTGTCCATGATCACAGCTTTTTTGTTATGTCCATAGAAAATCAATAGGGAACAAGATGCTAATTTCCGAGTATGAAAATGGCCATAACTTTTTTTATTACTTGAGATATGAAAGTGAATTAGGTGTCAAATTAAACTTATTGTTATGCTTTATCTGATGGGATAAATTGCAGACTTGATTTTTTAAATCTCAAAATTTTGTAACATTGCTATATATAGAATATATTGTGTTTAAATATTATATATATATATAGATAGATATTTATATATAAAATAATGTTATCAGTAGAAATAAAACATGGTAACAGACAAAACTATTTCTCCTTTCTATTACCCCCCACACCCCCAGGGTCTTCAGATGCAATGACAATTAAAAAAAACATGTGCCTTTGACAAAATAGAACATTGACTTTATAAACACTCAGTGTTGAGGTGTGATGTGCTTTGTCCATCAGCACTCCTCATTTACTTCACAGAACTGTTCCTGGCGGTGATGACGCCACCACATGGAAGATTGCCAGCACCAGAGGCTTTGAGCACTCTGCGGTGGATATCAAAGTTCCGGCTGCAATGCGGAAATAATGACACCCAGGTAGCTTTGTGAGCAAAGTGAGAGAATTGTACCTCACATGATCCATACACGCAGGCCAGGATCTGGAAGATAAGCGTTAGCCTTTCGTACCAACAGCCATGGCCTTGTAAATTTGCTTTGATATTGGTGTTTGTGTTCTGTTTTTGTTGAACCCTAATTGACAGATCTCTCAGAGTTAGAGGTGATCCTGAAACATATTCAGTTCACTGATAGAACCTCACAGTTTTGCCATGCAAATCTGGCAAATTTACTTCATTGTGTAGGGTGGAACTGCAGATGCTGGTTTAAACTGATGACAGAAACAAAAAGCTGGAGTAACTCAGCGGGTCAGGCAGCATCTCTGGAGAGAAGGAATAGGTGTCACCTCGCCCACAGCCAACAATGGACCATTGTGAGCTCTACCTTTCCTTGATCATCGTTACTTTTTAACTTTTTTGCATATCTTTCATTAATGTGTTCTATATCTCTCTTTACCACTGTTCATTTTGCACTCCCCTGACTCTCAGTCTGAAGGGTTTCGACATGAAACGTCACCCATTCCTTCTCTCCAGAGATGCTGCCTGTCCCGCTGAGTTACTCCAGCTTTTTGCACCTATCTTAAATTTACTTCAGTGCTCTGTGAGATGTACCTGGTGAAACACCACTAAATCTACATACAGACAATTAAATTAACTGGTGGTTTAAATGGCACAAGAAAAGGTTTGATTCTGCTCGTAGTGCACTCGCTTCTAAGACTCAGTCCAGGATGAAAAAGTGAAGCCTCCGTCCAGGATGAAACAATAATCTCCACTCCATTACAGTGCAGTGCTGAAGGAGTGATCCACTGTCAGAGATACTCTTTGAGTCGTAGTTGTTGAGAAATACAGCATTGGAACAGGCCTTTTGGCCCATCAAGTCCATGCCAACCATCAGTAACACTTGTACATGAATCCTACCATAACCCTTTGGATTATAGAGTCATGGAGAGTCACAGTTATACTAAATAGGAACAAGCCCATGTCCATGCCTATCTTTGTACCCATCCACATTAATTCAATTTCTCTGTCCTGGGTCTCCTCCATTGCCAGAGTGAGCAACACCGGAAATTGGAGGAACAGCACCTCATATTCCACCTGGGTTGCTTGCGTGCTGATGGCATGAACGTTGAATTCTCCCAATTTTGCTAGCCCTTGCTGTCTCCTCCCCTTCCTTAACCCTTGAGCTGTCTCCTCCCATCCCCCCGCCCTCGGGCTCCTCCTCCTCCCTTTTTCCTTCCTTCTCCCCCCCACCCCCCATCAGTCTGAAGAAGGGTTTCGGCCCGAAACGTCACCTATTTCCTTCACTCCATAGATGCTGCTGCACCCGCTGAGTTTCTCCAGCAATTTTGTGTACCTTCGATCTTCCAGCATCTGCAGTTCCTTTTTGAACACATTAATTCATTGTTCCCTCAAGAGGACCCTCTCCTTCTAAACTAGCAATGTTACAACATTTTGAGATTTTAAAAATCTAGTCTGTAATTTACCCCATCAGATAAGCATAAAAAGAAGTTTAATTTGACACCTTATTCACTTTCATATCTTCAGTATTAAAAAAAGTTATGGCCATTTTCATACACGGAAATTATCTTGTTCCCTATTGCTTTTTCATTGATTTAACACAAAAGCTGTGATCGAAGGACAGTCAAAAGCCCATAACTTTCTTAAAAATTAAGAGAACTGAAAGAAATGTTCAGTTATTATAGATTGAAACATTCTGAAACAAATATGAAACAATCTTACTTAGATGTCTTGAAATTAAAGCATATAATTAGTTAGTTATAACCATTATATTATATGGTTATATAGTTACTTAATTGTAGCTAATTACAACATTCAATTACTAGATCTAAACATCTATCAATTTCTTAAGAAAGATTAAGATTTTTAAATAGCCTAAGTGTCCAAATAACATTCACACAAGAATTCACAATATAACATAATTTTTAAATCTCATTGTCATGGATTTATAGGCCAAATGGAAAGAATTTAATGTTTAATACCTGTAAATTAATGGCCATTTAAATCATCTTGCGAGTGGGTTTTTCTGGAACGCGATCATTTGGAACGTTGCGGTTTGCGGTGAATTTATACCCCATATCGGCAGGAAAAATACTGCCAGTTCGTATGCGGACTAAATCACCGTTTCGCAACTTAAAATGTGAATTAAAGGCATCTTAAGGACCACTTTTATACATAAAATAAACGGCTTTCTTTTACCTGTCCCGTACCTGAAATCTGTCCCCGTTGTCGGCATTGACGGCTTTAGAAGCTGATTTAAAAATTACTCCTGTGCTGAACTTGTTGGGCGATTGAAAAAAAAAAAATACACAGAACGCCTGTCGGAACGATTCTTCAGCAAAAGCTTGCACTCCAACCAAATATATTCCAGGAGAAGGTAGGAAAAAAACACAATTTAATCTCGCCCCCCCCTCCCCCCCCACCCCCCTCAAAGGCGCCAAAATTGCGCACATGGCCAGTGGCAGAATTGCAGCGCCGCTGAAGGTAAGTATTGTAATATACCTATCCAAACCTTGCCTATTTATGTCTATTTTAATGCCTCTTAATTGTTTAGGTCAGGTCGGGGGGAGATCCCCCCTCCACGGGTCCCGTGTAATCCTGTGCTACCTGCTCCATGGTCGGATAGTCGGCGACTAAACCGTCTCCCCCACCTGGTTTGCCAGGTGAGGAGGGGGCTGTGGACCAGGCAGGATCAAAAACGGCCATCCACACTTCAGTAGAAGTTGCGATCACTGTCGTACGTCGCATTGTAAGGAATGATGATAAAGCACACACACCAAAATCCGATACTTCCAGCGGCGGATGTCTGGAGGACAGAGATGTGTGTTGTGTCCATCACTGTTCCCGCTGGAAACCAGCACCACTGCGTCGCTAATGTTTTCAACAGCGTTGATGAATAATTGTACCAAACAGCATCTTTGACATTGGACCATTCCACTAGCACTGTGCTGGAGTGGAGTGGAGTGCAGGTTATATCTCGTGCCCTGCAGTGAAACTTCAGCTTCTGTCTCAGAACTATTATCATGGAGGTTCATCTTCATGTACCATTTCAGCCAAAAACTCAGAGGGAATTTTCTTGCGTTTAATAATAGTATCTGACATTGTCAACGGCTACCTCACCCTCTTCAGATTATTCCACCACTCAGTTACACTGGGAGCAGTTTGCAGTGGCAAATTAATTTACCAATCTGCTATCTTTGGGAGGAAACCAGAGCAGGTGCCAGAGGATATGGGGAGAAGGCAGGAGAATGGGGTTAGGGGGGAGAGATAGATCAAGCACGATTGAATGGTGGAGTAGACTTAATGGTCCTAATGGCCTAATTCTGCTCCTTTTCCTTCTGACCTTATAAGGGCACTAGGGGAGTGGGGGAAGCCCATTGGGTCACAGGGAGTATGTGCAAACCCCTCTCAGACATTGGCAGAGAACAGGATTGAACTCGAGGCACTTGTTCTTCCCTCGTGTAAGACATAGGATCCCCAAAGTCCACTACACACATACAGACAATCATATAAAGTCATTTCTCGGAACTATCTACAAAAACAATATTAAAAATTAAAATAATTTACATTTATATTCCTGACTTGTAGCCCACCTCCAACGGAATCCCACCACTGGCCACATCTTCCCATCTCCTCCCTTTTCGGCTTTCCGCAGAGACCGCTCCCCCCGTAACTTCCGTATTCCACCACTCAGTTACACTGGGAGCAGTTTGCGGGTTCACCTGCACCTCCTCCAACCTCATCTATTGCATCAGCTGCTCTAGGTGTCAGCTGCTCTACATCAATGAGACAAGTGCAGACTTGGCGATCGCTTCTCCCAACACCTCCGCACAGTTCGCATTAACCAACCTGATCTCCCGGTGGCTCAGCACTTCAACTCCCATTCCCATTCCAAATCCGACCTTTCTGTCCTGGGCCTTCTCCATGGCCAGAGTGAGTCCCACTGCAAATTGGAGGAACAGCACCTCATATTTCGCTTGGGTAGTTTACACCCCACCGGTATGAACGTTGACCTCCAATTTTAGGTAGTCCTTGCTTTCTTGCTCCTTCCCCTCCCCTTCCCAGCTCTCCCACAGCCCACAGTCTCTACCTCTTCCTTTCTTATTCCCACCCCCACATCAGTTTGAAGAAGAGTCTCGACCCGAAACGTCACCTATTCCTTCGCTCCATAGATGCTGCCTCACCCGCTGATTTTCTCCAGCATTTTTGTCTGCCTTCGATTTTTCCAGCATCTGCAGTTCTTTCTTAAAGATTTTAGAGAGTTGTCAATTCCTATGACATAGTTTTGTAGTTATCCCTCACCAATGTCTCCTTCATGTACCATAGTTCTGCTCCCCCCCAGACAGAACAAGGATGGAGTTCTCCTAGTCCTCACCTTTCACCTCACCAGCCTCTGCATCCAACACATCATCCCCCAGCATTACCATCCACTCCAAACTGATCCCACCACTAGTCACATCTTTCCATCCTCACCCCTTTCTGCCTTCCACATTCCGCAGTGACCATTCCCTCTGCAACTCTTTGGTTCACTCATTCCTTCCCACCCAAACCACCCCCTCCCCAGATACTTTCCCCTGCAGGAGATGTAATACTTGCCCCTGTCCCTCCTTCCTCACATCCATCCAGGGATTCCAGCAGACCTTCCAGGTTCATGTGCAGGTTCTCCAACCTCATCTACTGCATCTGGTGTTCACAATGTTGCCTCCTGTACATTGGCGAGACCAAGCTAGACTGGGCAACCGTTTTGCCAAACACTTGCGCTCAGGCATACTGGATCTCCTGGTTGCTCACCATTTTAACTCTCTTCCCATTCTCATATTGGCCTTTTTTACCTTGAGCCTCTTCTATTGCTAAAATGAGGCCACACGTGAACTGGATGAACAGTCCCTCATATTCTGCTTGGTTAGCTTACAAGCCAAAGCTATGAGTTTTGAATTCTCCAATTTTAGTTACCTACAAACCCCCCTCTCTCATCTTCCCCCCACTCCCCATCTATCTCCTCTGTGCCTTACCTGGACTCACACCTCTTTCTCCCCTCCTCCTCTTCCACCTGCATTTCTTCTCTAGCTTCTCAAATCACAACTCTTCCTTCCTTCACATCTTTCTCTGGCCTTTGTCCAACCATCTGGCTATCATAATCCCCTCACCTGTATTAACCTATTAGAAACATAGAAACATAGAAACATAGAAATTAGGTGCAGGAGTAGGCCATTCGGCCCTTCGAGCCTGCACCGCCATTCAATATGACCATGGCTGATCATCCAACTCAGTATCCCGTACTTGCCTTCTCTCCATACCCCCTGATCCCCTTAGTCACAAGGGCCACATCTAACTCCCTCTTAAATATAGCCAATGAACTGGCCTCGACTACCCTCTGCGGCAGAGAGTTCCAGAGATTCACCACTCTCTGTGTGAAAAAAGTTCTTCTCATCTCGGTTTTACTATTACTTGGAGGCTCTGTTCTGCTGCTCCTATCTTCTAGTTTTCTTTCTCGCACCTACTCTCCATCTGAAGAAAGGTTAAGACTTGAAACGTTACCTATCCGTCTTCTCTGTAGATGCTGCCTGACCCGTGACTGACGAAAGGGCCTGTCCCACCAGCATGCAACTGCATGCGGCTAGCACGACCTAAAGTGGTCGCTTGAGCCGTACGGCCTCGCGGGGCAAGTCCCACTTTGATCGCCGGAACCGTATGGAGTTGAGCGGGGCTGGTCCCCACATCGCGCGGGGTTCCGGAAAACTGACTGTCAAAAAATTCCACGCGACAACGGCCATTCAGCTTGCAGCTGCATTGAGGTCGTACGCAGCGCCTCGACGGGCGTATGCAGCGTCTTGATGCCGTATGCAGCATCTTGACGGCGTACGCCTAGCGTGTGGCGTTGTGCGATGACGTAACACCCCGACGCCGTGCAACGTCCAAATTCAGTCGGCCCGCCTCCTACCCAGCTGATTGGTGAGTATGATGTCGGGACCAGCCCCGCACAACTCCAGACAACTCCACGGTTGGACGTGGGGCCGGCCCCGCAAGGACGTATGCCTCAAGCCACCATGTTTGGTCGCGCTAGACGCATGCAATCGCATGCTGGTGGGACAGGTCCTTAACACTTTGTGTCTTTTCATGTAAACCAGCGGCTGTAGTTCCTCATTTCTCTATAAAGTAGAGGATGTGTTATAACGTCCCAGTAACGTCAGTTAGATAATAAACAGATTATATTTGTTTTGAGTGATGAATAAAGGCTCATTTAATGGGAGAATTCCCCTGTAATTTTTGAGTAGTGTAGCGGAATGAGAGAGATGAAAGGGCTTTGATTTTATATTCCATCAAAAAGACAGTATCTCTGAAAATGCATCAATTATTTTCGTATTGTATTGAAAATAAATTCTCTCTCAAAACCTGGGACTCTCTTGGATGCGCCACATGCCACCTCTCCGCAAAGGCAGACATCAGTGACAAAATTTATCATTGCTTCATTGCACCAGAACAGTCTTTATTTGATTGAGGAAAGGGGCGTTTGTTGATCAAGGCCTTTTTCCTGGTATATGTGTTATTAGGTAGCAAGGAACCCTGCATCCTGCATGATTCTGAGAATGAGTTACCTACAGTTGAAACTTAAAAACACACATAAAATATCAACGACTCCTGTCCCTACATAATCTTCCAAATTCTCACAAAGGATAACTGAACTAACATCTGAAACCTTTCTGGGGACAACATCCCAAAGACTGAGGTCCAAATTCCACTCAGTCTGCTCCTTTATGCATACCTGATGCTAGAATTTCAAAAACAGACTTATGATTCTCACCTCTGTTACAGGAAGAGATTACCAGGCCAAAGGAAAATAATTAAGGATATGCTTAAAACCTTCTGGAAAAAAATAACATTATTCCCACTAACCCTTGGGAATTCTTGGCTCATGACAACTCCAAGTGGAGAAGGAACATCATTGTGTCCATGGACTGCAACACTGAGAAGACCTGCACAACTGATGCATCACCTCACATATTACCCATTGCTTGCCTTGTTAGGAACCCAGTCACTGACCTATGGAAGAGCCTCGTCAGTCTTCGCAAAAACGACCAAACCAGTGTGGAAACAAGCCATCCTTAATTCTTGAGGACTGCTTAAAAAGAGGAATTCTCTCTGGCATCCTGTACAATGGTTTCCAGTCCAAGAAGAATTCAGCTGGTTCTTTGTCTCATTTGATGCTTCTAAGATCTTGTTTTGTGCAATTATTATCCACGATTGGCACCATAACAGGAATAACTTATTAGATTTGAAGTGTGATGGAACAATTGAAGTGACAAGAGTGCTGGATTAATGAAGAGAGGTAAAGAGAAATATTTATCTTCAGTAAAAGGTTGCGATAATGTTGGAGGTACCATCACCTTACGTATTTCATAGAACTACCATGAGTTCAGCAGATGGTTATTTACACTTCTTTAAAATAAATGTCTGTTCACGTATTAAAAATGTCAATCTTTACATTATTATACTAATTATTTATCAGTACAATCATTTCAAAAGTCAGTAGAAAGTGTTAAAGTGCATCCATTTGAAGCAAAAGCAACAACTTCCACCCTTTGCAATCCATGTATTTGGATGTTTTTTTGCCATTTAAAATGTGTTTAACAACTGCCCAGGTCAGGTAAAAAAAAAAATCCTTTAGTCATCCAATTATAAACCATAATTGTTCTATCATACATCATGATAATTTCTCTTTATACACAACTTCACATGTCCACATTTCATTGTTACACATGAAACTAAAAAAAGACCAGGTGAAAAAACAATGTAGCAGGTTTATTGTAACTTTGAAGTATAACTCTGTGAAAATTTACAGTAAATTGGACTGGGAAAATTCATTGATGAACTTATCCCTAGCTGAATCTTTTTTTTTTAACCGCTCATGCTTTTTGTCATCATATTATTGCATAATATGTCTTACATAAACAGAAGTAAAAGTATTTGAGCAGGATTGAATAATATGGTCAGCAGTGTTTTGATTACCTGTGCTCAATTAACTGGATATAGTTGTGTTTTATTCAATCAATATAACAGAAGGGCGAGATTGTGTTGAGCCTGCGTCTCACACCAACCGGGCATGCTCAGGGCTGCATTATATCTTTTACTTCCACTGCCCTGTCAGTATCATCATCTATCCATGAGGAACATTGGGCCTGTGGGCAGTGGCTTTCTGCAAGTGGTGGAGTTAAGACCTTGCCTATTGAGTGTTAGTGAATCGGGAGAAATTAGTTTAGTTTAGTTTATTGTCACGTGTACCGAGATACAGTGAAAAGCTTTTGTTGCGTGCTGACCAGTCAGCAGAAAGAAAATAAATAATTACAATCGAGCCATTTAGAGTGTATAGATACATAATAAGTGAATAACGTTTAGTGCAAGGTAAAGCTAGTAAAGTCCGATCAAAGATAGTCCGAGGGTCACCAATGAGGTAGATAGAAGTTCAGGAGGGCTCTCTGGTTGTGGTAGGATGATTCAGTTGCCTGATAACAGCTGGGAAGAAACTGTCCCTGAATCTGGAGGTGTGCATTTTAACACTTCTGTACTTTTTGCTCGATGTGAGAAGGGAGAAGAGGGAGTGGCAAGGGTGCGACTCGTCCTTGATTATGACGCTGGCCTTGCCAAGGCCACGTGAGGTGTAAATGGAGTCAATGTAAGGGAGGTTGGAGAATGGACCTTTACCATTTCCAAATGATTTGAGACATAGGAAAACAGATGAAAAAAGAGGTTTATAAAGAGCATATTTAGTTTAAAAACCAAAAATGTGTTGTTAATTAAATTTTCCCAGTTCAACTATCCTGTAAAATACAAATAATCAAAATATCTAACTTTTATAGTAAGGTCAGTGACCCCAATTGATTGAAGGGGTTAGGTGGAGAAGTGCTAGGATCGGATCCAGATCCGCAACGGCCATGAGCCCCAGGCCGAGCTCGGCGTTCGTTTGCCTGCTTCTGCTGCTGTTGGAGGAGAGACGTTGAACCGTGCCAGGGTCTTGGGCCTGTCCCACTTTGGCCGTCAATTACGCGACAGGCCGGTGGCGCATGAAGATTTCATTCAGGACGAAGTCCACACTCCTCCACACCACTCCATACACCCGTCCCCGTGCTACACACGCTCTACCCACACCCCAGCAAGTCGCGTAAATGTCACGGGAAAGACGGAAAGTGGGACAGGCCCTTTACTTAACTTTCCTCCTACATTCACATCTAAGTAGTTATTGGATACAAACGATACAAATGATACAAAGGACATTTATTATCACATACACCAATTGGTGTAGTGAAATTTGACTTGCCATCGCAGCACACAAATAAAGATAAGACACAACATTAAAGAATTTAACAATAAACATAACAAACATCCCCCTACAATGGTTCCCACTGTGGGGGAAGGCATTAAAAGTCCAGTCCCATCCCCTGTTCACCCATAGTCGGGCCTATTGTGGCCTCCGCAGTCGCCGCTACGTCTGCCCGATGCATCAGGCCCTCTCGCCGGATGATGGAGCTCTGGCATCGGGTGAACACTCTCAGCGGCTCGGAGTGTCTGGAGCGGCCGCTTCCTCCCCGGAGACCGTGGCTCCCGAAATCAACGGGCCGCGCTGGTCAGAGCTCCGACACTGGCGACCTCGGCATGAGATCCCAGGCTCCGCGGTGTTTAAAGCTCAGCACCGCCCGTGGCAGCTCCGCGATGTTGGAGTCGGCGGTCTCAGCACTCCGGAGCCCACCGCACGGCGACCCGGGTAAGGCATCTCCCGCTCCACGATGGTGCCTCTGCACTGCGCTGCCGACGAAGCTGAAGTCCCAGCCGGTCCTGGCAGGAAAATGCCACTCCAGAGTGTTGGTAGGCTGCGAGAAAGGGGCGAAAACATGGCTCGGAGAAAAGCAGCATCTCCGACCAGGTAGGGACTGAGAAAAATAGTTTCCCCCTTCCCCCCCCCCCCTCCCCCACATAAAAAGACTAAAAGACCTCCAAAACACACACTTTTAACTCACTAAAAATAAAAATGGGTGAAAGGACTAACAGCTGCTGGCAGGGCAGCCATACTCGACGGCGCCCCCTACAACAATATTGTGTATTGTGTAAGGAGTTAGGAGAGAGAGATAGAACAGCCATGATTGTATGGCAGAGTAGACTTGATGGGCTGAACGGCCTAATTCTGCTCCTATGGCTTATGAACATGAACGTATGAACGAGAACACAGAATATGGTGCATATCTGTCAACATTTCAAGCCTATTTTGTCATCTAATTTGATCCTTTCTCATCTGTACCTCAGCCTAATTTGCCCATTGCGTTTCTGAATCCCTTGATAACACTTAGCTAATATTGGCTTCTAACTTGAGATCTTCTGAAAGGTTTGTTACAGATTCCTACTAATCTTTGTATAAAAAAAAGTGTTTCCTGATTTAACACCGCAGTAAAAAGACTAACTTTGTTTCACATTCTTGTTCTTGACTTCCCGACCAAAAAAAAGGATTTTAATGTAGCTTGTGGTGTCAAAATGATTGAAGTCACAAGCAAAGGAGCCGCAGTCAATCTCCAGAATTTATGGCAATCCTTTCCCAAGGCAATGATCACACACATCAGCTTGTCTTGTTGACTGCAAGCTTTTGTTGAATAGGCTCTCTGAAATGGAATTCGTTGGCTCCTGCAACTTTTTTTCCACTTAAGAAAAAAAGCAAATGGTTGAAGCAGCTCTGAAGTTTTTAGAAATGTCTTTCTGCTGTTTCTTGTCACAATGTGGTGGTCTTGCAAAATGATGAAAAGATGATGAATATAGCAGATACCCTTTCATTCACTTGACATGTCATCAAGAAAAGCTGAGAATATCATGATACGCTAAGTTCTTTATCTGTGCCCTTTTTTTGAGGCACCAAGTCCAGGATCTGTTCCCAAAGAGAAGCGTGTGTGTTGCTTTTGTGTGTAAAGCTTGCTTTTGTAACAGACTAAGAGGTTCAGTAAAATAGCTACCATCTCAAACCTCATGACAATTTGACACGGGATCTGTATTACCTGATCTACATATAATGCTATGGATAAATGCCAATGACTTGCATACCTTTGTATGAGAATGTGTTCCACCTAATCGCTCGAATCCAAGCAAATAAAAATAAGGCCTCATATTAGCCTCAGTAACTCCATTCGTCTCAGTAAGCCTCATAAGGTAGTTCTCTAAGGTAGTTCCATTTACTAATGTTTGGTCCATGTCCCTCTAAATCTTTCCTATTGATGTACTTGTCCAAATGTCTTTTAAATATATTTATTGTACCTGCCTCAACGACTTCCTCTGACAGCTTGTTCCGTATACCCACCACCCAAATGAAATTCCTTGTATGTTGCAAAACATACTTGGCAAAAAAGTACTATTCTGATTCTGATTCTGATTCTCTGTGTGGAAAATGTTATCCCTCAGGATCCTACTAAATCTTTCCTCACCTTAAATCTATGTCCTCTGGTTCTTGATTTCCCTTCTCCAGATAAAATACTCGGTGCGTTCGCCTTATCTATTCTCCTCATGGTCTTATATACCTCTGTACGATTACCCCTCAGCCTTCTGCCTCCAAGGAATAAAGTCCTAGACTGCCCAACCCCTGGCTGTAACCCTCGAATCCTGGCAATATCTTCTCTGCACTCCTTCCAGTTTAATGGCACCTTTCCCATAGCAGTCGACTAAAAGTGAATGTGATTCTCCAGTGCGGCTTCACTATTGTATTGTATCATATATCTTCCACTTTCAGGAAACTATGTACGTATACTTCTAGTTTCCGCTGCTTCCCAGGGGCTCCACTCTATGCTGAGAAGGTTGTACGCTGGTTTGACTTGCCAAAATGCAAGACCTCACACTTGAATTAACTAAACTCCATTAGCCATTGCTCGGCCCCCTTTCTCAGCTGAACAACTTCCTGCTGTAATTTCTGATAACAATCTACGCTACCACCTATTTAAGTATGGCTTGCAAATTGCTAATCATGCTTTATACATTTTCATCCAAATTGTTAATTCAGGTGACAAACAGCAAACAGACGCAGCATCAATAGCTGAGGCATATCATGAATCACAGTCTTCCACTCTGTAGATTAACCTTTATTAATCACGATTGAAACCAATCACCAGCCCCTGGTCAGTAACATCAACAAACCGATCCACACGGCACCAGCGCCAGACAAACAGCACCACCTGCCACAACCTGTCCGCCCGTTCTACCCTGTGCGTGACAAACTGGTCATTCAAGACGGCATTATAATGAAAGGACATAAGGTAATCATCCCAATGTCTCTTCACAACAATGGGGGCCACCCTGCTGCAGAAATAACCCTCCAACATGCAAAAGGTATGCTCTTCTGGCCTGACATGGCTGACATGGCTGACTACATTCTCAAGAAAGTTGCTGCCTGCCCGATTTGCAATAGCCTGACCCCGCACCAACAGAAACAATCACTTCTCCAGCACCCCACACCGTACTTACCCTGGTCCACAGTAGCAGCCGACATCTTTGAGTGGCATGGCAAACAATACCTGGTTCTAGTCGATTCCTACTCAGGATGGTTCGAAATCGACCTGCTCAGTAGCCCAACCTCAGTCATGGTCTTTCAAAAACTCACTCGCCACTTCTCTGTCCCCAGAGCCCCCTAAAGCTACTCTCAGACATTGGAACTTAATTCTCCAGTCAGCTCTTCAGCGATTTCACGAAACGCCGGGACTTTCACCACACCACCAGCATCCCCAGGTACCCGCAGTCCAATGGCCTGGCCGTGCATGTGGTAAGACAACTAATGGAATGCTTACATAGGGATGGCTCTGATGTTTATCTTGACTCACTCAACCTTCGGAACATCGTCTGCGACCCTCTCCTGGGATCTTCAGCCGAATGACCCTCGAACCCGCTCCACCCTGCCTATGGCCAAGCAACTATCAGAACCACAAGTTTGTTTACTGTCAGCGATCCAATCCCAGCTCCAACATCGCCGAGACACATGAAGAAAATACTATGACAAAACCAGCTCTCTGCTTCAACCGCTCAACAAGGAACAGGTTGTCCGGTTACAGTCAGTCCGAGGTTACGACCACCTCGGAGTCATTCTGGGGTCAACCGCAGAGCCACGCTCATACCTGGTCAGTATTGACAGCGGCATCTATCGACGCACCCGCCAACACCTCCTCCCGATTAATGAACCGGCACCTCCACTTCTTTACCTGGACCAGCCCGCCAGTCTTCCCTCATGTGCCGTGAATGCCACTCCAGAGATTCATCCACCGGTGCCACCACCATCCCTGCCTTCCCCATTGGCCCCAACTCCACCCGTGTCTTCTCCTCCGCATTCACCCGATAAGGGACTTGCTCCCGCAGAGAAGGATGAGATGCACGAGGGGTACTACCGTACACGTGTAGGTCGTGTCTGCAAGCCAAACCCATTGATTGGAAAGTTCACCAGCTACACTTGAACTGTGCATGACCCACTTTGTTTTATGTGCTCACACTGCACAAGCATGTACAAGGAAAAAATGCACACACCCTATTCTGGTGTTTTACAATATACTCCACTAACCACTCTTGACATGCATTGCTTCTTTAAGATGAAGGATGTAGATTGAACGTTATTAATCCATGCCATTTATAAACTCCATTACACATATAATGCATGCCACCCATTACATGGTATTACAGTACTACACTAATGCTGACGGCCAGCTGGCAGAACGTATGCTGAGCTTCATGAGCACGGCTGTTTCCTATCATGAAGCCAATTCTGTATCGTTAGCTAGCTCTCCCTGGCTCCCATGTGATCCAACCCTCCAGAGCATATTACCATGCAGAATCTTTTCACAGGCCTTGCTGCAGTCCATGTAGACAATTCAATCAAATTCATGAGACATGATCTCCCATTCCACAAATCCATGCTGAATATCCCTACTGTCTTTCCAAATGCATGTCTTATCTTATCCTTCAGAAACCTCTCCAGTAATCTCCAGTAATTTTCCTACTAAAGATGTTAAGCTTATTGGTCTATAGTTCCCAGTTTTGTATTTGCAAAATTGAACCACCCTCTTGAATTGAACCACCCTCCAGCTTTTCAGCGCCTCACCATTGTGTAACGATGATTTGTGTATCTCTGCCACTCCTCCTGCAATTAGCTTTCCAGTGTTCTTGGATATTCCTGATTAAGACTGGGAGGTTTACAAAATGTGTAGTTCACAAGTTCACAAGTTACAGTATAGGAGTAGAATTAGGCCATTCGGCCCAACGAGTCTATCCCGCCATTCAATCATGGCTGATCTCTGTCTCCTCATCCCATTTTCCTGCCTTCTCCCCTTAACTCATGATACCTGTTCTAATCAAGAATTTGTCAATCTCTGCCTTAAAAATATCCACTGACTTGGCCTCCCCAGCCCTCTGTGGCAATGAGTTCTACAGATTACCTACCCTGTGACTAAAGACGCTCCTCCTCACCTTTCTAAAAGAGCGCCCTTTAATTCTGTGGCTATGACCTCTGGTCCTAGACTCTCCCACCAGTGGAAACATCCTTTCCACACCCACTCTATCTATGCCTTTCATTACTCTGTAAGTTTCAATGAGGTCTCCCCTCAATCTTCTAAACTCCAGCGAGTTGCTGTCTGACCCGATGAGTTACTCCAGCTTTTTGTGTCTATCTTTGGTTTAAACCAGCATCTGTGGTTCCTTCCTACATTGCATAGTGCTAAGGCTCTATAAGGATCAGGCAGCATCTCTGGAGAAAAGGAATAGATGACGTTTCCGGTCGAGATCCTTCGGGTCGAGAAACATCATCTATTCCTTTTCTTCAGAGATGCTGTCTGACCCATTGAGTTACTCCAGCTTTTTGTGTCTGTAGCATTGGCTATAGCATGTTAGCCAATTAGAATGCTTAGTAATTATAACCCTGCCTAATTGTAACATTCATAGTATAAGATCCTGCCCTCTGTCTACCAGTCTGAGTAGCAGTGTGAACGTGTGATGACCTGCTGTGTCGTTATGACCTGAACAATAAAGATGCTTGTGTTTCAACCCGTGTGAGTTTGAGCTCTTTACATGTTGTCAGATTATGGGGTTTACCCCGCATTTGTTTATCGCGATTTATTTTTTTTACCAATTTTTATTTGCGTGTTTTATGTGATTTGGGAATATGGCTGGCTCTTGTCGAAAGCCTAGCCTGCTTGTGTTTGATTCTGATATCACCGAGCGATGGAGAATGTTTGAGAAGGATTACTCTCATTATATCCGCATCGTTCACCGCAATGATCCCGACGATTTGAAGGTTTCGCTACGGTTGAATTTAGCGGGTCCGGAGGCTATGATCCACGCTGATTCGTCTGAATTTGCACCTGCCCATCTGGATGCAAATGGACAGGTATTGGTGCCAGCAGAATCTATAGATAACTCCAAGGTGTGGCTGAGAAAGTTTAGAGAATTGTGTGACCTGCCGTCTAACAGAATCCTTGATTGGACAAGATTTGTTGCCCGAGTGCAACAGCCTGGTGAACTTGTGGAACGATTCATCACTGACCTGAGCAACATCAGTTTTCGATGCAGATTTGGTGAGATAACAAATGAGCTTGTTCGAGATAAAATTGTGGGAGGAATGAGCGACCAAAAGCTGCGAGCTGAACTATTACGGAATGCAGCACTGACTTTAGATCAGGCTATTCATGGCTGAAACTGTGGCACCATTGGCTGATTATGATAGCGCGAATGCTAATCAACAGTTAAATGTGAATTTGGCTAGTTACTCTCTGCAAAGATTTCTCAATGCATCCTGCAAAGTTCAGAACATGCCTAACACGAGGTGCACAAACTGTAACTATTTCCACCCCAGGAGGCACCAATTTTGCGTAGCCCATGGGAAAGTAAGTCATACTTGCAAAAAAAACAACCACTTTGCAAATTGTTGTCGATCTAGTGGGAGTACAGCTCCAAGGACGAAGCTGCACCTGATTCACCAAGACCCGTCAGATTCAGATTCCCATGAACAAGACGAATCTTCCCATGGGTATAACTCTGGGTCTACAACACTTTCCCTAACCCTGCGCACCCTAGACAAAGTGACTGATCCTGCTGTGACCATGATAATCAATAACAAACCTCTGACCGCCAAAGTCGATACCGGTGCCAGCGTGAACGTCATGTCACTCAAGGTTTTCAACAAGATAAGACCCACTGAGCGCATGAAAAAAAACATGTTTACGGAGGAGAAATTCTTCACCCACTGGGCAAAGCCAATCTTAAATATACCATCAATGAACAGACCAAGGACTTGCTGTTTTACATCGTTCAGCCAAGTTCTGAAACCCTGCTAGGCATCGATGCGTGCCTTGACCTGGGTTTGGTATTTCGGGCGTGCTGTTCACAAACTCTTTTTGACAGAGGGACCACCCAAACAGATGCTATCCAACTACAAAGATTTGTGTGACAACCAACTCGGTAAACTACCTACAATATACAAGATCGTTGTTGACCATACAGTCACCCCAATCGTAGTGCCCCTCACCGCGTTCCGCATGGTACGCATGAGCATATACACGATGAACTGAAAAGTATGGTCTCCATTGGAGTCCTTGCCGAAGTCAGCGAGCTCTCTGATTGGTTTTCCACCATGATTGTCACCACAAAGAAAGACAAGAAGGAGTTACGCATCTGTATCAATCCTAAAGATTTGAACGCAGCAATTAAACAGCAACACTATCCTATGAGGACCATTGAAGATGTTGCAGCACAAATCGGTAATGCAATGGTTTTCTCAGTCCTGAATGCCAAAAACACATTAGGGCAAATCCCGTTAGACCGTGTTTCATCAGCATTAACAACATTCGCCACCCCGTTTGGTCATTACCAATTCCTAAGAATGCCCTTCGGCATCAACTCTGCCAGTGAAGTTTTCCAGCGTGCAATGGAGCAACTGTTTGCAGAATTCCCCTGTGCCTTCATAGTTGACGACATTCTAGTTTATGACCGCCATGCCACCGAGCACGATGCAAACCTACGTGAAGTACTGGACCGTGCCAGAGACATTAATTTTAAAGCCGAACCCATTTAAATGCAAGTTCAGGGTTCCCGAGGTCACGTGATCACTAGCAATGGGCTAAAACCAGACACGCTGAAGACTGCAGCAATCAATGAGCTGCCGGTACCAACTGATGTCACCAGCCTGCAACGACTTCTAGGCATGGTCAACTACCTGGGAAAGTTTATTCCCAATCTCAGCGAACTATCAGTCCCCCTGCGTCAACTAACCCACAAGGACAACACCTGGTCCTGGTACCCAAACCACCAGCGAGCATTCGAGACTTTAAAGCTACAGCTCGCTAGTGCACCCACTCTGTCTTAGTTTAACCTCAACCTGCCAGTTACAATCACCTGCGACGCATCCCAAATGGACTAGGTGCTGCATGCCTGCAGAACTCTTTCAACGGCGATGTCTTGCCGGTATCCTACGCTTCACGAACACTAACGGATACCGAACAGCACTATGCCCAGATAGAAAAAGAACTGCTTGCTATGATTTTTGCCTATTCCAAGTTCAAATACTTCATTTTTGGCAAAACCTTCACGGTAGAGACTGATCATCAACCTCTGGTCTCCATAATGAGCAAGCCTATCCATGCTGCCCCAGCAAGGTTTCAACGCATGATGATGCAGCTTCAACTTTTCGACCTCCACATTGTCTACAAAATAGGTAAAGACATGCACATCGCAGACACTCTACCCCACGCACCACGCGCCACCGGCGAACACCATTCTGACGAACGAGGAATTCTCTGTTATGAAGGTTTCCTTCGTTCCAACTGACCGCCTCGCTGAACACACTGCCATGGATAAGACCTCCCAGCTGCTAACTTCAATCATTAAAGGCGGCTGGCCAAACAAACAATCCAACACTCCTGTTGAACTAAAACCCAACTTTCTGGTACGCGATGAACTTGTGCTGCAGGACGGAATGATCGTAAAGGGTCACGAGACAGTCATCCCCCCCTCTCTGCATAAAGAGGGTGGTTTGGGTTGGAAGGGATGCGTGAACCAAGGAGCAGCTTCTCTGTGGAAGATTGAAAGGGTGGGGATTGAAAGATGTGATTAGTGGCAGGATCCCTTAGGAGGTGACGGAAATGTCGGAGGATGATGCAGCGGCAGGTGGGGTGAAAGGTGAGGACCAGATGAACTCTGGCCTTGTTGTATCTGGGGAGAGAGGCTGTGAGGGCAGAACTCCGGGACACAGAAGAATCACAGGTAAGGCATCCATCTATGAATGCCAGGGGGAAACCACATTCACTATAGAATGAGGACATCACGGATATCCTCATATGGGAAGCCTCATCCTGGGAGCAGGTTTGATGGAGATGGACATTGAGAGCAGGAGATAGTGTCCTTGCAAGAGGCAGGGTGGAAGGGTGTGTAGTCCAGATAACTGTGGGATTTAGTAGGTTTGCAGTAGACATCAGTTAATAGTCTGTCTCCTTTGATGGAGACGGAGAGATCAAGAAAGGGGAGAAAGGTATCAAAGATAGTCCAGGTAAATTTGAGGGCAGGGTGGAAGTTAGTGGTGGTTAATGAAATCCTTGAGTTCTGCACGGGTGCAGGAGGCAACCCCGATGCAGTTGTTGATGTAGCGGAGAAAGAGTTGGAGGACAGGACTAGTGTGCGCCTGGAAGAAGTGTTCGATGTAACCAACAAAATGGCAGGCATAGCTGAGGCCCATGTAAAGTCTACGCCTTTAACTTGGAGAAAGTGGCTCTGTTTGGATTTTTGAGGTTGAAGTTAAATTGAAACACACCTGAAACTCTCACTCGGTGGAGTCCATGTCAAGCTCATGGTTTTATCTTTGCCAATCAGGAACATTAACGTCATACACGGGACACACAGATTAATCTTTTCCATTGAATTCAATTGCCATACCTGAAGTGGATTGGTTGGTGTCAGTGGTGAATGGAGGCCTTGCCCTGGGGACTGGCTGTTTTTTTGAGGGGATGTTGCCTGCTGGCCAGGCAGCTGGTGGTTCTGCTGATGCTGATGTTGGCCTTGTTGCTGTTGATGTTGCAGCTGCTGAAGATGTTGGAGTTGCTGGATTTGAGAATTCAAGGATGAGGTAGCTGCAATAATAAAGACATAAATATCACAGTGAGTAAACACACAGTATAAATAACTTTATTTTACTCAATTCTATTTACTTTCACCAAGTCTGAATCATTCTCTCACCAAGATGTTATCTCTTTCTACTGTAAAGCAACATTAGCCCCGTCCTTCTGTCCAGAGATGCTGCCTGTCCCTCTGAGTTACTCCAGCATTTTGCACATATCTTCAATGTAAATTGGCATCTGCAGTTCCTTACGACACATTAGTGGCAACACTTTGTTCTCTTACTATTTCTCCATCATTTTAACTAAAATATCAAAACTGTCCATCAGCCAGCTATTTCAATACAAAAGACAATGCAGAAGAATTAAATACTGATCAGCAGCAAATTACTGACTGATTTAAGCATCTTTATCTCCGATGTACACAAAGTGTAGTTAGGAACTGCAGATGCTGGTTTAAACCAACGATAGACACAAAAAGCTGGAGCAACTCAGCGGGTAATACAGCATCTGTGTGAGAAATAAAGGGTGTTGTTTCGAGTCGAGATCCATTTTCAGACTGCGAGTCAGATGAAAGAGAAACGAGAAATATAGATGGTGATATAGAACAAATAATGAAAGATATGCAAAAAAGTAACGATGATAAAGGAAACAGGACATGCACTGTAAATGCTGTCTGACCTGTTCAGTTACTCCAGCTGTTTGTGTCTATCTTCAGATGTACACAACCCAACTTTAGTGTGCTAGGCTGAGATCAGCCAATTTAAGGTAAATCTCATATCTTTTGAACTAGAGATCAATTTTGAGGTGAGTGAAAATTTGTGATACTCCAAATAAGAATATATAACTATGAAAAGAAAGGAACATACTCATATACCAATCATAGGATGGTCAAGTATACAATTTGATTATGCCAATGCAACTGCAACTCTCTGAAAAGCACCTTGTTTTAGGAAAGAAGAATTTGTGAGTATTAGCTATGGAATCTGCAGTAAGCGTAATGCATTAGTCACCAGCCACTATTCTTCTTTCATTTTCATTGTCACCCATAGTGTTCACCGCTTGCCCCGTTTATGGATTAAACAGGAAGGCGGATTATTATCTTAACAGCAGGAGGTTCGGAGGGAAATATGGAATGCAAGAAGACCTGCCATACTTGTGCACCAATGACAATATGCAGGGAAGTGCTGATGGTGATAAAGGTGGCAAATAGAATGTTGGCATTCATAGTGAACGGGTTTGAGTAGAGGAGCAGAAATGTCTAATTGCTTGGGCTTTCATGACACCATATCTTGAAAATTGTTTGCAGTTGGGGTCACTTTATCTTAAGAAGGATGTTCTTACTACAGAGGGAGTTGAGCAAATGTTCACCAAACCTATTCCTGGGATGGCGAAGTTGATTTATGAAGAGAGCTTACTGTGCTAGAGTTCAAATTATTGAGGTGCATCCTCATTGAGGCTTAAAAAATCCTGATTGATGCAGGAATGAGCCAAGACCTTTCAGAATTCCCCAATGGCAGAGAGGTCAAGAACCTGGTGTCAAGAATTTCAGACACAACATTTAGGTAAGGAGAAGAATTTCAAAAAAGTGCAGTTACTGGAACTCTGAAACATGAATAGAAATAGCTGGAAACACACAGCAGGTCAGCCCGCATCTGTGGAAAGGGAAAGAGTTAACACTTTTAGGCCTGGTATCCTTCATCAAAATCGGAAATGTCCTCATTCTTCAGGGAACGGGGGTTCCCCTCCCCTACTAAAGGCTCTCACCAGGGTCTCTTCCATACCCCGTAACACTGCTCTCTTTTCCCATCCCCCCACTCACAACAAGGGCAGAATCCCCCTAGTCCTCACCATTCACCCCACCAGCCATCACGTACAACAAATAGTCCTCCGTCATTTTCGACACCTCCAACGTGACCCCACCACTCGCCACATCTTCCCATCTCCCCCCCTGTCTGCTTTCCGCAAAGACTGCTCCCTCCGTAACTCCCTGGTCAATTCTTCCCTTCCCTCCCTCACCTCCCCCTCCCTGGGCACTTTCCCTTGCAACCGCAAGAGATGCTACACCTGTCGCTTTACCTCCCCCCTCGACACCATTCAAGGACCCAAGCAGTCGTTCCAGGTACGACAGAGGTTCACCTGCATCTCCTCCAATCTCATCTATTGCATCCGCATCTAGGTATCAGCAGATCTACATCGGTGAGACCAAGCGAAGGCTTGGCGATCGTTTCGCCGAATACCTCCAGCATTAACCAACCTGATCTCCCGGTGGCTCAGCGCTCCAACTACCCCTCCCATTCCGAATCTGACCTCTCTGTCCTGGGCCTCCTCCATGGCCAGAGTGAGCACCACCGGAAATTGGAGGAGCAGCACCTCATATTCCGCTTGGGTAGTCTGCACCCTTGCGGCATAAACATTGAATTCTCCAATTTCCGGTAGCCCTTGCTGTCTCCTCCCCTTCTCAGCTCTCCCTCAGCCCTCGGGCTCCTCCTCTTCCTTTTTCCTTTCTTCTCCCCATCGCCCCCCTCCACCCTACATCAGTCTGAAAAAGGGTTTTGGCCCTATTTCCTTCGCTCCATAGATGCTGCTGCACCTGCTGAGTTTCTCCAGCATTTTTGTCTACCTTCAAAATAGGAGAAATGTTTTCACTCAGTGAATCTGTCGAATTTGTCAACATAGAAGGCAGTTTAGTCAAAACCATTAAATATGTTCAATACATAGTTAGTTATAGTTCTTATTGTGAAGGAGATCATGTACATGGGTGTAAGGAAGTAACAGGATAGTGAATTGGAATGATCAGCCATGAACATATTGTACAACAGTGTAAGTTCAAAGGGCTGAAAGGCCCACCATTTGTTTAAATGATTCTATCAATAAAATCAGCACAAGTGCACATTTGTAGTGTGAATTACACAAGATGTTATATTGGTGTGGGCATGAGAGTATGTACAATGGACATCTCCTGTAAGTCTGCAGAGTAAGCTATTCATCATGACAATCAGTGCACAGAACTGCCAAATAGTCCAGCCTATTAACCTCACAGCTTTACCAACAGAGTGATTGGCACTGTCCAAGTGTTAATTGATAATTGATGTTTTCAGTGGTCGTTATACTTCTACCATAGTTCTTTAAGTTGCAGATGTTGGCATGGTGGTACCATGGTAGAGTTGCTGCCTTACAGCGCTTACAGCACCAGAGACCCGGGATCGTTGGTTGGTGCGGACTCGGTGGGCCGAAGGGCCTGTTTCTGCGCCGTATCTCTAAACTAAACTAAATTAAACCACGTCTACAGGGAATTACATAAATGTGCTGGTTGACTCATCCTGACTTATCTAAACCAAAAATTAATTGCTTCCAGACTTGGACTGGAGCATTAAGCAGGAGAAGTAGTGTGGGAATACAAAACAAAGTAAGCAACTGAAAAACATGTCAAGAGGCAGTGTTCCATGAGTCCTAATTTTGTCTGCAGTTTGCAATTCATTACATCGGTTTAATGTGCACCACCACTGAAAACTAAAGGATGGCTCGTGGGTATCTGCCGTGAATGCAATGATGTGTGTAGGCAGTGCCATACACTTAATGTGTGGGAAAGAACAGCAGATGCTGGTTTAAATTCAGGTAGACATAAAATGCTGGAGTAACTCAGCGGGACAGGCAGCCTCTCTGGATAGAAGGAATGGGTGACGTTTTAGGTCGAGACCTTTCTTCAGACTGATCTCGACACGAAACGTCACCCATTCCTTCTCTCCAGAGACGCTGCCTGTCCTGCTGAGTTGCTCCAGCATTTTGTGTCCACCCGCCAAACCAGGCCATCTCAAGAAATACGATAGATCAGTGCACATGGGATCATTGATAAGTTGAAACAAAGTACTGGCTGCATGGAAATCACTGGAGGAGCACCACAGGACCTAATCGAGCAATTGTCAAGGCCTTTGATAGTATCTTAATTGAAGCATCAGCACACCTTTCCAAGGGGTGGCCCTTGCCACCAGTTATATGGTGACCAGATGAGAAATACAAGAAGATGTGGAAAAGAGGATGCAATCTTGATAGGACCTCTGTTCAGTTTATAGATACAGTGTGGAAACGGGCCCTTCAGCCCACCAAATCCGCATCAACTACCCATCCCCGCACATCAACACAACCCTGCACACACTAGTTGACAATTTTACATTTACACCAAGCCAATTAACATACAAAACCTGTATGTCTTTGGAGTGTGGGAGGAAACCGAAGATCTTGGAGAAAACCCACGCAGGTCACGGGGAGAACGTACAAACTCCGTACAAACAGCACCCGTAGTCAGGATAGAGCCTGCGTCGTTGGTGCTGTAAGGCAGTAGCTCTACCGCTGCACCACCGGGCTGCCCCAAACACCCATGGACTGACTTCCTCTATGAAGAATTCATTTAAGATTCTTGCTATTAACAGAATTGGTGAATAGACTGAATCAAGCATGGACTAAACGGGATGCTTTAAGAGCGAATGTCATTGTAAAGTGGAGGAAAGCACAAGATTTTGAAGATCCTCGGATTGATGCGACAACAGACATGAACTTACTAACAATGGCCCAGCATAGCACAGACAAAGCATGAGATGACTGGCTGAGAACAGTCAGAGCAGAATTGAAAGCTCTGGAGACAATTCAGAAAGGGAAAGTAAGAGGATGTGATTTGATCACTTCAAAAGTGACTGTGACAAAGATGTGGCCAGAGTCTGTCGGAAGAAAGTGGAACTGAAGCAGAGGAAAGGGTGAAGAAGCAACCAATGTAGAGATTGCTGCAGCAGTGTTAATGGTATCCAGTAATTCATCAAATACAATCTATTGTAATAAGAACTGTGATTGTCAATTAGCTGAACTTTGGAAAGCTTTGTTCCAAACGTACATTGGTCACATTATTGGGGCTGCCTCCACCTTCCATGCACAACTTAATTAATTTTACCACTAACTTCAATTCTGCCCTCAAATTCACTTGGATTATCCCTGACAACTTTCTCCCATTTCTGGATCCATCATAAGGGGCAGACTACCGACAAGCTTCTACTACAAACCTACTGACCACTTATGTGGACTACACTTCCTCCCACCCTGCCTCTTGCAAAGATACTATCCCCTAATCTCAATTTGTTTAGCTCTGCCACATTTGCTCCCAAGATGAGTCATTCCATTCTAGGACATTTGTTTATTAGTTTAGTTTATTGTCATGTGTACCAAGGTACCAAGGAATTAAGTGACGATGCTATATAACTTTTAGTTTTAGTTTAGTTTAGTTCAGAGATACAGCGTGGAAACTGGCTCTTTGTCCCATCGTCCGCACCTACCAGCGATCCTCGCACGTTAATATTATCCTACACACAAGGGACGAGTTACACTTTATACCAATCTAATTAACCTACAAACCTGTACGTCTCTGGAGTGCGGGAGGAAACAGAACATTTCGGAAAAAAACCCACGTGGGGAGAATGTACAAACTCCACCCGTAGTCGGGATTGATCCTGGGTATCTGGTCCTGTGAGCGCTGCAAGGCAGCAACTCTGCCGCTGCGCCACCGAGCCGCATTAAAACTTTGATGCTTTGTTATACCAGAGCTATTTGGTTGAGAGTGATTGCCTTCATTAAACAATGTTGTTCTACAGTTTCACTATTTATTTGCTCGTGCACAGTAAACACTGTGGTAACTTTAATATTGAAGCTCAGCTGCGACTAAAATAATAACAGGAGACACTGGAAATACTGATTAGGCTGGACAAAGGCTGTGGATAGGGAAATACAACTAATGGTTCAGGTCAAGACCTTTCATCAGAACTAGGAACAGTTTGAAGATAAAGCAAGTACAGAGGCAGAGAGAGGTGTGAGGGCAAGGAGAAAATAGCCGGAAAGGCTTGTTTTAGGATGGAAAAATGGAGTGATTCATTAACAATAAAAAGGATATAGTGCAAAGCAGAGGAAGGAAGTGATGTGACAAGATGGTCAATTTAAAAAATGGGTCTGGAGGAGTTGAAGATGACAAAAGCAGAATTGCTACCAGCAACTGTTGTCAGAGATTCAAAGCTAATAGATTAATTCTCTGCTCCACTCCTTCATTGACCTCTCCCCTGATTCTCATGCACTAATGGAGCTCAATAGAAGCTTGAAGAAAGCATCTAATCTTTTAACTATGCTTTTGGAACCAGAACTGAATTCAACAGAAGGGTCACACAGAGAGTGGTGAATCTCTGGAACTCTCTGCCACAGAAGGTAGTTGAGGCCAGTTCATTGGCTATATTTAAGAGGGAGTTAGATGTGGCCCTTGTGGCTAAAGGGATCAGGGGGTATGGAGAGAAGGCAGGTACAGGATACTGAGTTGGATGATTAGCCATATTAAATGGCGGTGCAGGCTCGAAGGGCCGAATGGCCTACTCCTGCACCTATTGTCTATGTTTTCTATGTCTATGTTTCGCCCCGAAATGCCACCCATTCCTTCTGTCCAGAAGGATGCTGCCTGTCCCGCTGAGTTATTCCAGCATTTTCAAGTTCAAGTTTGCGTTTATTGTCACTTAACCAACAAAGGTACAGTGAAATTCAGTTACCATAGAGCCATACTAAGTGAAAAGAACACAATACACACATAAAATAAACTTAACATAAACATCCACCAAAGTGGAATTGGATTTCTCACTGTGATGTATGGCAATAAAATTCTCATCTTCCTCTTTGTGTCTATTTTGTGTCTCTCTTCGGTGTGAAGCAGCATTTGAAGTTCCTTCCTACACTGAATTCAATAACCTCAGTTCATAATCACTGTTACATGCCCCTTCAGCCCTTTAGCATCTTTCATAGTCCTGTTAACATGCCTTTTGCTTTTAGGGGTTTTTTAATCATTCCTGTCATTCCTCAATCACAAGCATTCAATTTTGACTGCCTCCCCATCCACCTCCTCATCCACCTCCTCACCTCTTTCCCCACTTCCTTATTTGCTTGAAACCTTGCTTTTCCAATCGATTCCAGTTCTCATGAATGATCATCAACCTGAAATATTGTCCTTAATCTCATTATCCAAAAATGTGTGTTCTGTAAGAGGTTAAAATCCCCAAGCAATCTTGAAACTGTAAGTTGAAGCATCTTAGATGCGTCTGCTTTTGGTTGGAATGATCATGGATAGAGGGGCAGGCAAGACTCAAGTAGTTCAATTAAAAGTTATTTGGTTGTTTGCCTCTGCTTGTATTGAGCTGTAATTTTATTTCAGATTTTAAAAAAGCAGGCAGATCCAGCTATCATTTAGGAAGCCATGTAATACATTGGGCTTTGTGAGTCTGTTGACAAAACTGTATCAGGCAAGACTTGATGTTTGGTCAGGGTGCATGTATGGGTGAAACAGACTATTGTTTAAATTCAATTTACTTCAGAAGCAGTCTGTTAAAAAATCTAAGGAAAATTGACGTGAAAATACGATATCAAATTCTCCCAATAAAAGCAAGGCAATTCCTCAAAGTAAAATGCCATGAATGAAAGATAATTACATCCAAATTATGAGCATAAAATCAATCTCAATCTCAAAGGATGTGGGGCAGTTGGTTTGGTTGACAGAGGAACGTCCTAATTAAATTGGCTCTGAATGAGAATAAATTTGCACAATGTGCTTTCTCAGGAGAAACATGGTTGCGTTGATATTCTACTACACTCTAAAAGCTGCACTGGAATGGTATTAATGTGTTGGAAGAGCAACCATTAAATTCACTTGCCCATTCACGAGTTACAAAGTCTTTCATATTTTGTGCATAATATAGAGCAGGGCTCTTTTCTAGAGGTCAGAGGTTCAGAAGGTCAGTCACAGGGTCAGCCATGTGAATGTAGGAGTAGTGGAACATAATATTTTGCTGATAAACACGAAAAGTGGGAGTAACTCAGACAGTATCTCTGGAGGAAAGGAATCGGTGACATTTCAGGTCGCGACCCTTCTTCAGACCCGAAATGTCACTTATTCCTTTTTTCCAGAGTTTCTGTCTGTCAGACTGAAGAAGGGTCTTGACCCGGAATGTCACCCATTCCTTCTCACCAGAGATGCTGCCTGTCTCACTGAGTTACTCCACCTTTTTGTGTCTATCTTCAGTTTAAACCAGCATCTGCAGTTCTTTCCAACACAACATTTTGGCGAGAGGTTTGTGGGAGTGGGTCTGCGCAGCAACATGGGGCAGGCTAGCCAGTGCCATGACACAGAAACATTGGCATCAAACAAACATTGATGCCAAGTCATAAGGAATTGAAACCACAGATCAAATTTTGAGGTTAAACATTGAGAACTGATGATGGCTTGGAGGATTATCGGATTGAGCAGATTACAGTATACTGTAAATCTCTGAAGAGATTTGAAAACAAAGGATGAGAACTCAGACTGCAGAAAGGTCTCGACCCGAAATGTAACCCATTCCATCTCTCCAGAGATGTGCCTGTCCTGCTGAGTTACTCCAGCATTTTGTGTCTATCTTCGGTGTAAACCAGTATTTGCAGTTCCTTCCTATACATAAATGTTACCTGCTCATTTCATATTCTATCTCGCTTAAAACATCTATTTTTCACACTGGCCCAATGTGCATACAATGAGAGAGAGCAAAGAGAGGGGCCTGAATGAGGCAGTTATAGCAGGGGAGAGATTACGGTTGAGGCATGCATGAGATAATGTGCAAAGTCTGTACAAGATGGTGCAGCAGAGCATGTCTCCAGTCTGAAGAAGGATCTCGACACAAAACATCACCTATTCCTTTTCTCCAGAGATGTTGGCTGAACCGCTGAATTACTCCAGCTTTTCGTGTCTATCTTCATGTCTCCAATAAACTTGGATTTCATTACCGCTGGACCAAGACCTCACCCTGTGAAGACCATGTGTAACAGCCACCCCGTGTTAAAATAATTGATATTGAGGCATCTTCCATTTCTTGGAACTGGGATTTTATCAAGTTATCCTTGATCTCGAGGGACTGAAGAAGAGGAAGAAAGGAAAGAGAAGAGGAGAGGAAGAAGAGAAAGAATAAGAAAAAGAAGATGCAGGGATATACCTTAGTAACAGTGTTATATACTTGCAGTGACCCACAGTTAAACAATAAACCAATCAGGAACATTTTTGAAAATCTTTTAGTTTAATTTCGTTTTTAGTATAATTTCGAAATACAGCGTGCCACAATGACCAATGATACACCAGGGACAATTTGCATTCATACCAAGCCAATTAATCTACAAACCTGTATGTCTTTAGAGTGTGGGAGAAAACCGAAGATCTCGGATAAAATCCACCCGGTCATGGGGAGAAGGTACAAACTCCATACAGACAGCACCCGTAGTCGGGATCGAACCCGGGTCGCCTGTGCTGTAAGCACTGTACAGCAGCAACTCTACCGCTGTGCCAACGTGGCCACCCTTACAAAACGTTATTCATTCTTTCATGAGAGAACAGCATCACTGCCCCATACGGGATTATGAACACTATGGGGAAAATGCAGCATGTATACAGTCTTTAATCTCACTTGAATTTTGGCTCTACCAGCATTTGAAAGACATGTGGCTTGGAAAATGTACATCATGCTTCACAGTTTTAGCAAACTATCACATCATAGGGAGAGATGTGTAGGAAGGAACTGCAGATGCTGGTTTAAACCGAAGATAGACACACAATGCTGGAGTAACTTTGTCAGAGGGTCAGACAGCATCTCTGGAGAAAAGGAATAGGTGATGTTTTGGATCGAGACTGTTCTTCTGCCTCTCCGGGGCCACCGCTGCTGCTGCCAACTCTCACCGCCTCGTAGTCTGAAGAATGGTCTCGACCCGAAATGTCACCTATTCTTTTTCTCCACAGATGCCGCCTGACCCGCTGAGTTACTCCAGCTTTTTGTGTCCAACATCATAGGAAGTGAATGTTTCAATGTAAAGTTAATACTTAACCATATTTAAATGCAACAATGTAATTTACACTGCTCAGAAAATTATCTCAGAAATTGAACTGGTTGATTTTTTACCCCAAAATAAATAAATTAAATTGAAAAATTAACGTCACATACAAATCCTTTAATAATCACTTTGCAAGTTGAGCATGCAGTCAAGAGTCTCAAATGTGCAGAATGCTACTACTTTTCTAATACTAAATTCTCTTTTGTCAAATTCAGCAGCTCTGTGCTCTAGCCCCTTGATCTTCCTTGACTGTAAACCACCAGGAAATAGTTTCTGAAATGAGGGTAGCTTCAGGAAACTGAGTATAGCAGTAATTGTATCAGTGTTAGTAACTCCCTCGTTCTTCTTTCAACATTTGTGATGTTATTGTGTAAGGAAGAGATGAACGGTATCAAGCCGAAAACTGTAGCTCAAGACTTTTTATTAATTCAAGCCGGAGAATTAAATGATGAAAGCGATGAAGATGCCAAAGAGTGGTGATAATGAGTCAATTAAAAACAAATCAGAAGATTGGACAGTATATAGTAACGGTAGGACCAACTGTCAATGAAAATGACAGTTGTGGTTATGATCTGAAGTCACTGAATCCAATAGCCAGGCTGGGAGTTTGTAAAAAGCCTACTCGAAAGATGAAATGCTGTTCCTCAGGCTTGCATTGAGCTTTATTGGTCAGAGTTGAAAGGGAGTGTGGGGCAGAAAATGAAAGTGACAGACAACCAAAAGCCCATACTTTAAAGGGCCTGTCCCACTTGGCTGTCTTTCGCTCACCATTTACGCGACCTGCTAGCGTGTGGCTAGCGTGTGGGTAGCGTGTGACGGGCGCATGGAGTGGTGTGGAGGAGTGTGGACCTCGTCTTGAACAAAATCTTCGCGCGCTACCGGCCTGTCGTGTAACTGACGACCAAAGTGGGACAGGCCTAAGACCCTGGCGTGACGCAACATTCACCTCCAACAGCAGCAGAAGCAGGCAAACGATCGCCGAGCTCGGCCTGGGGCTCATGGCCATTGAGGATCCGGATCCGCCCCCACTCCTACTCCCAGAGCGGGGCCAAGAAGATTGAAGATAGACACAAAATGCAGGAGTAACTCAGCGGGACCAGCAACATCTCTGGAGAGAAGGAATGGATGATGTTTCGGGTCAAGACCCTTCTTTCAGACTGAAGAAGAGTCTCGACCCGAAACATTGTCCATTGCTTCTCTCCAGAGGTGCTGCCGGTCCCGCTGAGTTACTCCTGCATTTTGTGTCCCTCTTCAAATGGCGTCACGCGCTCCAGACGGCTGTGATGACGAGTGTGACTCTCGCATGACCGTCGCGAGACCATCACTAATGGCCTGTCGCGTAACTGACGGCCCAAGTGGGACGGCCCAAGTGGGACAGGCTCATTGGAGACTGACTGTACAGGAATGATTCCATCCAATATGCATTTGGCCATCCCTGTCTCAAGAAATTTCAGTTTAGCTAATTGGCACATGTATCGAGGTACAGTGAAGAGCAATGATTCAACTTGTGCCGGTGTGCTCCCATTTTTCCCACCATCTCTCCACCTGCCATCACCTTTCACCCCCCACCCATTCAGTAGTTCAGAATGAAGGAGACTTGGAAGCCTTGGGCAAATTGAATTGTTACTGTCTTTATTTTTACGGAGAGGAGAACAATCTGCACGTGCGCGGTTTAAGATTGTTTTTAAAAGCTGACTGACTGTCTACCCTGAGTAATCACTCACAGGACGTGCCTGATCTGAGGTAACCAGGACATGCAGAGGCTTTGGTTGTGACCCTCAAAGGAATAGGACAACATCAATCTATAAATACTTACCAATAATCAATAATTCCCCCTCCTCTCAACCCCCCCCCCCCGTCCCCTCCCCCCTCCCCCCCCCTCCCCTCCCCTTTCTCCCCCTCCCCTTCCCTCCCTCTCCGTCCCTGTCACCCCTCCCCCCTAGCATTCCCTGAACTCTAGTGAGCACACTTCTAAAAACATCCCACTTTCCAGACCTTCCTTTTCCTGAAAACAACCTGACCGAGTTCCTGTCTTATGCCTTCAAAGTTAGCCTTGCCTCAATTTAGAATTTGAATTTGCAGGCCCTCCCTGTCTTTAGCCGTAACTATCTTAAACATCACAGAATAGCGGTCCCAAAAGGCTGATCCATTAACACTTCAGCCACTTGCCCCTCCCAATTTCCTAAGAGGTGTGAAATGTTTTCCCCTCTCCCAAAGTTGTTCAAACTGCTGAGTATTTTCAACATCTTGCCTTTTATTCAGGTGTTTAATTTCCGTAGCGTTATGGTACAGAAGAAGATGATTTGGCTTATCTTACTCTCCAAACTCTCTTTTTTGCCCTGCAAATTGTTTCCTTCCACATATTAATAAAGCATCCTTCTAAATGTTGGTACAAATGGCACATCACATTTCTTAGCATCAAATTTCATTTGTTATTCCAACCACTTGCTTGTATCTCAAAGTATTCACCTGTTCATAGTTTACTATGGCTTCTAATTCTGTTTAATCTGCAAATTTATAAATGCCCTTCTGCACCCAGTCTGAGCCATTAAAATTGTTTTTTTTTTTTAAAGGACTGGTCCTGGTATCAATCTCTGGGCTCCATTGTAATATTCCCTCATATTGCAAAACAACATACTGCCGTTCTCTGTTTCTTGTTGTATAACCAATTTACTTCACCAATGCTATTTTGCTTTTCTTTTAAGGTAGGTCAAAAATGGTTTGCACATTCAACTGCTTGAATCTGGCTACATATATGATGGTGCATGAACTCTTGCCATCACGTAACCGCATACTATAACAGTATAAATGGGGCACATATGTTTTGTTTACACTTTCCATATAACATGATATCTGATCCTCTTACATCCCTGCCTGAGCCTTTGGCTTGGCTGAAGCATGGATCTTATTTTGTTTCACTGTAGGGTGGTTATACCCCGTTCCTTATGATACAACAAAGAAGGTGGCTACTTCCCAATGCACAGAAGCTCTCTACATGCTGCTCAATCAATGAATACTAAAGAAGTAAACTCTGCGTAAATAATAGGTTACTGACGATTCTGCAATATCAAGGTAATGTTTAAGTGGCTCCAAGCATAGCTTTGGTACTTTGCATTATATGTTACCTAAGATTTTACTTCGGAGTCACGTGAGTGACTATGTGAAGAACCCCGCCAGGACGCATGTGTGTCATATCGCTACACGCATTGCGAAACGTCAGACGGGGTAGAACGACGTTCCCCCGCAGCGGCAGTTTTTAAAAAGCTGGAACCAGCAGGTAAGAGTTACTCTGCGGTCTTTTTGTGTGTTTCCTATACCAGCTTACAGGTGGGGAGCATGGACAAGTCTAAGAAAGCAACAAGGGCTGCGACAAAGCTGGTGTGGGAGGACCACGGAGTATCGGGCAGCCAGCAGCGGCCAGCGGCACTTGAATCACCGATAATGGGATCAGCTGTGCCAGATGTTGCCTCCGCACTGGCCAGATCCACTACGCGGCCGGGCGGTAAGGCAAGACAGAAAATACAGCCAGACCAGACTGGCCAAAACCTGGAGCAAAAGCTTGCTGCCAGTATAGACTATATGTCTTTTAACCAGCTACAGGAACAGGCTGTATTGGACACCACATCAAGAGACCTGGCACCGGGCAACTGTATATCCCTGAATGTTCCAGTAGTCAATACTTGTATATGGAAACATATTGGAATAGGAGTTAGAGGCATGGATGTCAAACTCCAAAAGGTATTACAACTCCTAACAGCAGGGATAACAGCATTCGCCCGCACAGTGGATGAGAAGGACATGTCCCAGGACCAACAGGATGCACTGGCATTGCTTTGCAACACTCAATATGAGATCAATAACATCAGGAAGAATGCCATCCGACCCACTTTAAATCCGAAATCCGCGGGTCTGTGCAAACCTGGGAACATAAAACCACCAATACTACTATTTGGAGGTAACCTATCGAAGCAAGTCAAGGAGCTCGATGAGGAAGCAAAAACCCTGGGACTCATAAAAGGGACTTCATCAAAAACCCACTACAGCCACAGACAGCATCCGTACGCACCCACCAGTAGAACAAGACCGACTGGTGAAAGCTCGAAGGTCCGGTACACCAAACATGAGTCTTTTTTAGGCCATGGCCCAGGCCGGCCTTCTTGGAAGATACGCGAACCTCCAACATCAACCAAACCACAAACCCAGACACCACCGCCTCAACATCAACGAAGGATTTACAAAAAGAAGTAAACCTGCCACTGGTAACTATAGAGGTAGGTGGGTCTGGTTCCCTACAAAATACAGGGAGCATGGAGGTTGGGGGGAGATTACACTCCTTTCTGGATGCATGGAGCATGTTAACAACCGATACATATTTTAAGCAGTATCCAGGGATATACAATAGAATTTATACACAAGTACAGCCCTACAGTTCAACATATACCGAACCGAATGTTCGTACTTTCTGGTAAAGAGAAATCAGAAGCGCATGCTGAACTGGAGAGGCTTTACGCAAAAGGTGTAATTGAAAAATCCCAACAAGAACCGCCAGAATTCGTGTCCAATATATTTACCAAAAACAAAAAAGATGGTGGTTGTTGCATCATCATAGATCTGACCAAATTGAATACATTTGTACAATATATTCATTTAAAAATGGAAACCTTTGTTACTGCTAAACAATTGATTTCCAAAGATTACCTCATGGCTAGCATCGATTTAAAAGAAGCTTACTATTCAGTGCCTATACGAGGTGACCACAGATGTTTCTTAAAATTCAACTGGATGGGACAGTTTGACAGTATAGAGCACTGCCAAATGGGTTAACATCAGCCCCCAGACTGTTCACAACAATTTTGAAACCAGCCCTAGAGTTTCTACGGAAACGAAAACACATGGTCATGGCATATCTAGATGACATACTTATTGTGGGCAAAACTTTGTAATTGGCCAAACAAACTGTAACAGCCACAAAACAGTTATTTGAAAAACTGGGGTTTATTATCCATCCACTTAAATCTAAATTAACGCCTTCCATTACAATGGACTATTTGGGGTTCACCATTGACTCAGTTCACATGTTGGTGACTTTGCCAAAGGGAAAGGGTATAGACTTAATAGAGGCTTGCAATAACCTCATTGACATCAATAAACCATCCATCAGATTGGTAGCAAAAGTAATTGGCAAAATGGTGGCTGTCTTTCCAGCCACACAATTTGGACCTTTACATTACCAAAATTTACAGAGAGCAAAAATACAAGCACTCAAAATCAATGTTGGTCATTTTTGACAGACCAATGAAGCTACCAATCAAAGCTATAATTGAACTGAAATGGTGGATAGATAACATTTGGCTTTGTTTCAATCCAATCATTATCAGCAAAATGGTGCTTCAAACTGATGCCAGTGCACTTGGTTGGGGTGCCACCAATTCCATCTCCAGCTGTGGAGGAAGATGGACTGCTCAGGAGGCATCATTATTACTCACACTGGGCATAAACTACCTGGAAATGTTGGGTGCATTCTATGGCCTAAAGTCATATTGTACTGGGTCATATCACCAGCATGTTAGACTACAGATTGACAATACCACCGTGGTAGCATATATCAACCACATGGGTGGAAACAAATCGACATCATGTGACAATCTGGCTAATACAATTTGGCAGTGGTGTATCCAGAGAGATATTTGGATATCAGCTACTTACCTACCAGGTAAACTAAATTTAGTGGCAGACACCAGGTCACGCAAATTTAATGAAAACACCGAATGGATGTTGAATAAAAAAGTATTTGCTGATATTACAGCATGATATGGAACTCCAGATATCGATCTATTCGCATCCAGGCTTAATCACCAGTTATCAAATTATGTTTCATGGGAACCAGACCCTGGGGCAGTGGCGACAGATGCATTTTCGCTGCATTGGGGGAAATTGTTTATTTATGCATTCCCTCCTTCCTGCCTCATCAGTCGGATATTAAGGAAAATACAGCCGGGCTCTGCGTTTGGTATTTTGGTAGTACCCAATTGGCCTACTTAACCATGGTTCCCAGTGATACTGAACATGGTATTAGAACCATGTATCACCATCCCGAATAGACCAGACTTGTTGGTTCATCCCGTAACAAGGGATAGCCACCCATGCCATAACTATTTGAATTTATTAATTTGTAGAGTTTAAAAATACCTCTCCTACAGCTGGGACTGACGGACCGAACAGTGAACATGATTTCAGCGGCCCAAAGACAGTCCACCAAAAAACAGTATCTGGTCTATATCAGGAAGTGGGAGATGTATTGTAACAAAAACAGCTTCACCTACAGAGATATGAACATCCCGTCTGTTCTGGAATACCTGGCAGGCCTCCATTATGATGAGGGGCTCAGTTATAGTGCCATCAACTGCGCCAGAAGTGCCCTATCAACTTATCTATGGCAGGGGACAGAGCGTTACTCTGTTGGAACTCACCCACTGGTAACATAACGTATGAGGGGATTTTTTAATACCAATCCCCCAAGAACCAGGTACTCCCAAATATGGGATGTGAGTATTGTCATGAAGATGCTCAGGAATTGGTCTCCAGCAACAGCTCTGTCCCTACATAGACTGACATTAAAAACAGTCATGCTAATGGCATTGGTCACGGCACAAAGGGTACAGTCATTACATAAATGAAGACTGGACAACATGACTTCTTCATCTGAAAATATTACGTTTCATATTTATGAATTAGTAAAGCAGAACAGACAGGGATCAGCGGGCCTCAATATAGAATTTAGATCTTACCCAACAGATGATTGTCTCTGTATAGTAAGACATTTGTCGTTATACATGGAGAAAACGAAAATCATCAGAGGCAATGAGAAGGCACTTTTAGTCAGCCATATGCAACCACACAAAAGAGTGACGGTCCAGACCATCTCAAGATGGCTGAAACAGGTTCTAACACAGGCTGGGGTGGATACTAATATTTTTAAATCTCATTCCACCAGGGCTGCAGCTACATCGGCAGCTATGCAGTTGGATGTACCAATGGACCAAATCCTCAAGGCAGCAGGATGGTCAGGGGAAAAAACATTCCAACTATTTTATCATAAACCAGTCATGAAACCTGGAACGTTTGCAGAAACAATTTTAAGTTCTGTAATTTAATTTACCCCATAAATAGGGGTTATAATTTGTGTTAATAAATTTCATGGATTTTAATGTCGGATTCATGTCTAAATTATGTTGACACAATTCCTCCTACAGTCATTAAGGCAGATGTGATGCATGGACTCGTTTCCACGGCATGAAATCACAGAGCTTTGAAATCTTCACGTAGTCACTCACGTGACTCCGAAGTAAAATAGTAAGATTAAACGAGAACTTACCAGTTCGAAGTTTGATCATTATTTTATGAGGAGTACGTTGAGGGAATACGTGCCCTCCGCTCCCACCCATGATCATATACTCAACTGGTATTTCTTTCTCTAATCTTACTATGTTTTAGTAATTACAGTTATCTGCGATTTCACACCACTGCTTTGAAGAATGACACGCATGTGTCCTGGCGGGGGTCTTCACGTATTCCCTCAACGTACTCCTCATAAAATAATGATCAAACTTCGAACTGGTAAGTTCTCGTTTAATCTTACTATTAGTGCTGAATAATTCAAACTTTGCAAACTTACTTCATTCACCCGTGTCACCAAATGCAACCTTCCTAACTATTGAACACCACCGAAGTATGCTTCTGCGAACCCATCAGGTCAAGTAGAACAAAGTACTTCTTTCAGAAATGTGAACAAACCCTTTGATCCAGGAAACAAACAAAATACCCAATACACTTTGCTTGCTTTCTTCTTTGTAAAAAAAGTTTTTTTATTGTGAGTAAATAAGTCAATGAAAGCTCTGAAATGTTCCAGCAGTTTTAATTTGTTTGAAGGAATTATTCATCTTTGAATTGCACCAGGCAGCATCTTCAGAGTGGTTTCATGAGTTTGGGATGTCCCCACAGGAGAGAAAAATAAAACCGCATTGGAGATAGTTAAGCCAGATTTGAAACGGAGCACTTGCTCTGTAAACACTGTACTTTTACATTCCTCCTGATGTCTAGCACTTTGATACTAGCATTATGCTGCTTTATGAATTATCTATAAACTGTATCGTAAAATAAGGTTCCCACACTTAAAACACCAAGATGAGAAATGTAACAAGCTCTGACAGAGCTGCCGTCTCATTTTCGATACATCATGGACCAAAAGCAGTAACCAGTTCTGAAAGGATAAATTCTGTCATAAAATTATCCAAATCGATCATAGATCAAAGTCAATTCTTGTATTTCCTCAAGCATAAATTCCATGACATAGGGAGAGAGCAACAAAAGGAAAGCAGGAGAAAAAAGGAAAACAAAGTCAAGGGGATTAACTATTGGCCCCAGGTGGACTTATTATATCACCAGACTCCAGGTACCAATATTCTTTTAGTTTGGCACTTCATAAATTCTGCCATCCTTGTTAGGACTGTCAGGGCGGCTGACCTCAGTTTTCCACTAACAAGCCAGCTGTGCAGTACCTTTAAATGTGAGGTGAATACATTTTATTGAACATGAAAATAATGTGCACCCTGGCATTTGTTTTATTGGAATTAGGATAGTGCACAAGGAGACTGCAGCAAAAAATTGCAAATGTATTCTCTTTAAATTTCTGCCACTAATTGGTAGAAATTCGAGTTGGGGTTTTCTGGATTAATTACGGCTATGTTTTAACTTTGAACAAAAACTGAAATTAAATATGTCACATCTGCGCGCGTGAGTCAGTGTGTGCGTCCCTTCATGTGTGTGTGTGTGTGTGTGTGTGTGTGTGTATGTGTGTGTGTGTGTGTGTGTGTGTGTGTGTGTGTGTGTGTGTGTGTGTGTGTGTGTGTGTGTGTGTGTGTGTGTCAGATTCATTTAAGGTTAAATAAATCTCCAAATCTCTCAATGACCAAGGTCTGTGACAGGCATGAAGATCTTCTCAAAGATATACACATTATAAACTAAAGCAAAGACTTTAAGATAGCGAGGGAAATATTACATGATAAAAATTATATTTCATTCTATTATAGTTAATCTATAGTATTGTTATATTGTAGATTACATATAATAATCATCCACGTACATCCTGTCGGTGACTATCAAGGGTTTTAAAACATAAGAATTTCATAATAAAATTCTGTGAGTCAAATGTGACTGGTGTGGTTATAATTCGTTATGAAGGAGTAGGTAGGATTGATTGTCAGAGGTTGAAAGAGTAGGTCATGGTCTGCTCATTCATCAGCTGGGTGTCATTTTTTTTTCGCCATCGCCGTTTCCTTAAAAAAATTGCAATCCGTTCCTCATTATCCAGGATGCAGCTACCTGCCTGCCACCTTGTATAAATGAAATCCTACTTTGTGGGCTGGTGTCTTTTCTCTGATCTTCCTGGTCCGAACCAAGTTGCTTCTCGGTATTATTTAAAAAATAAACAATTTATGTGCAGCTGCATTGGTAAAGAAAGCATGAACACCAAAGTCCGAATATTATGTTCCTCGTCCCTTGTTTTAAAAAAAATAAATCTAGCAGTTTTCAAGGAGCATACTATGGTGCCTCTGTCTCTACACTGAATGGCATTGTTCTCACGGCTTCTTTTGAAGTGGACAGATTTCTCACACGAACATTTGTAGATTTTTCCCCATTCAGAATTCTGTTTCTACAAGCTGGACGTACAACTTTTCACAGAAAACTTGTGACATAAGTTTGTTGATGAAAGACTTTATTGCCTGACCCCTGGGAATGACTTTTGGTTAGCTTTTAAATATGGAGGAACATGAACATAGTTTAATAAATAACTATGAATAGTACTCAAAACATCTGTCGATTCAGCTCTAATGTGGGTAACTAAATATGTTCATGAGTCTTTTACAATTCCTCATCACTTGGGGAACTAAGGGATACAGGAGATGCAGGTCAGGGATCAATCTGTCATAACAGGGAAAAACCACGTCTATGAAGGAAAGAGGACATCTCGATGTCGTGGAGTGTAAAGCTTCATCTTGGGAGCAGATGCGGTGAAGATGAAGAAACTAAGAGTAGGTGATATCATCGTTGCAAGAGGCAGGATGGGAGAAGGTGTAGTCCTGATAACTGTGGGAGTTTGGGAGTGTAGTAGGGTGGCCAGGTGGCATGGTGGTAGAGTTGCTGCCTTACAGTGCTTGTAGCACCAAAGTCCCGGGTTCCATCAGACTTGTCTGCACGGAGTTTGTACATTTCCCCCGTGACCTCGTGGGTTTTCACCGAGGTCTTCGGTATCTTCCCACACTCCTAGGACGTACAGGTTTGTAGGTTAATTGGCTTGGTATAAATGTAAATTGTCCCTAGTGTGTGTAGGGTAGTGTTAATGTGCGGGGATCGCTGGTCGGTGCGGACTCGGTGGGCCAAAAGGCCTGTTTCCGCGCTGTATCTCTAAACTAAACGAAACTGAAATAAACATCAGTCGATAGTCTGTGCCCTGTGATGCCAACAGAGAGAGATCTTGGAAGTGGGAACACGTGTCACAGTTAGTCCAAGTGAATCGGAGAGCTGGGTGGAAGTTAGCGGTAAAGTTAATGAAATCCACAAGTTCTGCACGGATACAGGAGACAGTCCCGGTGCAGTTGTCGATGGAGATAGAAAGAGTTGGTGGGTGGTGCCAATGTATGTTTCAGACAAGGAATGTTCAACATAACCAACAAGAAGGCAGGCATAGCTGGGGCCCATGTGACTGCCCATATCTACACCTTTCACTTGAATATGAGAGGACTCAAATGAGATGTTGTTAAGGGTGAAGACAAATTCTGCCAGAGGAAGGAGAAGGTTAGGAGGGGGAAACTGATTTGGTCTCTGTTCAAGGAAGAGCTGGAAGGCCTGAAGACCCTTGTGATGGAGGAATGAGGTACGAAGGGAAGGCGACTGTTTTGCCGAACACTTGTGCTCGGTCTTCCAAGGCTGCTGGATCTCCCAGTTGCCCAGCATTTTAACCCCTAACCATTCCAATATTGAGCCTGCTAATCTAGGCCACCATTAATTAACACAAAATGGTAGAACAGCACCTCATATTCCGCTTTGGTTGCTTGCGACCTAATGGTATGAACATGCAATGCTCCAAATTTAGGTAACTAATCTACAAATACCTGCCCCTTTCTCCCGCTCTTTTTTCTCCTCCTCATTCTTCCCTGTATTCCACCGGGACTCATACAAATTTATCCCTTTCCCCTTGCCTCTTTATTCCTTTCACTGCTTTCAAATTTGCAACTTTTCGATCCTTATCTCACATTTTCTGTCTGTTCATCACTAGCCTTTGCCCAACCATCTGTCTATCAAAATCCCACATCACGTATATCCACCTATTACATGCCAGGCTACTCCAGCCCCTCCTCTCTTCAAGGTTCTCCCCTCCCAACAATCTGCCGGAAGAAGATACCAACCCGAAATGTCACCTATCTACGTTCTCCAGCGATGCTGCCTGACTTGCTGAGTTACTTCAGCAGTTTATTTTTCTTTTGTAAACCAGAGTCTGCTGTTCATTGTATCTCTAAACCACCCTAATTGTTTCACCATGATTCCCTTACTAATTTGAAGCATAATTGTTTATTCGGGGACGTAAATGGTTCAATTTTTACCAAGGGCTTGATAGTACATTTATTACAATAATTTGTGCTGATAATTAGTCAACTCATGGCATCTACCACAACTCCTAGCATCCATCCAGCCAACTGAGACAAAAGCACACTGGATAGCCACCAAGTGGTCACAGGCGTGGGAGGCAACCTCATCTCCATTACACAGCTACATCTCTTCACCAGATAAAAGTTGTCCAGGGTCTGACCGCCCCAGACGAGCATGGGTGAAGCTCAACAGACTTCGTACTGGAGTTTGGCGTTTCAATGCCAGTTTGTGGAGATGGGGACTCCACCAGTACCCAACCTGTGAATGCGGAGCAGAACAACAGACAGCCAACCATGTCATCTCTGAGTGCCCGCTCTACCACCCACCAAATGGAGCTCAGGGCCTGGCAGACATTGACGCAGAGACAACAACCTGGCTGCTCAACACACGGCGTGAGATCTAACTATTCCTTTGATTTATTTATGTTTCATTCGCAAGAAGAAGATTTGCCACCAGTTGACTGCCTCCAGTAAAGGTGTGTGTTTCTTTAGATCTCTTTGGCTTTTTGCAATTAATTCTTCCTTGTTCATTGTCAAATAGACCTCACATTGAGGTTGCTGCAAATCAGTTCAATATTTAGATAAAGCCTAATTAAACCCATAACAAAACAGAAATGTTGGTAAAACTCAGGAGGTTAACAGTTAGATGTAGACATGAGGAACTGGAGATGCTGGAATCTTGAGCAAAACACTAAGTACTGGAGTAACTCAACGGGTTAGGTAGCATCTGTAGAGGGAATGGACAGCCGATGTTTTGGGTCAAGACCCTTCTTCCGACATGTTAGCCGATAACCTTCCATTTAGAACACAGTTAATGTCATAGAAACATAGAAACATAGAAAATAGGTGCAGGAGTAGGCCATTCGGCCCTTCGAGCCTGCACCGCCATTCAATATGATCATGGCTGGTCATCCAACTCAGTATCCCGTACCTGCCTTCTCTCCATACCCCCTGATCCCCTTAGCCACAAGGGCCACATCTAACTCTCTTAAATATAGCCAATGAACTGGCCTCGACTACCCTCTGTGGCAGAGAGTTCCAGAGATTCACCACTCTCTGTGTGAAAAAAGTTCTTCTCATCTCGGTTTTAAAGGATTTCCCCATCATGTCTGATGATGCTAATAAAAAAATCCTTAACATAAAAGCATTAACTCAATTTTGCTTGCCACAGATGCTACCTGATCTGCGCATTTCCATCATTTTCTATTAAATTTCAGATTTCCAGCATCTGCACTTTTTTTGCTTTCGAATAAATCCTTTGCCTTTGACTTCCAATACACGGTATAGGTAATAGGTCATAAACCATACTGCATTTTTCCTTGTCATCGAAGGACAGAATGACTATATATTTCAATTCAAACCCAAGTCTATAAAACAATGGATCACTAATTTAATGAAGTTTGGTTGAATAAAAGGGACAATATAGGTTGCTATTCAGAAAGCAATAGTTTGGTTTAGTTTAGAGATACAGGCCCTTCGGCCTACCGAGCCACACCGACCAGCGATCCCCGCTTATCCTATCCTACAAACCTGTCCTAACACTATCCTACAAATGCTAGGAACAATTTTATTTTATTTCATTTTATTTATATATTTATTTATTTAGTTAAAAAAAAAAAGTTTTTTTTTATTTATTAGAAGCAAATGTACAAATATAGAACCAATGGCATATGAAATAATACAGTTATTGTACAGCTTCAATTTTAACTTTTAGCTATAGTTGGAAGAAAAGAAAGGAGAAAAAGCAAGAAAGAGAAAAAGTGAGATGTGCAAAGATAGAACCCCTAGACTACCAAAGTGGTGTAGCCAAAGAGTGAATAAATGAATGAAAGAAAGAAGAGAGGAATAGAAAAAATAAGAAAAATAAAAGGACAAAACGAGAAAGAAAGAAAAAAGTGGTGATATACCTGTCTCACATCCCTCCCCATCCACCTCACCCAACCCAACCCGTAATTAGAATTAAATCAAAAGTTGTGTTGTACCATACTATCCTTGTAATAAATCAATGAATGGTGTTCATGTCTTCGAAAAGTGATCTGGTTTTTCTGCCAAGACGAGTCTAATATTTTCAAGATGTAGCATCTCGGACATGTTTATAATCCACTTCTTAAGAGTAGGGACTGATGTATGTTTCCAAAATTTGAGTATTAGTTTTTTCGCCGTTATCAGGCCATAATTAAGGAAACGTCTTTGAAATTACGATAGCTTCTGACGTACCTAGAATTATCAATTCCGTATCGGGATCCAATTTTAGTGTTTCTGAAAAAATTTCTCTCCAGAAATTATGTAACTTTATACAAGAGACTAAGGAATGGGTTATAGTTGCTTCCTGAAGAAGACATTTATCACAAATAAGAGATACATTTGGAAAGATCTTATTCAGTTTACACTTTGAATAATAGAATCTGTGCAGTATTTTGAATTGAATTAACGAATGCCTAACGTTAATCGAACAATTGTGTATATATAGAAGGTTTTCCTCCCATCTGTCTTTTATTATATTTAGGCCAAGTTCATCTTGTCAAGCTCTTCTAATTACTTCTGGTGATGGGATTTCTATATTTAAAAGGGTGTTATACAGATATGATATTAACTTGTTTGACTCCAAGTTTCTATTCATGCATTCGTCTAGTATGTCTGGCAACAAAGATTGGTAGTCTTGGATATATGATATCAGATAGTCTCGAATTTGAAGATATCTAAAATATTGATTACCTTTCGACTGTAATTCTTGAAATGAGTGAAGAGTTCCCATCTCATAAAGATCTCCGAGTTTTTTTATTCCTAATCTTTCCCAGTGTGTGAACGTTTTCTCTAAAATAGATGACTTGAACGAAGGATTGTTGGCAACTGGTGAAAGAAGAGATAGAATTCTCAGTTTAAGGGTTGACTTCACTTGTTTCCAGATTCGTAAGGTACTGTGGATAATCGGATATTTGTCATATAGTGTTTTCTTCAAATTTATTGGAGAGAGAAGAATCACGCCTATATTAAAAGGCAAACATCCTCTTTTGCCTGTAGGCCTGTGTTGTCCAACCAATCGATTACGTTTTTAATATTCATTGCCCAATAATAGTATACAAAATTGGGGAGAGCCAGTCCACCAATTTCTTTGGGTTTACATAGATGCCATTTATTGATTCTATGTGTTTTATAATCCCAAAGAAAGTTTGTGATCAGAGAGTCAAGTTTAAAAAAAAAAATTTTAGGAAGGTATATCGGTATTGATTGAAATAAGTACTGGATTTGTGGGAGGAAGATCATCTTTATCGCATTTATTCTGCCTATGAGAGACATCGGAAGTATTTTCCAAAATTGAGTAAGAGCATTTAATTTAGTAACTAAAGGAGGAAAGTTTGCGTTAAATAGAGAAGTGTATTTTCTGGTTACATGAACACCAAGATATTTGAATTTTTCCATAGCAATTCTGAAAAGGAATTTTAGGAGGTGTGTCGGCTCTTGAGGTTTTATTGACATAATTTCACTTTTGTTCCAATTTATTCTATTTCCTGAAAAGGAACCGAATTCCTCTATAAGATTTAATATACTAGGAATGCTAACTTGGGAATTGGTGATATAGAGTAATACATCATCTGCATATAATGATATTTTATTATTGAAGTATTTAGTGTTATAGCCATGAATATTCGGATGTACTCTTATACTTTCCGCCAAAGGTTCAATCGAAAGGGCAAATAACAGGGGTGATAATGCACATCCCTGTCTATTGCCCCTGGATAACTGAAATTTAGGTGAGAGTATATAATTAGTCAGCATTCTGGCAGTTGGCTTATCATATAGCAGTTTTATCCATGAAATAAAATTTTCGCCAAACTGGAATTTTTGCAATACTGTAAAAAGATATTTCCATTCTACTTGATCAAATGCTTTTCTGCGTCAAATGAAATAATTGATGTCTTCTTTTATCGTTCTATGTGAGTACATTATGTTAAACAGGCATCTCTAATTATTAAACGTGTCTCTTGGGTATAAACCCAGTTTGATCATAGTGTATTAATTTATTAACGTATTTACTTAATCTTCTTGCCAAAGTTTTAGTTAATATTTTCTAATCTGTATTTAACAGGGTGATTGCTCTGTATGATCCCGGATCTTCCAGATCTTTATCTTTTTTGGGTATAAGGTAATAGTTGATTCGGCTAGGGTTTGTGGTAGCGTTTATATAAAGATTATGTAAACGCGGGGAAATTACCTCGTAAAATCTTTTATAAAATTAATTACTAAACCCGTCTGGGCCTGGTGTTTTGCCATTCTTCAATGAATTGATAGTTTCTTCGATTTCTTTAATTGAAATCTGTGCTCCTAATTCATCTCGTTCCACTGCATTAAGTGTCGGAAGATTACAGTTATCAAGAAAGTTTGTAATTTTTCTCATTTCTGTTGATGTTTAGGATGTATATAAATTTTGACAGAATTGGGCAAATCTTTTGTTAATGTCTTTTGGAAGTGTGAACAGTTGGCGGTGCAGGCTCGAAGGGCCGAATGGCCTACTCCTGCACCTAATTTCTATGTTTCTATGTTTCACCTTTATCTGATCTGATTTTTTGAATACATTTTCAGAGGAGAAATTGAAAAAGAGACACCGGTAAAGATTGCTGTTCAGGATTCAGGTATCCTTGTACACAACCATAGAGTTACCCTGCAGATTTAGCTATCAATTAGATTTCACAGCTAGGGGGATAGAGTACAAGAGTGTAAGTTTTCTCCAACCATTTTCTAAGCTTTGATACGCATACTTTTAGTGAAAAGGAATAAAAGGTATAATCTTTGAAAAGGTATAAAAAGATTCATTGTATTGTTCACTCTATTGGTTAAATGGATTGAGTTTTGAGCATGCAATTCCTGGAGTGCGGGAAACATAAGCGATCTCTTTGAAGTGTATAAAATACTTTGAGGGGAGAATAAAATTCTGTGAGGGTTTGAAAGGATGGATGCGAATAAAGATACAAGACGCTGCTGATACTGGAATCATGAGCAACAAACCAAGTGCTCAAAGCACTCTGTGGATCAGGCAGCAACTGTGGAGAGAATTAACAGATGACATTTCAGACGCATGGACTAGTGGGGAGAAAGCTGCCAACAGGCACTTTTTCCTGGCCCTAGAGACTTGGAATTATATCTTAGGATAGCTACACATGATTGAAATAGAGCGAACCTTGTTTTCAAGCTTAGGTTTAGGATTAGTTTTATTATTGTTACATGATCAATGAAAAACTCTCTTTTGCATGCTGTCCAAACAGATCAAATATACTATACATAAACACAATCTAGTCAAACTGAAGTACAAAAGATAGAGGGGAAGGTGCAGAGTACAGAATATAGGTCTCAGCATTGTAGCACATCAGTTCCATAGACAAACTCTAATGTTCACCTTGCAGTCGAGGTGAATTGGACAGTATCCTAGCATGGAAAAAACTATTCACAAGCCTGATAAGAGGGGGGAAGAAGCTGTTCCTGAGTCTGGTGGCATGCACTTTCAAGCGTGTAAGTGTGTAGGGTAGGGATTGTGTAGGGAGTACAGAATGCCCCAGGAGATCCTTTTTCCCTGAGGCTATCAAACTGTACTGCTCCTCCCCCTTCTGTTGTGGTCTAGACGGACTCCCCAATATTTGCACATCCCCAATCCTTTACATTTCATGTTTCATGTATCTTGTGTTTTATGATGACTGTTGGCAGATCAATTTCCCTCCTGGGATAAATAAAGTTCTATCGTATCGTATCTTATCGTATGATAAAGTGGGATAACGTAGTGAATGATGGTGGGTATAGATTCTTGCGAGTGTAGAGACCCAACACAGACAGTGGAGCACATAGTCACCAGTTTCCCCAAACACCGGCCACCGAATGGTGAACGAGGTCTGATTGACCTGGACGATGACACGATAGCCTGGCTCGCCACAGCGGAGCTGCAGGTCTAAAAGACATACGACAGAAGAAGAAGATAGACTCGATGAGCCGAATGGCCAATTTCCATGCTTTATCTCCAAACTAAACCGGTGTTTACACCAGAACTATACACAATACAACTGCAGTTTAAAGAGCTAGATAAGGTGGTGAAAAAGGCATAACGTGTGCTGACCTTTGTCAGCTGAGACATAGAATATAAATTGCTTAGGCTGCAGCTAGAGATTTGGGTGCAGTGCTGATCGGAACCCTACTGAAGTGATGAGACAGGGGAAATTACATTGGGAAATAAGGAAATAAAGAGCCTGTCCCACTTAAGCGATTTTTCAGCGGACTGCCGGTGACTGTCAATTCGCTGGCAGACGCCTGAAAAACCGGGAACTGGAACGGCGACTGTCAGAGTGGAACACACAGACACAAACACATCGCAAAGGCAGGGGCCAGGGCAAGCGGGTGGGAGCGTTGTCTGTAATTGGCCAAGGTGATACAGACACACACCGCGATGAACAGGAAGGTTAAGACGGCTAGCACGGTGTACGGTAAGTCCTTTAAAAGGTGGGGGGGGGAGGGAGAAGAGGGGTGATTGGGGGGAGAAGGAGTGGAGACACTTTTAAGAAGCCAGACAACTTTTAATAAGTCAGAGATACACAGCTGTGAAGTTTGGTGGGCATTTAATAACACCAGTCGGTTATCCTTGGTTCTGCAAATTCGTGCTTACGTTTTTTTTCCCAATGAGCCAATGAAAATAACTGGTCAGCAAAGGTAATTAACTAAAACTACCTACGACTACCTCGACTACCTATAACTACATGGCGACCCCACTACAACTGCACCTATTATTATCGGGTTATCGATTTTCTCCATGACGCCCAATTGTTGAAAAATTTGCTGTGAACATACTGAGGCCGCGACTAGTTCCCAGAATGCGGGAACTCCTTGCGACCATGAAGGAGACTCACAAGAGCCGACCAGTGACCATGTGGCGAGCGCACAGTCTCCTGCACTCGCCTAAAATGTCACCTAAGTGCGACAGGCCCTGAACCCAGGAATTAAACCACTATTCTGTATGGTATCTTAACAGAAGAAGACACAGAAAACGTTACACGACGTTACAGGTCAGGAATGAATGAAGTAATCTGCATTTGTAAAAGTATAGTATTGTCCTAATTAATGGGATTGAAAGTTGATAGGTTTCCAGTATGTCATGAGCCATACCATAAGGGTTTGAAATGGTGGGCTATGTCTCCAGTGGATACACCAGTTATCATCTTCCCACAGATTGGAAATTGATAAATGTAACCCCACAAATTAAGGATAGAAGGAATGGGTGATGTTTCAGGTCAAGACCCTTCTTCGGATCGTCCAGCTGAGTTACTCCATCAGTTTGTGTCTATCTTCCGTGTAAACCAGCATCCGCAGTTGCTTCCTCCACATCCCGCAACCATTTAAGTCTGGACGGAGAGAGGAAATGGGGAGTTACAGACCAAATAGCCTGATATCAGTAGTCGGAAAAATCCCATAAACTGCCATCCAGCATCCTAGCATCCTGGAAAAATGAGGGGTGAGGGAGGGCTGCTAATCTCATTAGTAGGGCAGTTGCATGAGAATTGATCCGAAAAAATACTGGGAATAAGAATGAGAAAAATTATATATCAACTCCATACCCTTTTAAATGACAATGTTTTATCCTGCGATTTAAGGTTAAAATGTATTAATGTAATGTGCAGCAAAACTAAATTAAAGGTATGGCTGTACTTCCCATTATATGGTGTCAAACGCTCAGAGGGTGTTTGCTCCTATTCAGCCTATAACTGCACTGCCTTTATGTGCATAACTACTAATTGTCTCGTTTCATACTTATTTTGCATATCACTTGAAATAAATTCCACCATTTGGCCTTATTTTCAGAAGAGCAAAACAATCTTTTGTAAGCAGTACATGGACTTACATGCATAGCCTAGCTTCGGGCTACACCTAAACTAAAATCAATTATTTTTAAATGTCAAAAGTTCGGTGCAATTTATTTACTGGCAGCCAGTAATTTTGCTTAGATGACTCAGCACACTTTATTATTAAAACAGGTCCATGAACACAGGATAGATCAACCTGAACATACAGCATGGAAACAGGTTCTGGCAGCTCGTCCCATACACCCACCAAGTGTGAAAAAGTTACCCAAAGGGTAAAAAGTGGACAGTTTGCCAGAGTAATACCACCCAAGTCACTACTTTTCTGATACCCTCGGTTCCAGAGCCTTTCTGGATTATCCATTTTTCTGGACTAATGGAGGACACGTGATTATAAAACGTGATGATCAAACCTGGCCTGGCTAATTTTTTAGCTAGTTTAGGTTAGAGATACAGCGCTGAAATAGACCCTTCGGCCCACAGAGTCCACACCGACCAGCGATCCCCGCACATTAACACTATCCTACACACACTAAGGACAATTTGCATTTACACTGCCCTCCATAATGTTTGGGGCAAAGACCCGTCATTTAGTTATTTGCCTCTGTACTCCACAATTTGAGATATGTAATAGAAACAATCACACGTGGTTAAAGTGCACATTGTCAGATTTTATTAAAGGCCATTTTTATGCATTTTGGTTTCACCATGTAGAAATTATAGCTGTGTTTATCCATAGTCCCCCCCCCCCCCCCCCCCCCCCCCCCCCATTTCAGGGGACTATGTATGAACGCTGCTGTAATTTCAACATGGTGAAACCAACATGTATAAAAATGGCCTTTATTAAAATCTGACAATGTGCACTTTAACCACATATATTTTTTTCTATACAACACATTGCTATATCCTCCATGGAGTGCCAGAACCTTAAATAAAACAAATATAAAATGTTCACTGAATGCATTCCACAACTATGGAAATGGGACGACCAGTCCAACAAATGAGTGCTGATTTTTGTTTCAAGATCATGGGTCATTTCATGGTGATGGCTGAAATGCAAACACAATGGCTTGAAGTCACATAAGGGGCTACATACATGATATTGAAACATCATTAATGAGCTGAGATTACTCTTTGCTGCAATGGAATACTCACAAGTTTAAATTCTGACAATAAGCCACCGTTCATTTTGCTTCTATTTAAGTTTTATGTAATGTAACACAATCGAACACCTATTGACTCCTTGGTTTCATCCTACTTTTGATAGGTTTGCAAAGTATTCTGAGGGAGAATTTCAAAAATACCTTGTGGAAACAAGTAGTTCGAGGCAATTCTAACCGCACAACGCATAGTTTATCACCAACATCTTGTTAAACTATTGTATAACTACTTGTGGTTTTACTCTGCCACAGCTGTTGATGCATTGACATCTCTGTGTACAATGGATATTGGCAGAGAGCAGTAACTGAAGCGAAATGCATTGAAGAGATTTACAGAGCAGTACGTTAGAGACTTCTGCCCCTTTGATCAAATACTAGTCTCAGCAATTCACCCTCAGTGGAATCATCCAAATCCTTGGTCCAGAAATGTGTTTCATTTGTGTCAGGAATCAGGTCAGAAATATCCAACTGGATAAGGCGATCACAGTCAGAAACATATCTGTACACACGGAAATAACCTATGAAGGTAAACTTATTCCCCAAATCAATACAGTCAACAACTGTTCAAAGACCAGTTAAATTTGGCATTTCTGCAAGAAAGAGTTTATTAAATAGGGCAAACCGTATTGAACTGGGGGGGGGGGGGGGGATTATATTATATATCTATAGAGAGAAGAGAGCAGAAACAATGGTCTAAATGGCCTATTTCAGTGAAGGAACTTCCAAGGAGAGTTCTGCAACACCAAAGGAAATAGCAGCTATTGTGGTCCTGACATGTTCAGTATTGCTGAACTGTGCATCAATCTAGAAATGATTACAGAAGTTTCTCTTGACAGTAGAAAGGATGTGAACTCCTGTCTTAACTCCCTCTAATCTTCTTACGCACTACCCAGTCTTGATGGCGCCTGCTCCTCTCTCTATGACTGGGATAATTCTCCACTTTAACTGCGTGCCAATTTCCCAATTTGTTTCTCATTGTTGCTTTTCCAGTCCAACAATCAGCTTCACCTACAAAAAAACCCACTATCTGTAGAATTATCAAATATCACTGCATATTAAAGGACTGTTTCACACCTCAGGTCTGCACCATCTCAAGATACAGGCAAATTAAAGGAAACAAATGCAATAAACACAATGCAGGGAATACAATAATGCAGCCTCTCAACATAGCATTTGCTTGTGCAAGGTTGACATTATTGCAACTGAAGGGGAAATTATAAATAAAATATAGATTTCTATATAGAACATTATTAATACTTGAAAACACAACTGACATATTATAGAGGCTTTATAGAGTTTCATTATGTAAATAATTGTTATTGGATTTCAATATTTTCTATTTCATTTAGTATAGTCATATAGCATGGAAAATAGCCCTTCGGCAAACTTATCCACAATGACCAGGATGCTCCATGCAAGCTAGTTCCATTTAACCCAGGTGCAGCTCAGAACCTTTTCTATTCATGTCCATCTGTCCAAATATCCTCAGCCTCCTGAGATCCAAGAAATATAGTTCTCGCTTGCCCAATCTTTTCCCATAGCTCAGACACTTGGCAACATCCTCTTAAATCTTCCCAGGCCCAATTCTAGTTTTACAATATCATAATGACATTTGTTATTATAATACATTACAAGTCGGAATTCTACACAAGGGTGGCAGGGTAGCAGAGCAGTACAGCTGTTGCCTTGCAGTGCCAGAGTCCCGGGTTGAATCCAGATTATGGGTGCTGTCTTTACGGAGTTTGTACGTTCTCCCTGTGACCTGTGTGGGTTTTCTTCGGGATCTCTCCTTTCCCACATTCCAGAGACATGCAGGTTTGTAGGTTAATTGGCTTAGGTAAAATTGTAATTTGTAAATTGTCTCTTGTGTGTGTAGGATGGTGTTAGTGTGCGGGGATCGCTGGTCAGTGTGGACTCGGCGGGTCGAGGGGCCTGTTTCCATGCAGTATCTCTAAAACGAAACTAAATTTTGAGTGTCTCCAATAAAATTGCTGAAAGGAAAACAATATCAGATACTCTGAAAGAGTATTAATTAAACAAAACAGAAATTTTAATTTGTTCAAAACTTTAAGATTTTGTACGAAACTTTCAGGTCCCTTTCAAAACTTCCACAATTGTTAATATTAATCTATTTCTCTTGCTATTTTTCTGCTTTGCTTTTCATCCACTGTCATCCACACACGTTAGCTCACCTAAATCTCTGCTGTCAGTTTTCTATCACACACAGTGTCATACATTATGTACCTGGCATTTCTGTCGTACTTTCATTCCACGGTAGCTCAGATCAAAAATCATTATTTCTAAATGTCATTGTTTTTTATATTCTTACACCTTTATGTTCTGTAACCATCTCCAATTTTATAAACCTCACAGCTCCCCCATTGATAACTCATGCACCAAGAATTTGCATTATTCTAATTGTCACCTCTTATCTCCATCATGTGTTGTTGTGCTCTCAGCCAACTGGAACCGGAATTCAGGAATTCCCCTTTTTTAAATCAATCCACCTTTTTAGTTTAGAGATACAGGGTGGAGACAGGCCCTTTGGCCCAACGAGTCCGCACCGACCAGCGATCCTCACACATTAACACTATCCTACATGAGGGACCATTTTTACATTTATACCAAGCCAATTAACCTACAAACCTGTACAGATATGTCTTTGTAGTATGGGAGGAAACCAAAGTTCTCTGAGAAAACCCATGCAGGTCACGGGGAAAATCTACAATCTCGGTACAGCCAACCAGGATCAAACCCAGGTCTATGGCACTGTAAATGCTGTAAGGTGGCAACTTTACAGCTGAGCCTCAAAAACATTTTCTCTCTAAAACATTTCCATCCTAATTCTTTGACTAAATTTAGTCACGGGTTCAAAAATCATTTTTGTTTCAACATCAACTTACAATTTATTGTATTGCATATTCTTGTTTAGATATAATTCCCTCTCCTTTTTCAATGAAGAAAATCTATTATAAATGTGTTAACATTACTTTCAAAATCGGGGAGTAATATTTTATTAACTTTCATGCAATAACAAGACAACAATATCATTTAACCTTTAAAAAAATGTAAACACAGGATAAAAGGAACACAGACATAGAAGTTACAAATTTTAACAAATAGGTTCAACATCGGGCTGAAAATATTTAGTTCATAATCCTGTCCCACAAACAAATTCTAAACTATAAAAACATCCCAACTGTTGAATCCATTCAGCTGCAATTTTCATTTTGTAAAGTTTTTAAATATAACAAAAAAAGCTCGCTCATTAAAAATATTTGAAATATAGGCAAAGGCTCATTAATCAGTATCATTGTGTGAAATGGTATTTGTAATGAAATAATATTGGCAGTTTGAAATATTGTAGACTGTTGAGGTTCCAGAGTTCCATTGTTATGAGCTAAATGGATCAACTAGACTAGGAGAACCTGCAATGGTCAACTCTTGAATATGTTTTGGTTTGTTGACAAACGAAGGAATCAACTTAAGATATTGCAGTTCTTAACTTTTTCCTATGTTCACTCATAACATCAACATTAACTTTCCATATAACGTTATTTCTCAGTTAGAACACATTAATCTCTCTGCCATCTCTCTCCTTCACTCTGCAATTCACCTCCTCCACTCTAACACTGAACGTGCCACAGGGCTGTGTGCTCAGCCCTCTCCTCTACTCCCTCTTCACCCATGACTGCATCCCTAAGTATGGCTCCAACGCCATCATAAAATTTGCCGATGACACCACGGTGGTAGGACTGATCAGCGACAACAACGAATCAGCCTATAGGGAGGAGGTCCAGAACCTGGCAGCCTGGTGTACCAATAATAACATCGTCCTCAACTCTAAGAAGACAAAAGAAATAATTGTTGACTTCAGGAAGAACAGAGGGGGCAGACATACCCTCATCCACATAAACGGGACTGAAGTGGAGCGCGTCTCCAACTACAAATTCCTCGGGGTACACATCTCAGAGGATCTGTCCTGGTCCCTCCAATACCACCAAATTGATCAAAAAGGCGCAGTAGCGCCTTTACTTTCTGAGGAGGCTCAAGAAAGCTCACCTGTCCCCCCAGATCCTGTCCAACTTTTACCGCTGTACCATCAAAAGCATCCTGACCACCTGCTTCACGGTATGATACAGCAGCTGCACCGCAGCTGACAGGAAGGCACTACAACGGGTGGTGAAAATCGCTCAGTACATCATCGGTGCCCCGTTCCCTGCCATGGATGCCCTCCACTGAAAACGGTGTCTGAGACAGGCCGGGAAAATCATCAAGGACCCCTCTCACCCCAACCATGGACTGTTTGCCCTTTTTATTTTTACTTCTACTATCTTGCACTATGACTATGACCAGACGCTAAACTGCATTTTGTTGTACCTATACTTGTATTTGTGCAATGACAATAAAGTTGAATTGAATTGAATTCTTGAGGTGGCATCTCATGTAGATGCTTTTCAATGGCGGGAGAGGGTTGTGGCCATAATGGATTTGAAGCTGCTAACTGAATGAAAACTGGCACGTGTTTTCCTGAAGATATAGACACAAAATGTTGGAGTAACTCAGTGGGTCAGACAGCATCACTGGAGAAAAGGAATAGGTGCTGTTTCAGTTTGAGAGCCTTCTTCAGACTGAGAGTCAGGGGAAAGGGAAACAAGAGATTATAGATGGTGATATAGAGAGACATAGAACAAATGAATGAATGATATGCAAAAAAGTGATGTTTCCACTTCCCGTGACTCTCAGTCTGAAGAAGGATATCAACCCGAAACATCATCTATTCCTTTTCTCCAGAGATGCTGTTTGACCTGCTGAGTTGCTTCAGCTTTTTGTGTCTATCTTCGGTTTAAACTAGCATCTGCAGTTCCTTCCTGCGCATGTGTTCACCTGACTTCCATGAGTTGAAATTAACAATAATTTCCTTGTTCTTGTTGACATTGGGTGAGAGGCTGTTGTTGCTGTATCACTCAACCAGATGTACTACAGAAGGCATTGAGCTCTTCCAGAAGGGCGGCATGGTGGCGCACCGGTAGAATTGCTGCGTTACAGCGCTTGCAGCGCCGGAGACTCGGGTTTGACCCAGACTACAAGTGCTGTCTGTATGGAGATTGTGCGTTCTGCCTGTGAGCTGCGTGGGTTTTCTCCGAGATCTTCCGTTTCGTCCCACATTCCAAAGACATTCAGGTATGTAGGTAAATTGGCTTGGTAAGTGTAAACATTTTTTTTTCCATATTGTGTATAGGATAATGTAAATATGCGGGGTTCCCTGGTCAGCGCACACCCAGTAGGTTGAAGGGCCTGTCCAAGCTGTATCTCTAAAACTAAAACTAAAGACTAAAACTAAATAATTATAGCTTGCAAGCATATTGTGGTATGTAGACAAATCTATAGCATATCAACCTACTTTGATAATAAAATAGCCCCAGTTACAAATACACTAAGCTACTTGCTGACATTAAAGAAAAGCCAAATGCCTATTAAAATGGTCCCAATTGTTCAATGTCAGAGGTCAGTGGAAATGAAGCAACAACAGCCATTTACAACCATTCTGCTTCTCTCCAGGGTTCCACTGATCAATAATTGAACGTATGGTAGGAGATCCATAATTAGTTAAAAAAGTAAGCAGCATTGATGTAATACATAAACCAATTACTCTAAATAAATCAATAGTTTCAATCAATCAATCAATCAATCAATAAATAGAGGCAACAGAAGAATGACAATGAGCCATAACTGCATATATGAGAGTTTAAGGGAAACATTTTGATACTAGACAAGAACAATTGTAATATATATCTTTGTGCCATGGAAGATAAATGCTGGAATAACTCAGCTGGATAGGCAGCAACTCTGGAAAGAAGTGTGGATAACGTTTCGGGTCGAAACACAGTCTGAAGAAGGGTCTAGACCCGAAACGTCACCCATTTCTTCTATCCAGCGATGCCGCCTTTCTCTCCAGCATTATGTGTCTATCTTCGGTGTAAACCAGTATCTGCAGTTCCTTCCTAAACACTTTGTGCCATGGAACTTCAGCCCCAACTGGCTGAGGTGCAATCTGAAATACCATCATTGCTGGATATGCGTGAGGTAGAAAGTCACTTGGACACAGCGATTCCTTGCTAGTCACAGCCTTTTGGTCAGGTAGGGTTACAAGTTGGATTCAGGATTAAGGACAGGAGGATATTGATTGAGATATTTGGAGGTGTGGAGGCCTCGGATCCAATGTCTACAAAATTGTTGCTGTCTGTGCTGTTGAAAGAAAAGGTTACAGTGTGAAGGAATCGAACACTCTGATGGGTGTGAAGTGAGAGAACAAGCAGGTAGACAGCTATGCGATCAGTACTCTGAAAGCTATGTTGCCTGTCAATGCCAGTGTTGAGCATGTCTTAGGACTGGAGAGGAAATTGGAGTGGGAGAGATTAGATATTTTGATTCATACATTAAAAATCAATTATATAACTAAACTTGAAATGTTGACATTGAAAATAGGTGAAAGTGTACAACATAATCTCTGGATCACTGTCCCAAAATGCTTAGTTTAGTTTAGAGATAAAGCGCGGAAACAGGGCCTTCGGCCTAACAAGTCCGCACTGACCAGTGATCCCCGCACATTAACACAAGCCTACTATCCACACTAGGGATAATGTACACTTACACCGATTCAATTAACCTATAATCCTGCATATCTTTGGAGCGTGGGAGCAATATCTATATCTTATTGTAATCAGCTTCTCATTTTTTTGATATGGCGTCTAATCCTCGATTCCCAATTTTGTTGGTTGATGGAATTAGTTCTAATAGTGTGACTGCCCATACATTCAGTTTTCCATAGTGGGCCAGCAAGGACCATGAAACAGTCCATCCTTCCCTAAATACCAAAATAGAATTCCATTCAATCAACTTTCTATAGTCAACGCTCTATACAATCCTCCACCCCACCGTGTATCTGTTAAACTAGTTCCTCACAGAGTGATAATCCTTCCATTCAGCTTCATATTGTAGGTGTCCATCCAATCAGCTCCATATTGCACTACAATCCATTCAGTCAGCTTCTCTCTATGACAGTCAATCCAATCAGTTTGTCACAGTGTGACAGTCAGTCAACACCTCTTTCTGCGGCAAGCCATCCAATTATGTAACAGTTAGCGAATTAACTCATTTATCTGACAGTCCAATTGATCAGCTCAGTGTGTCATTTTATCCAATCACCTCCTCACTATATCACGGACCATCCAATCAGTTAAGGGCCTGTCCCACTTGGGCGTCATTTACGCGACATCATTTACGCGTCACAACGCACGCGTCGTGATGCGCACGTGATGCGTGCATGGTCCGCATTACGTGCGCATGATGCGTGGTGACATAGGCAGTGATGCGCGGTTGCGCGCGGCGCCCCAAGGTTTCGGGATGTACAAAATCTTCGAGTGCCATCTCCGTGACGCGCAAATGACGCCCAAGTGGGACAGGCCCTTTAGTGAACGTGCGACGGTCCATACAATCAATTCCTTATGATATGAAGTACGTCCAATCAGCTCTACTAATTGTGAAATTCCATCCAATCAGTTCTGCATAATGTAGTTTACTTTAGTTTAGAGATACAGTGCGGGAACAGGGCCTTTGACCCACCGAGTCCGCACCGACCAGGGATCTCTGCACATTAACAATACCTTACACGAGGGCCAAATTTTACATTTATGCCAAGCCAATTACAACCGACAAAGCTGTACGTGTTTGTAGTGTGTGAGGAAGCCAAAGTTCTCGGAGAGAACCCACAAAAGTACAAACCCTGTATAGATATGCACCCGTAGCCAGGATCGAACCAAGGTCTCTGGCGCTTTTAGCACTGTAAGGCAGCAACTCTACCGCTGCGTCACTGTGCCGCCGCCCACAATTGTCGTAGCCGGCTGTTGTCCAACCATTCAGGAACCATTCTCCATTTCATCCGTAGAAGTTTATTAGAGAATTGGGTGACATGCTAAATCTCTTTAAACCTCAAAGAAAGAAAGAATGTAAAAGTGCATTCAATTCCATCAGTTCTCCACATCTCCAAGAAAGGACCTTCGTTAGTTTTAAACAAAGATACTATAGTCCACTCCAGCAAGATAGTCCACTTGACGAAAGAGCCGTAGTAGGGTCATGGGTAATCTTCAGCACCATTTCCGTAAACGGCTTCCGTCTCTGCACCAAACATCCTATAGCAGAGCAAAGATGTTAGTGCAGAGACGGAAGTCGGTTATGGAAACATCCTCGCAAAAATCTTCTCCTCAAGAGCATTTTCATTCTGCCTCTCTGCCTCACAATAAAAAGCAAAAAGATGCCTATGTTCCTTCCACAGCGTGCGCGGAGTCTGGCCCGGATCAGCACGGCTGGGACGCCAGTGCGGGGAGTTTGCAATGTATTTTATCTAATGTTGTCCCTTTTCTGGACCTTGAGTCTGAAATAAAGTCCATCATTGTGAATAAAATATGGAGAAATATGTATGTGTATGTTATATTATTACATACATCTATATCACATTCATATATGTGTGTATGTGTGTTCTTCCTACACAATCTAATCAGTTGTATGTTCGTTGAATAAAATCATCCTTAAGTTATACATCATTTGTTAATCTTGCTCAAAAACAAATTTTATTTTGTTAAATGCTTCATTTAGATAACCCCACCATTACAGACAGATCTCATTCCACTCTCTGGCTATTGGGATGACCAGACCCATTTTATTGTTGAAAAACAATTCCATAGACACAAAAACATTAAGGAACATTCCAAGAGTAGAGCAACTGGAATCTTCATATTGCTATTATTTTACCAAAGAATACTATGTTTTAAATCTAACCAATGATATGTCAAGTTTTGAATCAAAACTTAGTTACATAGAAACATAGAAAAATAGGTGCAGGAGTAGGCCATTCGGCCCTTCAAGCCAGCACCGCCATTCAATATGATCATGGCTGATCATCTAAAACCAGTATCCCGTTCCTGTTTTTTTCCCATATCCCTTCATTCCTTTAGCCCTAAGAGCTAAATCTAACTCTCTACAATACATTTGCATTATAAAATCTAATTAATGTAGTAACTAGCCTCAGGAATATTCCTAAGAGATTGTCTAACAAACATTTCAATACTCAGCAGATAAGAAGGTTGATCAAAGAATCAGGTTGCAGGGAGGGGGAGATTGATGGATGGATGGATGGACGGACGGACGGACGGACGGACGGACGGACGGATGGATACTATATTGTCACATGTACCATGACGGTATCATGAAATTCTTCATCTTTGCATACACAGTACACAAACGAGTCGCTACAAGGTGCCAACAAAGTTACAAGGAATCCTTAATGGGCCTGATCTCTAAAGGGTCAGACCCAAGAAAGAGTCTGATGGATGAGTTTAGAGAGTGTCTTTCAAAACATTTTCTGTTAAAAGTAATGGTACTGTGATTAAAACAAGCTGGGGAAAAAGAAGCACAGAAATCACAAAGATGTGCAGGGATGGAAGAGATTACAGGGATGGTGAGACTATCATTGAGCTGAAACCTTATCTCCATTTTTCCCTCCTCAGTCATCAACAGATGTCCAGCCTAAGTGTATTCAACAGATATCCAGCCAAAGGTGCATTTACATGTCTTTGAAGAAAATAGGATTGCTGGAAATCAGGAGGAAGCTAATGAAATATCTTCGGGTGAATGCAGAGTAACAATGCGTGAGTGGGAAATTGAAACTACTGCAAGGGATTCTGTTGCTATCTTCCTTTTCTCTATCTCACTTGGCAATAGAGAAGAAGGGCTTTGACCCGAAACGTCACCTATTCCTTTTCTCCAGAGATGCCGCCTGACCCTGTTGAGTTACTCCAGCTTTTTAGTGTCTATCCTCAGTTCAAACCAGCATTTGCAGTTCCTTCCTACACAATGGAGAAGAAGGGTTGAAGGAGGATGGTCAACAGACTGCATGCATGGTGGTTGGGATTCGGAGGAGAGTTAATGCAACTTGTCTGCAGTCAAAATAGGTTCCAAGTATGACTTTGATAATGGGCATCTAACAGCAGCTGAACAGAAACCAAGCTGGAGAGATTCAAAGCTGGTGTTTTGAGACAAATGGTCACAAATTTATAAAGTGATGTGCTGTAGTATTTAATACTTTGCGCTGAAACAGAAACAATAATGAATTGATAAATCTTTGGTAAAATCTTCACCAGCTTTGCAATCACTGGATAAGCTTTTCCTTTTTGATACAAGATCTTATCAAATAGCAATATTTAGCCCCAAGGGTTGGTTTGAAAAGAAATCTAACCACTACAGAAACAAGTTCAAATGATATATGTTTTGATGTCCAGCTATTGATTATATCAGCTTTATTTTCGTAAAGCTGATTTCTATCTGCTGCCAATATTAGCCATGCTTTACGGAGTAAACGACCAAACACTAGCTGCTAAGATGGAAGTGATATTTGTTTTTATCACAATCCAGCTGCCGAATTCAAACAGCAAGTCTTTGTCCTTCACAGTTATGGAAAGCCATGCTTTAAAGCCTGTAGGTTGACCATGCATGGTTATTATATAGTTTTCATGTTCACATCATGTGTCATCTGACCAAAGGAGAGTCTACAAAGTGAAAGCCTCATGCAAAATTTATGCTTATACGGCTGTTTCAGTCAGTGGAAAAATCAATACTGCAGGCTTGATGCACAGAAATAACTGAGTGCTCTCTGACTGACACTAAAAGCACCAGGAGATTGAAAGGCTGCATTTGCTGCTCGTGGAATCGAGTGTATTAGAGCTCATATAATAGTCTGCTCACCTTATATTAGCCTTTCCCTGGGATTATTTTTGATAACAATTATGATTTTGAAAGTTTAAAGCAATTACACCATTACAGAGAGATGGTGGCTTTTAAGCCACAGAAAGCTGTCATCTATTTCACACACATCTGCCTCATAATTATTTTCTAACAATACACTTTGAACCTAGAGAACATTTATTTGTAATGTGAAGTATTATTCCAGTACTCCATTTCATTATTTACACACAAGAAAGTAACATTTACATTTAAATTAAAGTTTTCTGCGACCACAATCATTGATGGTTACAAATAGATCACTGGGGAGACAGCATTCCGAATGTTTATTTCCACAATATGAAGCAAAAACTCAATAAACCTAATATTCTCTATCCTGTAAATTCATTGATCCAACAGCTTTTGAATATTTGTCTCCTTTACACCTGCAAACTCTGTACATTAATACCAAGTGACTTCTATTGCATTTTGTGCCTGCTTTAAAGACTGATTTAGCTTTTTGTAAGATTCACAAACAAAAAAGGTTGTGTTTAGCTCCAATGCTTTGCAGCCTCAGCTGGCGGTCCCACACAGAACCAGCCGCTGCCAGCAATGTGGAAGCCAGTGCTCTCTGGGTATCTTGTGCACTTCAGTATTGATGAGTGGACTGCAATACATTTGACCACATCTCTCCCACCCCCCAACCTCTTAGAAACATAGACACATAGAAAGTAGGTTGCAGGAGTAGGCCATTCGGCCCTTCGAGCTGGCACCGCCATTCAATATGATCATGGCTGATCATCCAGAATCAGTATCCCGTTCCTGCTTTCTCCCCGTATCCCTTGATTCCGTTAGCCCTAATAGCTAAATCTAAATCTCTCTTGAAAACATACAATGAATTTGCCTCCACTGTGGCAGAGAATTCACAGATTCACAAATCGCTGGCTGAAAAAGTTTTTCCTCATCTCAGTCCTAAATGGCCTACCCCTTATTCTTAAACTGTGACCCCGGTTCTGGACTCCAACAACATCGGGAACATTTTTCCTGCATCTAGCCTGTCCAATCCCTAAGAATTTTATGTTTCTATAAGATACCCTCTCATCCTTCTAAATTCCAGTGAAGCCCAGTTGATCCATTCTTTCATCATATGTCAGTCCCGCCATCCCGGGAATTAACCTGGTGAACCTACGCTGCATTCGCTCAATAGCAATAATGTCCTTCCTCAAATTAGGAGACCAAAACTGCACACAATACTCCAGGTGTGGTCTCACCAGCACTCTGTACAACTGCAGTAGGACCTCCTTGCTCCTAAACTCAAATCCTCTCCTCAAGGAATTAATGGGCATTCAGTAACATATGAATTAAGGGGCCTCATTTATTAATTTTAGTATCTTCATTACATAAATACTTTCCAAATATATGAGCCATGTCGCTGCAAAAAGTAACATACAGTTCATCCAGCGTGGCCTCACTCATTTTACTTCAATTCAATCCAAATGATCATCTCTAAAAGGTAAATGACAGTAAAGATTTTGTTTAACATTATCACAATTAATACTAATGTTTTCATTAATTTACATATAGAGAATGGGCTTTAAGTGAACATATATGATTTTTATTACTAATTTAATATATTTTTAGATATTTACACTAAATATCTCCATTCGCTGGAGAAAGAGTGGGAAAGGGCTTCATACAACATAGGTCGTGATTCACAAAGCTGCAAAAAAAAAGCAAGAGTGACTGAACATCACAATAGAAAGCAATTGCGAAGAGAAGGCCATCATAATTTCAAGAGAGAGTTAAGGGCCTGTCCCACGAGCATGCGACTGCATGTGGCAAGCGCGACCTAACGCAGTCGCTTGAGGCGTATGGCCTCGTGGGGCCGGTCCCACTTCGATTGCCGGAGCCGGATGGAGTTGTGCGGAGCTGGTCCCAACATCGTGTGGGGCTCCGAAAAACTGACACTGTCCAAAAATTCCGCGCGGCAACGGCCTGCCAGCCAGCAGCTGCATTGACGCCGTAGGCACCGCCTCGACGGGCGTGCGCAGCGTCTTGACGCCTTACGCAGCGTCTTGACGGTGTACGCCTAGCGCAAACTTTCCGCGGACTTTGCTCGAACTTCACGTCAACTCGTACAGGATCACTCGACCTCCGCATGGCTCCCACTTCCGGTTTGGTCACTCTCGCCGCGTGCAGTCGCATGCTGGTGGGACAGGCCCTGTACGGGGATCACTCGACCTCCGCGCGGCTCCCGCTTCCGGTTTGGTCACGCTCGCCGCGTGCAGTCGCATGCTCGTGGGACAGGCCCTGTATGGGGATCACTCGACCTCCGCGCGGCCCCCGCTTCCGGTTTGGTCGCGCTTGTCGCATGCATTCGCATGCTCGTGGGACAGGCCCTTTAGATTTAGGTCTTAGTGCCAAAGCAATCTAGGGATATGGGGAAAAAGCTGGAACGGGGTACTGATTCTGGATGATCAGCCATGATCATATTGAATGGCAGTGCTGGCTCAAAGAGCCGAATGGCCTACTCCTGCACCAATTTTTCTATGTTTCTAAAACTTCTGCAAAATTCCTCAGCTGCTTTTATTTTTAAGGTCACAGCCAAAGTGAAATTGAAGAAGTTGTTTGCAGCAAACTGTCTGACTCAAGTTAGATAACTGTTTTGATACCGTTTTGACTTCAATAAAGATACACCAGGGGAGAAAGAAAGGGAAAAGATGTACATTACTATAGAATTGATTGAAATGTACAGCCAAAGTAAACAATGAGAGAGAGATTAAGTAAAACAACTGGAGAGACAAGAGAGAGACTTGCAAGTACGTTAAAATGAAATAATAGAAGAGAGTGGACAATGTTAAATCGCAGGGGGAATGGGGCAAGAAGACAAAGTGTGAAATAAAACAAGCACGCATTTCTACATTAAAAAAAATCTCAGCACACTCTAAAGTGCTTCACAGCCAATGAACTACTTGTGTGATATTAATCATGATTTAAAAATGGAAAGACAACAAACAGGTGGACACAAAGTGCCGGAGTAACTCAACGGGTGAGGCAGCATCTCTGGAGAGAAGGGGCAACGTTTCGGGTTGAGACCCTTCTTCAGACTGAAGACTGAAGAAGGGTCTCGACCTGAAACATCGCCCCTTCCTTCTCTCCAGAGGTGCTGCCTCTCCCGCCTCCAGCATTTTGTGTCTACCTTTGATTTAAACCAGCATCTGCTGTTCTTTCTCACACAAGACGACAATCCAGATAGACACAAAATGCTGGAGTAACTCATCGGGCCAGGCAGCATCTCTGGATAGAAACACCCCACTCAATCCACAACGTCTATGTCGATCTGTGGGTACCCATCTGCATTTATCTCATCTTCCAGTACATGGCTTGAGACATTCAAAGCCAAGTACATCTCTAAACATTTGATAAATGCTGTCAGCGTCTCTGGTTCCACCACTCTCCCCAGCAATGCCTTCCAAATATTCACCATGCTCTGGATGAAAAAGATCCCACTCAGATCCCATTTAAGTCTCTTACTCCACACTTCATCCTCTAGTTGTATTCATACTTATCAAAACATTCTGAAATGAACTAAACATTGTTACTGAGACAAAGGAGATTAATGGCTATTTAATCTTTTTAGTTCTGGGAGATTCATCCCCATGCATTTCAGTCAGCTGTCGTTTGTCGGTAGTGTTTCAGGAAAACGCATTCTCCCTCGTTGTTATTCTGTTTTCCTCTCAAAGAAGACAAAAGACCCAATGCTTCAAATACTGACGAGAAGGACAGTAGTTGAGATCATTATATTTTAAATTTACAGTCCTCTCACTGATATATGTTCTCACACTGTCAGACAAAGCTTTATATAATGTTTGTATGTGTGTGTGAAAGAGGGTGGGGGGAGATGTTGGCGATGACTAGTGGGGGTGGGGTTATGGATTCTTTCAGCATTTTAAATGTGGAGAAATCAATCCAGTTTGACATGATAGAAAGATCTGTGTTCATGAATTTGGCAAAACAGCAAATTGTGTTGTGCTAATGTATCCATTATCACTGTATTATTAGACCTAGTTTTTCCAAAGGATATATATGTTTATATGTAATAGATTTTCACAATAAGCAGTTTACATCTGGGCCAAGGATCAATTCAATTCCAATTTGGAATTTTTACACATAGCTATTTTTCAACTTAATCATGCCCTTTTTGTACATATTTCAAAATGGAATATTGAATATTGGCCAGAATAAATTAAACATTTTGAGTGTATTTATGTTACCAAAGCAAACGACAACATTGATTACTGATTCGAAATGCAGAACAAAAATATTACCCACTACAAAAGAAAGTGCAAGTTTAAAAACAATTATTCAAAAAGGGAGGGAGATAGAAAGCAGGAACAGTTAGCTTAAATCTGTCATAAGGAAAATGTAGAAGCTATTATTAAAAATATATCAAAGTAGGTCACTTAGGAAAGTACAAGGAAGTGAGGCAGTCAGCATTGTTTTTGGGAAGGGGAAGATTCGACAAACCTATTGGATATTCTTGAACATGCACTCCGGGGAAAGCAGAAACAATAAAGTACCTGGATTTCCAGACGGCATTTGGTAAGGTTTTTGTGGAAAACAAAAGCTTATAGTGCAAAAACTAACATACTGCATGGATAGAAAACTAGGTAGCGAACTGGAAACAACACACCTGCATTGATATATATTTTCCTTATTGGTCAGATTTCGCAATTGATATGCTATCGGGATCAGTGATTGTATACAACCTACACAAAATACACAATTTACACAAAAAGACACAGCTGAAGGTATGGAAGATATGGTTACCAAAGTTGTTGTTGAACAAAGATAGGTAGGAATGTAGGTTGCGAAGAGAACATGATAAATCTATAAAGGGACATAGATAGGTTATGCAAGTGGGCAAACATCTGACAAATGGAATATAAAGTCGGAAATTTCTGTATTCTGGCCAGAAAAATAAAAAAAAGAGAAGCATGTTGGCGGTGCTGGCTCAAAGGGCCGAATGGCCTACTCCTGCACCTATTGTCTAATGTCTATTGTCTATTGTCATCTAAATAAATTTCAGAACTCTGAGAAATGGAGGAATCTGCAGATTTGTCCAATAGACTGGTTAGTTACCATTCAGGTGAAGCAAGTCATTGAGAGGTTAACCAGAATCTTTTTTGTTATTAGGATGATGGAAGGCAAAAGAAGGGAAGTTACACTTCAGTTATATGAGTCACATCTGAAGTACTGAGTGCTGTTTTTAAGGAATGATATTGATGCTTTGGAAGTAGTTCAGAGAAGGTTTACTACTCCACTAAAAAAAAGTGAAAAGGCTGGAAACACTCAGCAGGTCAAGCAGTATATGTGTAGTTAATGTTTCAGACCAAACCCTTAATAGCAACTAGAAAGAGAGAAACCAATGCATAGGAAGGAACTGCAGATGCTAGTTTACACCAAAGATAAACTTTGTAGAGTAGGAATGGGTGACGTTTCCGACCCAATGCAGATTGGAGGAACACTACCTCATATTTCGCTTGGGCAGCTTACAACCCAGCGGTATGATATTGACTTCTCTAACTGCAAGTAACCCTTGCTTTCTCTCTCTCTCTCCATCCCTCCTCCATCCTAGTTCTCCGACCAGTCTGACTGTCCTCCTGATTAAATGTTACACTGTATGCCTCATTGTCAGCTTATCCTAGCTAACAATGGTCTGTTCTGCATTTTCCTTGATCTTTATCCCTCATCTCCAGTTTTCAGACCTTAACCTTCCATAACTCTCGTTTCCCTCTCCCCTGGTTCTCAGTCTGAAGAAGGGCCTCAACCCGAAACGTCACCCATTCCTCCATTGATTCTGCCTGTCCCGCTGAGTTACTCCAGCATATTTTGTGAAACCAAGTTAGTTTCAAGTTGCAAAATGATGGGGAAGTAATTGATTGGGCAAAGGGATTTATTTTTCCCAATTTCCTTTACTAACCTATCAATGAGATGATTATTTCAGAAGTTTATTATCATGGTGATTCTGGCACAACCTCTTTGGTGGTACACCCCTTATCCTAATCACCACTCCCCACTTGATTTACCACATAAAACAAACTTGTTTTCTTTTCCCCAGTTCAGATGAAGAGCTTTATCTGAAACATTCTCTTTCTCTTTCTCTGAGATTTGCTGAGTGTTTCCATCAATTTCTCCGTTCACTTCAGGTTTCTAGCATTTGCTTCTTGTTTTCGATTTTCTACTAATATCTGGAATGTGGGAATTGGCTTAGGAGGAAATGTTAGACGAGCTAGGCTTGTACCTGACAGCCTTCAGAAGAGTGAGAGTTAAAACATAAAAGATCCAAAGGGGATCCTGATAGAGTGGATGTGGAAAGGATGTTTCCTCTTGTGAAGAGATCATTTGAAAGTATTGCACTTTTAAGATAAAGCGGAGGCATTTTTTCTCGAATGCAGTGACTCTTTGAAACTCTCTTCCTCCAATGGGAGCAGAGCCGTTGTCTATTTGTAAGAGGTAGAATGAATACTTGATAAGTAAGGAATGAAAGATTACCAGGGGTAGACCAGAGGGTATGGGGAGAAGGCAGGTACGGGATATTGAGTTGGATGATCAGCCATGATCATATTGAATGGCGGTGCAGGCTCGAAGGGCTGAATGGCCTACTCCTGCACCTAATTTCTATGTTTCTATGTTTCTATGGAGTGTACAGTTGCATTTACAATCAAATTAGCTATGACTCATTAAATGGCAGAGTAGCTTTAGCAGCCAAGTGCCTTACTCCTGCTCTGAGTTTATATGTAGACCTAGATATTCTAAATCACAGTTTAAAACTGAAGAATGATTACATTGGGGTGGCATGGTGGCACAGCGGTAGAGTTGCTGCCTCACAGCGCCAGAGACCCAAGTTCAATCCTGGCTAGGGCTGCTGTCTGTACGGAGTTTGTACCTTCCCCGTGACCTGCGTGGATTTTCTTCGGTTTCCTCCCATACTCCAAAGACGTACAGGTTTGTCGGTTAATTGGCTTGGTATAATTGAAAATTGTCCCTAGTGCGTGTGGCATAGTGTTATATGCGGGGAATCGCTGGTCAGCGCGGACCGGGTGGGCTGAAGGGCCCGTTTCCGTGCTGTATCGCTGAACTACTGTACATTTCTGGATATTCTTATTTCCGCATTGGTTATGTGCTTTCATGCTCTCACCAACCAGATGACTGTATTTTAGAATATAGTTGCTGCTATGGTGCAAGACATATGGTTTCTAATTTTTGTACAATAAGCTCCCAAAGAGAAATGGAATAAAAGATCAGATAATTTGTTTTAGGTTATAGTTAGCTGATGAATGCTATTCAAGATTTTGGCAGAATCCCTTGCTCTTCTTTGAATAGTGCCGTGGAATTTCTTATATTGACTACATGAAACAGGCAGTCCTTACATTCGCATTGCATCCACGAGACACCACTAATAACTAACCCATGGTTCTGCACTTAAATGTCATCTGCAATGTGCCCACGTCTCTCGAGAAGAAAATGAATCCATAACCCTCTGATTCAAAGGCATGGATATGAACGTTGATTCACACCTGGCACAAATAACTATGATAATATACCGCTGAGCCGGCCCCAATGATAAGCTCACAAGAAAATCATTGGGAATGTTGGATGAGGACATACCTCAGCAGATTTAGAAGATTAAAGCTTAAGATTCTGTTGATACTACAACGTTTATTGGCAGACAACTTCACATTGAAGCACAATAATGAATACATATGCCTCCTCCAATTTCCAACCTGCACAAATAAGATTCTGCTGCTTCAGTGCTTTCATGCTGCAGAATGCTAAATTCTGTGAGATATTTGAGCAGTGAAAACCATCCATGATAAATGAAGTGGGATACTACTTATACGCTCATCGTGTTTCCCCTACTAGCAACAGGTTCAGCAAAGGGCAAAGCCAGTAAATGAAATTTTCCACCAGGGCAATATATCATCTGGAGGAATACACGCTCTTGAAACTTAGCATGCTTTCAAAACACAGACATGCAGTGAAATGGTGAAATATAAATATGAGAAATGATAAAACCAGCAACATATGTTGAAAGAAATCGCAGTTTTCGGATCACCCGAACACCTTCCTCATTCAGTTTATAGAGAAGAACGCAATGTTCAAAATGTGATATTAATTTAAATGGAAATGCTTTTACTTTAAATGATTCAATCAAAATGAAACTGCAGAATTAATCCACTCGAGGGATTACTATGACACATCTACACTCATATTTTCCTGCTTTGCACGTTGTCATATGCGCTCTTCCGCATGGATGAAATATCTGGGATATGGGTTTTCCTCAGTCCAGCTGATGACATTCTGATACAGTATAAAAGGATATATCTGGAATTGGAAATGCACCTCTGCTTTCTTCTGACAGACTACTGACTGACATCTACTATTAACCCACTGATTCCCATGGATATCTGGACTACACTTCTTCCCACCCTGCTTCCTGTAAGGACTCCATCCCCTACTCCCAATTCCTCCGTCTACGCTGCATCTGCACCCAGGATGAGGTGTTCCAAACCAGGGCATCGGAGATGTCCTCATTCTTTAGGGAACGGGGGTTCTCCTCTTCTACTATAGATGAGGCTCTGGATCTCTTCTATACCCCGTAACTCTGCTCTCACTCCCCATCCCCCCACCCATAACAAGGTCAGAGTCCCCCTTGTCCTCACCTTCCACCCTACCAGCCGTCACATACAACAGATAATCCTCCAACATTTGCCACCTCCAACGGGATTCCACCACTGGCCACATCTTCCCATCTCCTCCCCTTTCGGCTTTCCGCAGAGACCGCTCCCTCCATAACTCCCTGGTCAATTCGTCCCTTTCCACCCAAACCACCCCCTCTCTTGGCATTTTCCCTTGCAACCGCAGGAAACTTGTCGCTTTACCTCCCCACTCCCCCCTTGATTCCAGTTTTCCCAGGTGCGGCAGAGGTTCACCTGCACCTCCTCCAACCTCATCTATTGCATCCACTGCTCTAGGTGTCACCTGCTCTACATTGGTGAAACCAAGCGTAGGCTTCGCTCAACACCTCCGCTCATTTTGTCTCGACCCGAAACGACGCCCATTCCTTCTCTCCAGAGGTGTTGCCTGACCCTCTGAGTTACTCCAGCATTTTGTGTCTACCTTCAGTTTTACCAGCATCTGGAGTTCTTTCTTACACAAGTGCGTTGCGTTGCGGCTGTCCAAATAACTGAAGCCTTCCACCATGATAAAGGTCCAAAGACTTTATTAACGACATAGCACAGGAAACTTCATGCTAGCACGTTTCTCTAATAATGTGGGAACCAGGCAAGGAGGGTTACTGTAAAGCTAGTGGGCGTAACTAAAAACGCATGACTCATAACATGAGTGACACTGATCTACATGCTCCCTCTTAAAGAATCAACAACAGCACAAACCCATTAACTAAGTAAGGCACGCATAGCAATTGATAATAAACTGGAGGAAAGTCAAACATAGTCAGGGTACTTCACAACCGACTTACAAACACAACCAGCATGTGTATGATAGAGACCATCTCCGTTCTTTCTCCATGGGGACAGAGCCGGTGGCTGCACAGGTGAAAGAGACTGAACCAGCATTCCTGGAGACGAAGCAGGAGACTGTGGCACAGGCGAAGTCGTCATTGGCAGAGGAGCCATTGCAGACGTGGGATGTTGTGCTAGTAGAAGCAGAAGAGTTCCGCTAGACTGAGGAGGCTTCCTGAGGAGGCTCAAGAAAGCCCACCTGTCCCCCCGGATCCTGACCAACTTTTACCGCTGTACCATAGAGAGTATCCTGACCACCTGCTTCACGGTATGGTACAGCAGCTGCACTGCTGCAGACAGGAAGGCACTACAACGGGTGGTGAAAACCGCGCAGCACATCACCGGTGCCCCGCTCCCTGCCATGGATGCCCTCCACCGAAAACGGTGTCTGAGACGGGCTGGGAAGATCATCAAAGACCCCTCACACCCCAACCATGGACTGTTTGCCCTCCTCCCATCAGGGAGGCGGTACAGGAGCCTCAGGTCACGTACTAGTAGGATGAGGAACAGCTTCTACAATAATACAATTACACTGCTGAACTCGGAGTCCCGCCGATAGATTTCTCTGGTCCCTCCGTCCCCTTTGTTTAATTATTCTGTATTTTTTGATTATTCTGTATCTTCTCTCTTTCTATTTTTTTTATTTCTTTATGCACAACTACTACGGACTGACGCAAAACTGCATTTCGTTGTACTCATACTTGTATTTGTGCGATGACATTAAAGTTGAATTGAATTGAATTGAATAGACACAGACGGAAGTGCACTATTACGGTCTGGATAATACGGAGGAGGAACTGGCTCGTTCATAGGCAGGATATGTTGTCTGTTACACCTGTACGTGCCGCCATCGGCACTGTCAATATATGAGTGTTGCTCAGAAGCAATTCCAGAAATCACACTAATACGGTCATGGCCTTTGTCAGTCTGTAAACGGATCACCTGCCCCTTGGTCAATGGTGGCAGTGGCCTACTTGTTTTGTCAAACCTTTGTTTTTGAATGTCATGCTTCTGTTAACGAGGATTGAACCTCCTCAGGTGGCATCACCTGTGGGATCAATGCCTGATCTGCTACAGGCACTGTGGCACAGGTCTGCCTCGACAATAAACATTGAGCGGGTGAACCCAAAATGAGGTCACGGGAGATGTTGCGTAAGTTGAGCAGATCTAGGAATACATCGGATTTAGCCCTGTGTGAACGTTCCATGAGCTGTTTAGCACAGCTCGTTCAGCCAGCCCATTAGACTGTGGATATTCAGGGCTGCTGCTAATGTGGCGAAAATGTCAGCGTCTCGCAAACTCCCTGAAGTGTTGGCTGGTGAAACAACTGCCAGCAGCTCTTTCTCAATTTGGACAACGGCAGTCAGGGTCTCTAATGGATTCAGCAGGAGCAATCTGAACACCAGCATCGCCAAGTCTAGCCGGTGCATAGTGAAACCTTCTGGCACGGCGAGTAGCTTCTGTGCCTGCCCAATTAAGAAGGATTGACGCTCAAACACCAGGGTCAGCAGTAGGGTGAGCAGCATCAATGTTGATTGAGAAATCTTCTTCAAATACACACCATCGTTCTGCGAGATCCTCATCAAATACCAAGACCTCTGGTTTTGTGAGAGCAGAAGCCATTTCAAAACAATTGTAAAACAATAAACTCAAATAAAAGCAATAGAATTAAGCAAGGAGTGAGTCCGTTTACTCTGACACCATGTTGCGTTGCGGCTGTCCAAATAACTGAACCCTTCCTCCATGACAAAAGCATGAGTACGTACAAACTCTGTACAGACAGCACTCATAGTCGGGATCGAACCCGGGTCTCCAGCACTGCAAGCGCTATAAGGCAGCAACTCTATCGCTGTGCTACCGTGCCGCCTGTGTTGAGGCTAGGATCGACAGAGTCATTGGTAGCAGCCTAAAGGGCCTGTCCCACTTGGCAATTTTTTTCGGCGACTGCCGTCGTCATATGACTGTCGCCAAAAGATTTCGAACATTTCAAAATCCAGCAGCGACAAAAAAAATGTTGCGACACTTGAAAAAACACCGTGCACCATACATTATCACGCCGCGTCACGCCGCAAATTTTTCGGTGACCTGATTCGTCAGTCAATGATGCCGGCAGTCGCCGAAAAAAATCGGCAAGTGGGACAGGCCCTTAAGTGCAGGTAAGGGTTGGCGCTGGCGGCAGTGGAAGGTGCAGCCTGTAAATGGCTAAGGAAGCTGTGTGGACTGAGGGTGGCAGCAGGTGGGAGGGTGGCAGCAGGTGGGCTAAGGGTGGCAGCAGGTGGGCTAAGGGTGGCAGCAGGTGGGCTAAGGGTGGCAGCAGGTGGGCTAAGGGTGGCAGCAGTCGGTCTGGCCTAGAAGCAGCCGGGGGTAGCGATGTGATCAGGGGGTGGTGACAGCAGCCCGGCTTGGTGGAAGATCAGTAGGTCCATCCGTAAATAACCAAAATCAATTATATAAGGTTAAAAACAAGGCTTTACTGTAGTTAACATTTCAGGTCAGAGACACTCTCAGAATTAGGATAAATTTGTTGACATTTATTTACCCAAGACATTTATGACATTTGCTTTATGGCATTCATCATTTGTGATATTAATTTATCTGGGTCTCTTGGATGCCATGTATACATCCACACACTTTTTTTCTATTAGTTCACTTATCCATAGTTAGATCAATGCAGTAGCGAAGAACAGAACTATTAGAACTATGTCGGAAGAAATTGCAGATGCTGGTTTACATTGAAGATTAACACACAAAATGCTGGAGTTACTCAGCGGGACAGGCAGGATTTCCGAAGAGAAGGAGTGGATGAAGTTTTGGGGCGAGACACTTCTTCAGAAGAAGGGTGAAGAAGGGTCTTGACCCGCAACGTCCCCCATTCCTTTTCTCCAGAGATGCTGCCTGTCCCGCTGAGTTACTCCAGCATTTTATGTCTATCTTCTATCATCTTTCTTTGCAGCCTCATGTGTGAATGGGCAAGTTTAATATTATTTCTGCTGATGGATAACCTCACCCTTTTGGGGGATAGATTTTGAAAGCAATTTCCAAACCACCAGCAGCACTGTGGTTTAAGAAGATGATATATGATCATATGCTGATGTGCTTGTGGTTAGTAAAATCTGAGACTCTTAGGATCATTACAGACAGAATCTCTTCCTCTGGAGCCTCTTTGCTCTGCTGACGTATTGAGTGAATCTGCCAAAAATATACTCTGTGTACCAACATTCAGCACAGCCTTCTATATAAAGACTGCAAAGTGCTCCAAGTTAATGGCTATTAATTAGAATCATCATGGCAAGCCTTGGATTTACAAGACCTAAGCTTTTACCGACCAGTTATCTGCACGCCTTATCCTTCTCTGCTTACCATTAATGATCCTGTTTTTTTCACCAGCTTTTTTTATTGGAGTTAAATGGCCATGTATGCTTCAAGCAGACATTAGGGAGATGGAGGAGTGTTGCGTCTCACTGGCATTGTGGTAATGTTGCAAATGGAGCCCAAAGTCAGAATTAGGAGTCTGATGTGCAATGGTGGAGAGACGAGCGAGACTCCCTGGAGGAAGATTAGTTTAGGAGAACGCCCAGTTCATAATAAGTGTTCATCAAAAGCAGGTTTGCGGTGGAACATCATTCCAGGCTCCTAATGTCTCAAAAGTGACACAAAATATATATCCTAAGTTTTAACTGCTCTACGTGGATTAAAGATCATCCATTTTCTGGAACGAAATGCAATAAAGGCAGATTTCCAGTTGCTTTCTTCCACTGCAAAAATTCAGCTGTGCTCTTTTGGGCAGGGATCACCCTTGAGCATCTACGTATATGGTTTTGCCACCTGGTTACTTTTCAAGATTCAAGATTCAAGAGAGTTTATTGTCATGTGTCCCTGATAGGACAATGACATTCTTGCTTTGCTTCAGCACAACAGAACATAGTAGGCATTGACTACAGAACAGATCAGTGTGTCCATATACCATTATATAAATATACACACACATGAATAAATAAACTGATAAAGTGCAAATAACAGATAATGGGCTATTAATGTTCAGAGTTTTGTCAGAGCCAAGTTTAACAGCCTGATGGCTGTGGGGAAGTAGCTATTCCTGAACCTGGTCGTTGCAGTCTTCATGCTCCTGTACCTTCTACCTGAATGTAGCAGGGAGATGAGTGTGTGGCCAGGATGGTGTGGGTCCTTGATGATACTACCAGCCTTTTTGAGGCAGCAACTGCGATAGAACCCCTCGATGGAAGGGAGGTCAGAGCTGATGATGTACTGGACAGTGTTTACTACTTTATAAAGGGGGGGGGGGGGGAAAAGGAGGAGAGGGGGGGAGAAGGGTAGAAGGGGGGGGAGAAGGGGGGGAGAAGGGAGGGGAGAAGGGAGGGGGGGGGGGAGAAGGGAGGGGAGAAGGAGAAGGGAGGGGGAAGGAGTGAAGACACTTTTAAGAAGCCAGATAACGTTTAATAAGCCAGAGATACACAGCTGTGAAGTTTGGCATGCATTTAACATTACTGGTCAGTTCTCCTTGGTTCTGAAAACTCGTGCTTATGTTATTTTTCCCCAATGAGCCAATGAAAATGACTGGTCAGCAAAGGCGATGAACTAAAACTACCTAAGACTACCTGACAACCTGCAACTACATGGCGACCCCACTACAACTGCACCTACGACTACAGGATTACCAATTTTCTCCATGGCGACCAACATGTTGAAAAATTTGTGGCGACCATGCTGAGGCCACGACTAGTTCCTAGAATGCGGGAACTGCTCGCGACTATGAAGGAGACTCACCAGAGACCACCAGCGAACATGTGGTGACCGTGTGGCGATCATGTGGCGAGGGCAGAGTCTCCTGTACTTGCCTAAAAAGTTGCCGAAGTGGGACAGGCTCTTAACACCAACAGTCCATTGCCACATGGCCTGGTTTAAGTCTCTCAATCTGACATCTAAACCCAAACATCAATCCAGGCTCCTAACGTCTCAAACATTCTCCCTGCCCCAGCAACAATTAGTGCTGAGCTCTGATGGTCACTCCAATCATCCATCAATGCTCATCTCTGGTGCCTCAATTATTTGTTTCTGTATTTGGAGACCTCCCTTCACTGAACAGCCATCCATTAATGTTGGGTTTTAATATCTTCATCATGCTCCCAGCTCCCAAAACTCTGACCATCCATCAGTGCTCAGCTTCAAATCCCCCAAAGACAGATACAAAATGCTGGAGTAACATGCGGGACAAGCAGCATCTCTGGAGAGATGGAATGGGTGATGTTTCGGGTCGAGACCTTTCTTCAGTTAGGGCAGAGGGTGCCTAGAGATATGGAAGGATAAGGTGTGAAAACGACAGATCAAATCGGATGTTGATATGGAAATGTGGAATGGTTCATTGTTAGCCGAGGGGAAGGTGACAACGAGGCATACAATCAGTAATATTAAATCAGGAGGACAGTAGAACTAGTTGGAGAACTAGGATGAGGAGGGACAGAGAGAGAGGGAAAGCAAGGGTTACTTGAAGTTAGAGAAATCAATATCCATACCGCTGGTATATTCATAGCATCTCGTGTCCATCTTCGGTGTACACCAACATCTGCAGTTCCTTCCTACACATTCAAATCATCCAAACTCACTCCAATGTGGCCTGAAGCTACCAGCCATCACAACCTCCTGAATCCAGCCTCAGCACATTCTCGGGACACAGATGGAAGTGAAGTTCTCAGTTCTGATTAAGATTTTTTTGTTGACTTCAAATGCAAATTATATTTCTCCCCGCATAGATGTTGCCATGACCTCCTTGGTACCTATAACATGCTCTATTTTCATGAAGAGAACCAGTAGCTCAATATCAAAATGGTCAACACGACACAACCTGTGCCTATCCCGTGATTTATTAATTAATCCAAATTAACAATCAAATAACACTTCTCCAAATGAATATGGTCCGCCACCATATAAATTGCACCTGTCTGTGTCCAGAGTGGTGAATCTCTGGAATTCTCTGCCACAGAATGTAGTTGAGGCCAGTTCATTGGCTATATTTAAGAGGGAGTTAGATGTGGCCCTTGTGGCTAAAGGGATCAGGGGTTATAGAGAGAAGGCAGGTACAGGATACTGAGTTGGATGATCAGCCATGAATATATTGAATGGCGGTGCAGGCTCGAAGGGCCGAATGGCCTACTCCTGCACCTATTTTCTATGTTTCTATGTTTATGTATCTATGTGGAGCAGGCAGGGCACATTATTATAATAGTTGTTGATCAGAGGTTCCCAGAGCTTGGGAAACATGTGGCTGCCTGGGGGGAGCAAGTGGTGTTAAGACCATTCCCTGTGAATGAGGATAGGCAGCAATGCTTTCCAGGGCCTCCCAGGGAAATGTGGGCTGTCAATCGCTCGCTTCTTTAGTTTTTGCAGTCATATCCTACTGATCTCCATGAAGGCACTCTGCTGCCCTCCCCTTTAATCATCAGAATTCATCCTTTCCCTTTGCTGCACTAAGTGCCCAACAATGGCACTGTTCTCCAGTTTTCATCCCCCTTTCTCCCTCCCAAATGCCTTGCTCTGGGTCTGATCTTCCACCCTTACCCAGCTTTAATCTCTCCAGACAACCCATAACTGGACGCAGTCTCCTGCTGCTGGCTTTTTCCCAGTAATTGATCAACACGTCAGTTCGGCTGCTGGCAGGCCTGCTGTGGAAGAAAAAGTGACAGTGATGTCCGCTCGTTAAATCTCGCAGAGGCTCAAGATTACTAGGTTTCCTCTCTGCTGCTCTGCTTTTTCTTTTCTTTCCCGCTCACAAATTTTAACCATGTGCCCACTGACAGTGTTTCAGAGACACAGCGGCCCTTTTAAATTCCCAAATGAGAATGACCCAAATCAAATCCAACCGAGTTACAGCTCCTGACCACATCAATGGCAAAATACTTTTTATGAAAATGACTAGTATTCCATTGTTGTTGAACAGTAAAACTAAAATCACAATTAAATCATGGTTAATGATATTCTTCTTTTAATTGTTCAACAGCCCAAATTACAATGCTGTATGTGAAGATGGTGACAATGTTATGCTACTTGATATCTAACATCTACAGATACCCCAGAGAAAAGATCCTGCTGTAGAGTATCATAGGTTTGTTTGGTAACGCCTTTGCCTATGACCACAATAGGTCGCATAGAGTTGTGGAAGTAGCCCAGTTCATCACGCAAACCAGCCTTCCCATCATCGACTCTATCGATACTTCACCCTGCCTTGGGAAAACAGACAACACTTTCAAGGATGGACACAAAAATAACTCAGCGGGTCAGACTGAAGAAGGTTCTCGACCTGAAACGTCACCTATTCCTTTTCTGCAGAGATGATGTCCGACCCACTGAGTTACCCCAAACTTATGTGTCTATCTTCAATTTAAACAAGCATCTGCAGTTCCTTCCTACACAATACATTCAAGGACCTTTTTCACAATGGTCACTCCCTCTTTTGTCCTCTTCAGAAGATACGGAAGATTCAAAAGCTTGACAGCACATGTGGCTAATTCATCAGTGTTATTCGTATTTCACTTGGCGTTTCATAATGTTATCATTTATGCATTAAACTGATAACAATTTTATGCATCACGCATAATGTCATGGTGGCGCAGTGGTAGAGTTGCTGCCTTACAGCGAATTCAATGCCGGAGATCCGGGTTCGATCCTGACTACAGGTGCTGTCTGTACGGAGTTTGTACATTCTCCCTGTGACCTGCGTGGGTTTTCTCCGAGATCTTCGGTTTCCTCCCACATTGCAAAGACGTTCAGGTTTGTAGGTTAATTGGCTTGGTAAATGTAAAAATTGTCCCTAGTGGGTAGACAATGGTGTTAATGTGCGGGGATCATTGGTTGGCGAGGACCCAGTGCGCCGATGGGCCAGTTACCGTGCTGAATCTCTAAACTAATGTTATTAAAGTAAATTATTGCAGAATTATGCTAGAAATTACTTTTTGCCATAACGGAACGACATATTTTTAATCTCATCAATTATTTAATATCTTAGTCATATAGCACGGAAACAGGCCGTGCGACCCAACTTGGCCTTGTTCACCAAGGTGGCCTATCTACTCTTGTCTCACTTGCTGCATTTGCCCCATGTTCCTCTAAATCTTTTCCATTTGTAAATTTCTTACAACATTATGTAAATTACAAGCTAGTTTTCACTTAAAGTGCTCATTTATTCTTGCAAGTTTGTTAAGTCCCACTTGGGCGACCTAATCTGCGAGTTCTGGTGAGTTTGTCCTCGACTCATACTTGCAGCATGGTCGACGCGAGGTGATAGGAGGTCTTCGTAACTCTCCTTCATGCTCGAGAGTGGTCTCCATGTACTCGAGGCTTCAGCTAGATCGCAGTGTTTTTTCAATATGTTAAAAAATGTCAGGGAGTAAAAAAAGTTTGCCATGAAAAGAAATTGATACCTTTTTTACTCGTAGGTTTAGTGGTAGTAGGTCATAGTAGGTCGTAGTAGGTTGGCATGTTAGTCGTAGGTAATCGAGGGTAGTCGAAGGTAGTCATAGATAGTTTTCATCATAGTCGAAGGGGGTCGAAGGGAGGTCGAAGGAGATCGAAGGAGGTCTTCTTCACTGTCCAATTTTCCCGAAGTTAGTCGTAGCTAGTCGAAGCTTGTCTCCAACATAGTCGAAGGAGGTCAAAGGAGGTCTTCTACATGGTCGAAGGAGGTCTTTAACATGTCATTTGTTCAAACACTTCTAAACTCGCCAATTGGGTTGCCCAAGTGGGACAGGCCCTTTAGCGTTGAAATCCGCTCTCCAAAATTCTTCTACCAGGTAAAATACGGTATTTTGCTTTTTATGTCACAAAGCCTCTAACACTGTGTTACTTTCAGTCACATCCAACAGCATAACAATTGGCAAACGTAGTTATTAGGTGTTAATAATTTTCACCCTTGCAGTGTTTTTATTTATGGAATGGTAGAATAAAGTTCCGCCACCCTATACTGGGAAAACCATAATTTTTAAGGCACACATTTTCAACTCAATATTCTTTTTGCGTACAATGGCACAGTTTTAACAGCAGTGGTTATTACTTCAGGGATGAGCACCTGCCACATTTTGAAACACTAAGCCATGTAGAAGACGCAATAATTTTATATTGAGCCATCTACAAAATTCCCAACGGATTCCCAAATTATATTTGGAGCAAACCTACAATCAAAAACAAGTGAAACAATACTGGTTGTTTAAAAAAAAGGCAATGTATTATTTGGGATAAGAGATATATATTAAAATAAGCTCCTTTTTATTCAGACGAAAAATGTCTTATTATATTTAACATATATATCCCAACAATTTAGGGCGGCACAGTGGCGCAGCGGTAGAGTTGCAGCCTTACAGCGCTTGCAGCGCCGGAGACCCAGGTTCGATCCTGACTATGGGTGCTGTCCGTACGGAGTTTGTACGTTCTCCCCGTAACCGCATGGATCTTCGGGTTCCTTCCACAATCCAAAGACGTACTGGTTCGTAGGCTAATTGGCTTTGGTTTGCATACTTGGTTCAAGTGTAAATTGTCCCTAGTGTGTGTCGGTGGTTGGTCCAGACTCGGGGAGTCGAAGGGCCTGTTGCGGCGCTGTTTCTCTAAACTAAACTAAACAAAAAAAATTGGGGAAAATGTTTACTATTGTTCCATAATAGACAGGATTATTTGGAGAGAAAGAATGAGGACATGATACAGTGCTGTACTATATCCTCATAATGTTCTTTGGCCCTCATTATCAAGGCACTGCATTTTAGGTGCTTTGTTTGCTTTGAAGACATTCTCAACAATCAATGAGATGTGCCAGAAAGACACATAAACCAAAAAAACAGCTCTAACTTGCCGAAACCAAAAAAAAGCAAAAGCACGGACTATGATATGCATGTAAATCATGCTCATTGTTTCTGTAGACAGACACAAGAAGCTGGAGTCACTCAGCGGGACTGGCAGCATCTCTGGAGAAAAGGATTAGGTGACGTTTTGGGTCAAGACCCTTCTTCAGACACATTGTTTCTGTTTAAAGAGACGAAGGGAGCAGTTCAGGAGAGATTGGACCAGGTGGGATAGGATGGAGTCGAGTTACGTGGAAATCATTTCCGTAGGAACAAGAGCAGGCAGATACAATGGGCCTGCCAGGGCAGTTGTGTTTGTCGATTTTCGGGTGATGGTAAAAAAACGGGCTGTGCAGGGCTGGGAAACAATAAGGTTGGAGCCTGTGGAAGGCAGACAGCCAGAGGTGATGAAATCAGTGGCCTGGTGGCCGCAACAGGCCTGGTGCTCATTTGTGGGATCATGGTCCAAGGATAAGTAGGAGGAGGCATCTGAGAGTTGTCACCTGGCCTCAGCCCCCGGTAGAAGTCACAGCGCCAGACTACCACGGCACCTCCCTTGTCTGTGGTTTTCAAAGGTTTCCAAGGTTTCATTAGGACACAGCTACCAACCTTGGAGGGCATCTACTATACACGGTGCCTCAGGAAGGCCATCACCATTCACAATGACCCCTCACACCCTTGCGATAGTCTACCTTCCGGCAGATGTTACAAGGCTTTCTATGCCCACACCTCCAGAATTAGGAACAGCTTCATCCCCCGGGCTATAGCTGCTCTGAACCGGCCCGGCAGAGTGCCCCCCACCCACTTGAACTGTCTCCCTTGGATGGTCACGTCGCACATCTACCCGGCACAGACCTATTTGCACTTTATACTGTTTTACTGGGTTTTTTTATAATTCATGTTTCTCTGGGTATCTAAATTTTTAGTTGTTTAAGTTATGACATTGGATGGAAGCTGCATACCAAATCTCGTTGCACCTCTGTGCAATGACAATAAAAGATATTATTATTATTATTAGGTTTAAAAGGTCTTTTATTGTCACATGTACCAATTAAAGTACCGTTATATGCGAATGACCAATCAGCTATACGAAAAAAAAGCAACAAGGCACACAACTACACAAAGGTTAACATAAACATCCACCACGGCAGATTCCCCACATTCCTAACTCAGAGTGAGCGGAGGGCTGAACACAGGGTTGCCAACTTTCTCATTCCCAAATATGGGACAAAGGTCAAAATACGGGACAAATTCCCGACGGCAATTTGTTGACCGACTCGGCCATGGCTGGGTGAATGATGAGTTGGCCTGGGTGCTGGACTGCACACAAAGCCCAGTCGGCGGGCCAGCTGAGGAATTTTGGCCCGGGCGCCGTCGTTCGCAAAGTCCGGCTCGTCATCCAACTCATGAATCGATGATCGGCCATGAGAAGGAGAGGTGGTGGTGTCGGCGGTAAGCGAAGGTCCGAAGGTCAGACAGCTGGCCGGGCTGCCGACTGACGGGGCCATGGGCGAGGCGCTGCTGCTGCACTCCATGGGCTGCACCACGTCGGGACGGGTGAGGCGAGGCCGGACTCGCTGCTCCGACCCGACAGTCCCCTCGACCCGAGTAGTAGCAGTCAAATATGGGACAAGGGCGGTCCCGTATGGGACAACCAATTTAGCCCAATATACGGGATGTCCCGGTTAATACGGGACAGTTGGCAACCCTTGCTGTACGTTCAAAGAGGGTGAGGTTGGAGTAGGTAAGGGGAGTAGAAAAGTTGAGACGTCATAAGAAGGGTCTCAACCCGAAAAATCACCCATTCCTTCTCTCCAGAGATGCTGCCTGTCCTATTGAGTTACTGTAGCTTTTTGTGTCTATCTGCAGTTTAAACCAGCAGCTGCAGTTCCTTCTTACACATTGTTTCTGTTGTAGGTAATAAAACTGCTATTTGCTCTCTGTTCATCTTCATGATTGCTGTGTGCACTATCAACACTGTTTATTGGCTTACTGAGAGGGTAATACCAGTTCATTTGTTGCCTGGATTTCTTTAAAGGAGTTCATAGTTGCTGAAGCAGCTGCCAGGAATCCTCGGACACTGGAGGCTTTCTTTCTAGTGTACTTTGTGACTGATGTGCCTCTGGCCCTCTGATATCATGTCCGTTACACTAGCACCGATGAGCTTTTCTTTTCAGAAAACAGGCTAAATGGCTGTGGCTATTTACTTACTGATTATTAAGCCTCCCTTCAGCCCATCAGGGGCACCAGAGTATAACTGAGCCCCCCACAGAGCTTGGGGTGTTATCAGAATTTTCCATCCCTTGTGTCGATCAATGGTTCTACCACCATCAATCCAGGCAGTTCAGACCTGATTATAATACCTGTACTATAACCTGTATGAAGGAACTGCAGGTGCTGGTTTAAACCTGAGATAGACACACGATGTTGGAGTAACTCAGCGGGACAGGCAGCACCTCTGGATAGAAGGAATGGGTGACGTTTCGGGTCGGGACCCTTCTTCAGACTAAAAAGCATTTTGTTGCGTGCGATCCAATCAGCGGAAAGCCCTTTTTATGCAGAGAGCACTGGGGGCCTGGAACATGCAGCCAGGGGTGTTGGTGGAGGCAGATACGGTAATGGAGTTTGAGAGGCTTTTGGGTAGGTACATGAGTATGCAGGGAATGGAGGGATATGGATCACATGCAGGCAAAGGAAATTAGTTTAAATTTGAGCACGTTCAGCACAGACATTGTGGGATGGAGGGCCTGTTCAAGAACTCTACGGTTTCATAATCCACAGCAAACACCACAGAGTGCAATGGCTACATTAATATTTAACAGGCAGGCTGGCAGCAAAGTTTATTCAGGCCACAAGTTATGTCAAGTTATGGAACAAAAATAAATTGAGCATTGTGCACAGTGAGGAGTGCAGCGATTGACATTGGGAAGTTGGAGAGACCCCATTCCCCAGGTACTTTCCCCTGCAACTGCAGGAGATGCAACATCTGTCCCTAAACCTCCTCCCTCACATCCATACAGAGAGCCCAGCAGCCCCTTCCAGGTAAGACCGAGGTTCACAAGCACCCACTCTAACCTCATCTGATGCTTGATGCTTCTAATGTGCTAATGTGGCATGCATAGAAACATAGAAATAGGTGCAGGAGTAGGCCATTCCTTCGAGCCTGCACCGCCCATGATCATGGCTGATCATCCAACTCAGTATCCCGTACCTGCCTTCTCTCCATACCCCCTGATCCCCTTAGCCACAAGGGCCACATTAAACTCCCTCTTAAATATAGCCAATGAACTGGCCTCAAACTACCCTCTGTGGCAGAGAGTTCCAGAGACTCACCACTCTCTGTGTGAAAAAAGTTCTTCTCATCTCCGTTTTAAAGGATTTCCCCCTTATCCTTAAGCTGTGACCCCTTGTCCTGGACTTCCCCAACATCGGGAGCAATCTTCCTGCATCTAGCCTGTCCACCCCCTTAAGAATTTTGTAAGTTTCTATGATCCCCTCTCAATCTCCTAAATTCTAGAGAGTATAAACCAAGTCTATCCAGTCTTTCTTCATAAGACAGTCCTGACATCCCAGGAATCCTTAGCAACCCAATGGTTTGAACAATGAATTCTCCAAAATTAGGCAATTAACCCCCCCCCCCCCCCTTTCCCCTTCTTTCCCTGTGCTCCACCTGGACTTGCACATTTCCCCATTCGTCTTCTCCTTTCACCCACATTCCATTCTCTGGCTTCATAAATCACAACTTCAATCCTTATATAACACATTTTGTCTTTTCATCTCAGTCCTTTCTCCAACCATCTGCCTATCAACCCCCCCAATCTCCTGTTTTGACCAATCCCATCACAGTCTGAGAAAGTGTCCTGTTGTGAAAAATCACCTTTCCATCAGAGATGCTGCTGACCCACTGAGTTACTCCGGCACTTTGTGTCTTTTTTCAGTCTTCTTATTATCCATTTATTAATATGCTCTGAACTCACAAAGAGATGCTCTTGGATAATAATAATAATAACAATAATAACAATAATAATAATAATAATAATAATAATAATAATAATAATAATTATTATTATTATTATTATTATTATTATTATTATTATTACAACAACTGTGGTTTTCTTTCTGTGACCATGAATCTGATTTAAATCCTTGGCGATGGGAGAATGTGCGGAGAGTTGTCTGACATCACATGAACATCTTGTGATGGAGATAGACAGATCCCCCCATGGTAACTCCACTTCAGCGCACCCGTCAGTACCATTTTAACACAGACAACACCGTAGTAAAGGGCTTGTCCCACTTTCATGACCTAATTCATGACCTCTGCCGAGTTTGTCCTTGACTTATACTCGCAGCATGATCGTCATGATAGGAGGTCGTAAGTAGGTCGTAGGTAGGCCGTGTCGCAACTTGTAGGTACCCGTGGCATCAAGTAGGTCGGGGCGCTTTTCTAGCCTGATGAAAAATGTCCATGAGTAAAAATGGTTGTGAATTATGTTGTGAAAGTGGGACCGGCCCTTTTAACACCTGGATCTGGCAACAGTGTGGTAGCAATTATGATATGGGTATAAAATGCAAAATGAGAGATTCTTCTCTTCAGAGGGCAATGAAATTCTCTGGAATTATCTGCCACAAAGGGTGGTTGAGGCCAGATTAAGAGAAACGTTTAAGATGGAGATACCTACATGTTTTAAATTTTGTTCATTGCACAACAAATCCTTATATAGCTTCACACTATTAACCGAGGAAATACGTGAAGGTTACAAGGGGCTGGCACAAAAGAAGGGTTGAGGCCAGTATGGATCAGCCAAGATCAGGGTAGGCTTGAGGATCTTGGAGCCCTACTTCTGCTCCTATTGTCTTCTGTTCTTGCATGCCAATCCTTCTTTTCCTATGCTATTCCTTAGATACCCATCAATTTATCACAAATGTTCACTTTCATTATTATGGAGATAGACACAAAATGCTGGAGTAACTCAACGGGACAGGCAGCATCTCTGGATAAAAGGAATGGGTGACGTTTTGGGTTGAGTACCTTCTTCAGACTGAGAGTCAGGAGAGAGCTCCAATTTTATACATTACATTAATTTTGGTTTCTCCATAATAGTCCACTTCGCCAAAGCTTAGGTTTAGGTTTATTATTTTTACGTATACCAAGGTACAGTGAAAAGCTTTGTTTTGGATGCCATCCAATCAGATCAAATAATACTCTTCTTAAATACAATCACAGTACAATAGGTAGAGCAAAGGAGAAGATATACAGTGCGGAGTATGGGTCTCATCATTGTAGTACACCGGACCCACAGACAAAGCCTAAAGACACGATGGAGTGGAGGTGAGCACCCTAACTTATGGTTGGACCATTCACAAGTCTGATAACAGAGGGGAAGCTAGACTCAAATGATCTGAGGGACGGAGAAAGAGGCGATGCAGGAGTTAGTTGAAGTTAGTGAAATCAATATTCATATCACTGGGTTATGAGCTGCCCAAGTGAAATATGAGATGCTGTTCCTCCAATTTGCATTTAGCCTCACTCTGACAATGGAGGAGGCTTAGGACAGAATGGTCAGTGTGGGAAGGGGAATTAAAGTGTTTTGCAATCAGATAGGTCCAGGCAGACTGAGCACAGGTCTTCAGCAAGACGATCAACCAATCTACATTTGGTCTTGCCGATGTATGAGTCTTGTAACAAAGCTTTGGTTCAATTGTAGGATTTCTACCTCTGAGAAAGACTTGCTGAGGAATGTTCTGCAAAAGGTGACCAACATTGTATATCTGTATCCTATGATGACATCTGGTAAATAATTCACACCTGCTGGGTATGGTTGATTGCAACTTTATCATATGGGTTAAGGTTGCTAATAAAATGCACATAGTATGGAATTGTGGCCAGTTTGCTGGTAGAAAGATGGCCACAACTATGGAATAAACATTCACATCATAGATCATCAGCAGATTAATCAGTATAAATCCTTTACATTGCTTCACATTTTAGCCGTGGAAACAATGTGAAATACACTGAAAAGTCAAAAAGTAATTTAATCACATAGATTCATAATTCCCTGTAGAAAATCCACCTGTTCTTTAGTGTCATTTTGTTACACTTAAAATAATTTCCCAATCATTCGAATGAACGAACAAAATATGAACAAGAAAGATAATTGAGGGTTTTATTGAAGAGTAGACCGCATTTAATATCAAACGAAATGAGACATAAACCATTACTCTTGCCTGTCAGAAATTGTTCCCACCAAACCTCATCTGCAATTACACCTTTCGCTCCAAATATTCTGCCTACGGTCAAAACAAATCAGTCAAAGTACACCAGAGAATATTTGTGTTGTCATTTTGTTCAAATACACTCACTTTCCCTTCTCAGGCAGTCCTTTGGGATTGAGCATGCCTTGCTTCTGCTTCAGTTCTATAAGTTCTGAGGCTAGGACGGTATCAATAGGAAACACACAGACTCCAACACAGATGGTTCAGTAGTTTGCGAGTAGAGTGCATCTTCTGCCATTTACGCTGGTTGGTGTAATTGGATCTGGGGATTATAGCATGGACAAAGATGCTGACATTAGAATGCTTATCTTCACAGTGAATTTGGAAGATTTGATGGAGACCCTGTTGGTGGCATCTCTCAATGCTTTGAATTGCCTGCATCAGAATTCCATGTTTCAGGGGTGTGCAGAAGGGAAATGAACATGAGCATTTTGCTGGGTTTGAGGTCTTCATCGTTAAATACATATTTTCTCAGACAATCAAAGGTTGTGCAAGGCACATGCATTTTGTAATCAAGTGATGGTTCTGATTCAAGAATTCAAGGTAATTTCTGATTCTGGACTGCTACTGCCAGTTTTCTGATTAAAGAATCTCCAAGAAGTTTTGATAACAATCCATATGCCTCCACGAATGCTGCTCAGTTCTTCCAGCCGTCTAGATCTCAGCATCAGCAGTCTCTAGTTGTCTCGAGGTAATGTTTTGCTCAAAGTGTTTTGGTTTATACTTTCGAAACACACTTCTGTGAACATGGGAAGGGATTTGGTAGTGTGGTAGCAATTGTGACATGGTTATAAAATGTAAAATGAGAAATCTTTTGTGAACACTTGGTGTGAACCTCTGCCCTATTTTTCCTTTATTTTGCACGTTAAATAAACTTAACCTTGATAAAAGTTAATTGTAAAACACAGAAGCACATTGGTTCCCTTTTAGAATTGCTGACAATGCCAATGTTATAGAGTTATACAATGTGTTATGACCGTAATTCTGGACAAATTTCATCAAGATAAATTACGAGAGAACCAAAGTTTCATTAGTCTAAGTTTTTATTTTAAAATTAAAATAAGTTTTTATTTTTAAATAATGGTTATTAGGACCACGTGGAAACAAGGAACTGCAGGTGCTGGTTTACAAAAAAAGAGACAACGTACTGGAGTAACTCAGAAGGTCAGGTGGTATCCCAGGAGAACATGGATGGGTGATGTTTCAGGTCAGAGCCTTTTTCAGACTGATTATTATAGTCCCTTTCCCATAACTCTCAGTCTGAAGAAGGGTCCTGACCCGAAACGTCACCTATTCATTTTCTCCAGAGATGCTGCCTGACCCGCTGGGTTACTCCAGTATTTTGTATCTATCTTCTTTAAACCAGCAACTGCAGTTCCTTCCTACATGATTAGTAAGTCTGCAGATATACGAGTCAGATATAATCAACCAGAAAAGTAAAGGTGTAAAGTAATTAGGAGTAGCATTGAAAGGGAGATGAGGCAAAAATGTTTTACTCAGGGGTGGTTAGAGTCTGGAACTCTTCAGTTGAAAGTTCGAAATGATTGAAATCCTTGTCACATGTATAAAGTACTTGTGACGTTGAAGCTGGGATGTGTAAAGCTAAGAATCTAGTGCTAAAAGATATAATTAGGGTTGGTAGCATTTTACCAACCAGTATAGACAGGATGGCCAAGTGGTTTCCCCCTGTGTCATAAACAAGGTCAACTACCTACAGATGGTTTTAGATATAAAAGACAATGAAACCTCTGCCATTGCCACGATCCGAGAATACATACTTTTAGTAAATAACTGTAAATAAGGCATATTTTGAAACAATGGAAGAGAACTTCATTCAAGATAGCCTAACTTAATAGGAATTCATTTATATTCCTGCAGTTAAATTACATCAGTTAAGAGTTTCAATTTACAATTCGCCAATTGATTTGTCCTGAAAGATTAGAATTGTTATTTTATCATCCAAAATACTTCAAATTTGTTCACTTGTACAGATAATTCTCAGTGAGTTTAATTTACTAGGATGACTTCCACAAACCTGTGATTTTGGCAGGGATTTAAGAGCCTGTCCCACTTGGGCGTCATTGGCACGCCACGCAGATGGCGCGCAAAGATTTTGTACATACCAGGTTGTTGTAGACATTGTGGTAGACATTGTCGTGGGGGGGGGGGGGGGGGGGGGGGGGGGAGTCCAATCGCCATTTTTTCAGCGACCTGCTATGATTCTGACAGTCGCCGGCAGTCGCCAAAAAAATCGCCTAAGTGGGACAGGCCCATTACTGTTTTGCTCAGAACGTACAAAATGAATGCTCCAAATTTGGTGAATTAGAAAATGGAGATGGTGCTGCTCCAATCAAATATTCATCGGAAATGGTACGAAGACAGACAAAATTGTTCAGATGGATTAATCAATATGCTACCATCTCATTGAAAGAGGGCATCAGGAACAGGCAGGAGATGGGTAGATTTGACCTTATCAAACCCTGTAACATGAAGAGATCCTGGGATCTCTGAGAGACCCTGGAACCCTCGTAAGGGTCTCAACTCAAAATGTCACCTGTTCCTTCTCTCCAGAGATGCTGCCTGTCCTGCTGATTTTCCTCCAACATTTTGTGTCTATCCTCGGTTCAAACCAGCATCCGCAGTTCCTTCCTTGACAAGGAGGAACTGTGATAAGAGCCACAAGTCTCACTGAGATTGATCACTTTGTGTATCGTGACATGTAATATTCTGGTGTGGTCGCTTGTTCCCTGTGTTTTCGATTAAGAATTTGAATAAAGTAAGAATACCTTCAACAGTTTTTAGTGTTTATCTGCAGCAAGTGAGAATCAGCTTAAAACGAGTGTTCTGCTGGAGAAGAGTTTAAAGACAGAAGATAGACACAAAAAACTAGTGTGATTCCGCGGGACAGGCAGCATCTCTGGAGAGAAGGAATGGGTGACATTTCGGGTCGAGACCCTTCTTCAGACTGGTTAGGGATAAAGAAAACAAAAGATATAGACGATGATGTAGAGTGATAAAGAACAATGAATGGAAGATATGCAAAAAGGTAATTATGATAGAAACAGGCCATTCATAACTGTTTGTTCAGTGAAAACGAGAAGCTGATGTGACTTGGATGGGGGAGGGATAGAGAGAGGGAATGTCGGGGTTACTTGAAGATCAAGAAATTAATATTCATACCACTGGTCTGTCAGCTGCCCAAACAAAATAATGAGATGCTATTCCTCCAACTTACATTTAGCCTAACTCTGACAATGGAGGAGACTTAGAACAGAAAGGTCTGTGTAGGAATGGGAAGGAGAATTAAAGTGTTTAGCCACCAGGAGATCAGGTAGGTTCAGGTGGACTGAGTGAAGGTGTTCAGCGAAACGATCGCCCAGTCTGCGTTTGGTCTTGCCGATGTATAAGAGTCCAGATCTTGAACAACGGATACAGTAGGACGTGGGAGGAGGTGCAAGTGAACCTTTGCCTAACTTGAAAGGACTGTTGGGGTCCCTGGACAGAGTCGAGGGGGGAGGTATAGGGACAGGTGTTGCATCTTCTGCGGTTGCAGGGGAATGTACCTGGGGAGGTGTTGGTTTGGGTGGGAAGGGATGAGTTAACCAGGCAGTTGCGGAGAGAATGGTGTCTGCGGAAGACGGAAAGGGGTGGAGATGGGAAGATGCGACGTGTTGGGATCCCGTTGAAGGTAGCAAATATTTTGGAGGATTATGTGTCGTATGCGACGGCTGATGGGGTGAAGGGTAAGGACTAGGGGGACTCTGTCTCTTTTGCGAATATGGGGAGGATGAGCAAGGGCGGAGCGGTATTCCCTGTGTTGGAGACTGTGAGATCAAGAAAGGGGAAGAAGTTGTCAGAGATGGTCCAAGTGAGTTTGAGTGCAGGATGGAAATTGGCATTGAAGTTGACCGTCCATGAGTTCTGCATGGGTGCAGGAGGTAGCACTGACGCAGTCGTCAATGAGTTTAAAGACAGGTGGCAATAAAACATGTGTTTGTAGCATTGTCAAACACAATTAACAAAAGCAATTATTGGCATCTTCAAGATTGCATGTACAACAGTAATATTTTGCAACTCAGATTGCTCAGATTGCTCAACCACATCTAACATCTGATCCGAGTAGCCAAGATAAGGATGCAAACATGAATGGCTTGCTCTGAATTTTGTCTGTAGAATTGGCTCAGTTTATTTATTCCATACGCCGATTATGATCTCCCTCTGCAAAACAGCAGTGCCTGACATATAAACTTGCCTTAGGAACTCTACGTAGCGAAAATGTGTTATGTAAAATTCAACCTTCAGCGGCGCTGCAGTTCATGTCGTCATCTGGCCGTGTGCACGACCTATTTTGGTGCCTTTTCTTGAGGAGGGGGGATAGGTATTCAACTAATGCGCTGATTTTCACCTGAGCCTGTCATCTAGATATGAATCTTTTCACGACCTGCTAACTAATGCTGAATAATCGTTCCGACTGCCTTTCTGTGAATTTTTCTTTTTAAACTGCGGGACAATTGATGCGCTGGAGTAAAATAAAAATCCACTTCTAACACCATCAACGCCGACAATGGGACGGATCTCCCGTACGGGACAAAACATAAGCTAAGCCGTTTATTTTACATATAAACTTGCTTCTTAGGATTACTTTAATCAAAAGCGTGTCTTTCATCTCGGCGACAAATGTGATCTTTGGTAAAGCGCCTTTACTAGGAGGCTCAAGAAAGCTCACCTGTCCCCCCACGCTGAACATAGAGAGTATCCTGACCACCTGCTTCACGCATGATACAGCAGTTTTTCAACTGCGCGATATGGGGTTTGCCAAATTCATGACAGATGAGATCATTTCAAAATCATCCTTATACAGGATTGTGAATTCATGCGCTTCTACAATAATACCATCACATGCTATTGGGACACAGTCTCTCCTATTTTCGATTAAAATGGTATTTTAACCTTATTTCTTAAGACTAATACGGATACGCTAAACTGCATTTCGTTGTACCCATACACGTATTTGTGCAATGACATTAAAGTTGAATTGAATTGAATTGAATTGAATTGAATTTAATTGAATTTAGATCCAGTAATTGAATGTTGTAATTAGCTACAATTAGGTAACTAACTAATTATATGCTTTAATTTCAGGTCATCCAAGTAAGATTGTTTCATATTTGTTTCAAAATGCTTCAATCTACAATAACTGAAAATTTCATTCAGTTCTCTTAATTTTTAAGAAAGTTATGGGCTTTTGACTGTCCTCGATCACAGCTTTTGAGTTAAGTCAAGCGAAAAACAAGATGCTGAGTATGAAAATGGCCATATCTTTTTTAATACTGAAGATATGAAAGTGAATTAGGTGTCAAATTAAACTTATTTTTATGCTTTATCTGATGGGATAAATAGCAGACTTGATTTTTAAAATCTCACAATTTTGTAACATTGCTACTCTACGCTGAAATGGAAACTGACAAATCACAAGATAAATCGTGCTGTACTTTTAAAAATGCCTCTCAGATGGAATCTCATCGCTGCAGCCTTTTCTATATTAAAGTGTATTTGTGGGAGCTGCCTGTCTAACAACCACTTAATTCCCATTCATAGTTACATGTGAGAAGATGGTCTTGAGCTTGACCCTGTGCTGAGGGGAACCCTCGGCGCTGTAAGGAGCTGATGCAGAATTTTGAGCCAACAATGGTGAAAGATTTATAATGTAATTCCAAATCAGGATGACTTTGAGTTGGGAAGAAATTTACAAGTAGTGGTGTTCCCCCAGAGGCACAGCACAAGAGAATACAGCGTGAAAATAGAATGTAGATGTTGCGCAATACTTGATTGTTAAGAATCGGGCCGTGCATGTTGCCATTTGTTTTAATATTACTTTGAGGTTTCAGTGCCAGTGGTAAATCTGCAATCCTGAACATGGGTTAGTCTGCCAGCTATCACTTTCTGACTTTGACACCTCCTGATAACGTGCAATTCTAATTTTATCAATTGCAGACTGAAGGTTTGTATGCGATCTCCAGAGGCCACTAATAAAGGATTAGACTTTTCCACTCGACAAGTATCCAATTAATTTGTTAGTGCAACAATATTGGATATGCTTCTGACAGTATGTTATCTGCAAACAAATATACAAAATAAAAAGTATAAAGGTGCATTTCTACACCATTTTTCACTACCTCTGGACATGCCATATAACTTCACTATAAATGAAATACTTCTTGAAACAGAATCAATATCATAATATAGGAAATCTAGTTGTTATTTTTTTCACCCAGCATACTCCCAAAACCTGCAAGATGAGAAGTCATTGAATCTATGTCATGTGCTTTTATCATCGTAAACGGTATGTCTGTAAGTCAGTTTAAATGGTAGTGCTGTAGTCACTATCACCAAAGTGCTCCAATACTGGGGACGCACTCATTGACTCCCATTGCAGGATGTTAACTATACTCAATGGAAATGCAAACCATTCAATTCCTGCCATACTTTCCCACACTGATCTGTCTGTTTTAGGCCTCCTCCATTGTCAGAGTGAGGCTAATCGCAAATTGGAAGAAAAGCATCTCATGTTTCGCTTGGGCAGCTTAGAGCACAGTGGTATGAATATTGATTTCTCTAACTTCAAGTAACCCCTGCACTACATATCCCTCCATCCCTCCCCCACCCAGGGCCTGAAATTCCACCAGTTACCCATTCTCACCCATCAAACAGCTAATAATGGCCCATTTCCTTTATCATTGTTACTTTTTTGCAAATCTTTTATTCATTTGTTCTATATCTCTCTATATCACTGTTTATATCTCTAATTTCCCTTTCCCCTGATTCTCATTGAAGAAGGGTCTCTACCCGAAACACCACCTATTCCTTCTCCCCAGAGATGTTGCCTGTCCCGCTGAGTTACTGCAGCATTTTGTGTCCATTTGCTCTGTATTGTTCTCCGAGCTCAAGGATAAGTCAAGGAAGTATTTTTCTCCCTTGTGTGTTAAGCATTTGTAATTTCAATAATGCTGCATTAAGCAGCAAACTGTGAGATGGTCGTAGATCAGCCACTGCCATCTGGAGTGATCTGAAGTTACGAGGTTTTGTGCGACAGTGTCTTGACCTTAGTGGGCAGAGTAGTCCAGGTGCTGAGGTCCTTGGGTTGATAAAGTCTTTGTTAGTGTGATCTCTCATGTCTTATCACTGGGGTCCATGCGCTCTAGAGACTTCCAGTACATCCAACAAAATCAGCAGGAACCCCGACATAAGGAGCATCTTAAATACTGACATGTCACTGGGGGTTTGTGAAGCTCGGTGTAGAGAAATGCATAAAATGGGAAATTCTGCTACAATCTGTGGAATCAGAGCCCATGAATTATTTCAAAAGAACATCAGGTAATTGCTGGAAAAGGAGGAACAACTGGATAGTGGCTCACGGTATGAATGAATGATGAATACGTTTATTGGCCAAGTATGTACACATACAAGGAATTTGCCTTGGTGCTCCGCTCACAAGTAACAACACAAGTAGGAAACCAGAATAGGCTTGATGGACTTAGGGCCAGCTCAGATGCTACAAATTTTGTGATTGCTGAGAAGAGATTCATACAGTACCTACGAATCCATATTCATCTCCAACTTGCGTTCCATTCATCAGCTCAGCTTCTGATCTGATTTATCCTTTGCAAAGCCAAATTGGCTTCAGAATCACACAGAATTGCAGGGTGTTCCTTTCAATGATAGAATGTGATCCCTGTAAGGAGGAAACATCTCTCTTGCCATCACATCAAAGTCTTTGTCACTCATTCAATTCTGTTTGAATTTCTGCTAGCACTAAAATCTGGAAATCTGATATCTACAGTAATGACATCCAGAATCAAGATGCAGGGCACATACTCTGAAATACAACAAACAATAAAAGAAAGAGGCAAGATTGGAAGGATAACAAAAATAGAAATAATGCACCTTTTAAGTGGCTTGCAACAAATTTTTAACATAAAAAACCCCAAAGCCCTTAAGAAGCAATTAAGTACTTTTGTTCACTCTTGTAATTTATAAGAATTGTGGTAGTCAATGAGCTCAGCAATGTCCTGTCAGAATCACTGATATAATGGCCATATATATTTACATTCAATGATGGTGACTGAGAGAACACTGCAACGTTGGGATGGGAATCGGACAAAAAGTCCCCTGCTCTTCAAAATTAAGTCAAAGTATTTCCTCCTGAATTTTAATGTCTCAGCTGAAAGGCATCACTTTCATTGCACCCACCTTTAATGTCAACCTAGATAATGTGCCTAACAACAAGTGTAGAGCTTTGTTTACTTGGCATTGGTTGCAACTCAGTGGAACACGCAGCATCTCTGAGAGAAGGAATGGGTGACGTTTCGGGTGGACCTGAGGTTACAAGACCTACAAGGTTAATTCCGGGGATGCCGGGACTGTCATATGCTGAGAGAATGGAGCGGCTGGGCTTGTACACTCTGGAGTTCAGAAGGATGAGAGGGTTTCTCATTGAAACATGTAAGATTGTTAAGGGCTTGGACACGCTAGAGGCAGGAAACATGTTCCCGATGTTGGGGGAGTCCAGAGCCAGGGCCACAGTTTAAGAATAAGGAGTAAGCCATTTAGAACGGAGACGAGGAAACACTTTTTCTCACAGGGAGTTGTGAGTCTGTGGAATTCTCTGCCTCAGAGAGCAGAGGAGGCAGGTTCTCTGATGCTTTCGAGAGAGCTAGATAGGGCTCTTAAAAATAGCGGATTCAGGGGATATGGGGAGGAGGCAGGAACGGGGTACTGATTGGGGATGATCAGCCATGATCACATTGAATGGCGGTGCTGGCTCGAAGGGCTGAATGGCCTACTCCTGCACCTATTGTCTATTGTATATTGTCCTTCTCTCCAGAGATGCGGCCTCTGTTGAGTTACTCCAGCTTTTTGTGTCAATCTTCGGTTTAAACTAGCATCTGCAGTTCCTTCTTACACATTAGCTGCAACTGATTGGTTGTAGCCAGGTGGAAGGTTGACTGGGTCTCACAGTGTGTTATTACACAAATGGTCTCCGAAGGGCGGCATGGCGACACAGCGGTAGAATTGCTGCCTTAGTGCTTGCAGGGCCCGAGACCTGGGTTTGATCCTGACTAAGGGTGCTGCCTGTACGGAGTTTGTATGTTCTCCTCATGCCCGCGTGGGTTTTCTCCGTGATTTTTGATTTCCTCCCACATCTCCAAAGACGTACAGATATTTAGGTTAATTGGCTGGTATAAGTGTAAATTGTAAATTGTCCATAGTGTGTGTGTAGGATAGTGATAATGTGCGGGGATCGCTGGTCAGTGTGGACTTAGTGGGCTGAAGGGCCTGTTTCCGCACAGTATCTCTGAACTAAACTAAAACTAAAGTCTTAGTTCAATCAGGAAAAACATAGAACATAGAACAGTACAGCACAGGAACAAGCTCTTCGGCCCATAATATCTGTGCCAAACATGATGCCAAAGTTATGATTGGATATGGGGAGAAGGCAGGGTATGATTGGGGGTGATCAGCCATAATCACATTGAATGGTGGTGCTGGCTCGTAGGGCCGAATGGCCTACTCCTGCACCTATTGTCTATTGTCTGTTTCAGGAACAGCTTCTTCCCTACAGCCATTAATCTATTAAACACAACAACCTCAAATAAGCTCTGAACTATATAGACTACTATTGATATTATTGCACTATAATTGTTTGTTTGTTTTTTGTATGTGTGTGTGTTTGTATATGTGTGTGTATATATACATACATCCTGCCTGGTTCCAGTACCAATGAGGACGTGCCCCAGCTCCTCCAATGACAACAGACCGGTGGCGCAGACTTCACACATCATGAAGTCCCTGGAGAGGCTGGTCATAGTCATAGAGTGATACAGCATGGAAACAGGCCCTTCGACCCAACTTACCCATGCCGGCCAACAATGTCCCAGCTACACTTGTCCCACCTGCCTGCGCTTGGTCGATATCCCTACAAACCTGTCCTATCCATGTACCAGTCTAACTGTTTCTTAAACTATGGGGTAGTCCCAGTCTCAACTACCTCCTTTGGCAGCCTGTTCCTATACACCCACCATCATTTGTGTGAAAAACTTACCCATCAGATTCCTATTTAATCCTTTCCCTTCTCCTTGAACCCATGTCCTCTGGTCCTCGATTCCCCTACTCTGGGCAAGAGACTGTGCATCTACCCGATCTTTGCCCTGTGCGTTCTCATGTGCTCACTCACCTGCGACCCCTGGTTAAACCCTCCCTAGACCCCCTGCAGTTTGCTTACCAAACAAAGATGGCGGTTGAAGACGCCATTATCCACCTGCTTCATCGTGCCTATGCTCACCTGGATAAGCCGGGAAGCATTGTGAGAGTCATGTTTTTGACTTCTCCAGTGCTTTTAACATCATCCGGCCTGCACTGCTAGGGAGCAAACTGAATCACCTGCAGCTCAACACCGACAAGACTAAGGAGTTAATGGTGGACTTCAGGAGGAGAGGAACACCCCTGTCCCCTGTCTCCATCAATGGTGCGGATGTGCAGTTTACCAGGGAGTACAAATACCTAGGTGTGTACATGGACAGTAAACTGACAGAACCGCCTGGAAATTGATCTTCCAATAGTCATAAAAAACACAAAATATTTGAAATATGAAATTAAAGTGAGGAGTGTAAAGGATTGGGGGATGTGCAAAGATGGGGGGCGGTGGGGGGGGGGGGGGGGGGGGGGGGGGTGCAGAGTCAGTCTCAGTCTCAGTCTACCCCTCAACAGAAGGGGAGGAGTTGTACAGTTTGATAGCCACAGGGAAGAAAGATCCCCTGTGGCGTTCTGTACTGCATCTTGGTAGAACCAGTCTGTCGCTGAAGGTACACCTCAGGTTGACCAGTGTATCATGGAGGGGGTGAGCTTTATTTCCAGGATGCTCCACAGTTTGAGGATGAAGCCAGCCTTCCTGATGAGTTTGTTAATCTTATTGGCAACTGCAGCCTTTGCCCTGCTGCCCCAGCACACGGCAGCGAAGAAGATGACACTGGCTACCACCGATTGGTAGAACATCTGCAGCGTTTTACTGCAAATGTTGAAGGAGCGGACCCTTCTCAAAAAGTACAGGCGGTTCTGTCCCTCCTTGTACAGGGCCTCAGCGTTCCTGGACCAGTCCAGTTTACTGTACATGTACACACCAAGGTATTTGTACTCCCTGGTAAACTGCACATCCGCACCATTGATGGCAGATTTTGCAGATAATTGGATGTTGTTCTTCATTAATACTCCAACATCTGTTAATTCACTTTTTTCAAAGTGTAGTACAATATATTTTCCATTGACCAGACTGAAGAAAAATCTCATACCGAAATGTTACCTAACCATGTTCTCGAGGTATGCTGCCTGGCCCACTGAGTTACTCCAGCTGTCTGAGATTTAAGGAATGCTGGCATTGGTTTTGGTTCACTGAGATGCAGTGAAAAGCTTTGTTTGCAGGCTATCCAGTCAAATCATATTACAGAAGCACAATCCTTCCATTTTCAAAGAGAAAATTTTCAGAATGTAGAATATAGTATTACAGAATTATAGTGTTACAGTTCCAAGATCTTCAATGAGTTAGGTTGGAAGGAAAGTTTAAAGGAGCATGGGAGAAGTTTAAAGAGAATGTGGGAAATAAGGCATTGGTGCGTTTTGAAGATTCTTCAGTGAACACCACACCTAAAAATACTTATCCACGAACTACCTACAAAAGTAAGTCATCCCCTCTTTTGAATTTTTAATGAAATCAAATGATGATTGAAACAGAGAAGAAAACCTACCTGAGTACAACTGTCATTTATAGTCCTGATATTAAAACAAGATGCTGTTCTGTAAAGGTCCAGTCTCACTTGGTGATTTTTTTCGGCGACTGCCGGCGTCATATCAGCGTCACTAAAAGATTTTGAACATTTCAAAATCCAGCGGCGCCAAAACAAATGTTGCTACACTTGAAAAAACATCGCGCGTCATACGTTATCACGCCACAACATTTTCGGTGACCTGATAAGTCAGTCAATGATGCCGGCAGTCGCTGAAAAAGTTGCCAAGTGGGACAGGCCCTTGAAAGCAACCTGAAGTGGAGCAGCAGTTTACCATGGTGTTTAAGAAGGAACTGCAGATGCTGGAAAATCGAAGGTACAAAAAATGCTGGAGAAACTCAGCGGGTGCAGCAGCATCTATGGAGCCATGGTGACTGGGCGATCGTTTTGCTGAACTCCTTCGCTCAGTCTGCCTGGGCCTACCTGATATCCCGGTTGCCAAACGCTTTAATTCCCCTTCCCATTCCCATACTGATCTTTATGTACTGGGTCTCCTCCATTGTTAGAGTGAGGCCAAACGCAAATTGGAGGAACAGGATCTCATATTTTGCTTGGACAGTTTACAACTCAGTGGTAGCTAGGAATATTGATTTCTCCAACTTCAACTAACCCTTGCATCCCCTCTCCCTCCGCCCCTCACCCAACCCAAAGTCAAAGTATCCTTTATTGTCATTCAGACCTTTCTGTCTGAACGAAATTTTGTTGCCTTGCAGTCATAAATATAATAAAAATAACAAAAACGCACAATAAACACAAATTTAACATCCACCACAGTGAGTTCACGAGGCACCTCCTCACTGTGATGAAGGAAAAAATCTTAAAGTCTTTGTTTCTTCCCTCCTTGTTCTCTCTCTGAGCTGAGGCGATTCAGGCCTCCGATGTTGTGACCCCACCAGGTGATGGTAAGTAAGTCCCGCAGCTCAACCGTGCTCTGCAAATGGGCCAGTTCAAACGGTCGAAGCTGCCGAAGCTGCCGCACTCCAATCCAGTGGACGAAGCTGTTGTTGCGGGAGCTCCGGAAAAACAGGTCACCAACCTGTGACCTGCGAGCTCACGACGATGTCGTCCACTGGGCCCGCGGCCGTGCCTCCGAAGTCAGGTCCGCCGCCGGAATGCCGGAACGCCGCCACAGCCCCGAGGCCGCCAGCTCCTCCATTAGGCCTCAGCGCAGACAGAGATAGGGGACACAACAAGAAAAAGTCGCATCCCCCCAAAGGAAGAGACTAAAACCATGTTTCTCCTACCCCCCCCACACATACTCAACCTAATAAACTAAATTTAACTAACTTTAACTAAAACAGATAAAAGAAAACAACAAAAAAAAGAAAAATCAGATGGTCTGCAGGCGAGCCGCAGCTGCCAGGCAGCGCCGACACTGCCACCCAAGTCATTGTGCCAGCTTCAAAGCCGTCTTGTTGAGTCTCATTGTCTGTAACTCGTTTTCACCTAACCCACAGCTAACAATGGCCTGTTCCCTTTATCATCATTACTTTTATGCATATCTTTCATTCATTTGTTTTATATCTCTGTCTACATCTCTCGTTTCCCTCTCCCCTGATCCTCAGTCTGAAGAAGGGTCTCAACCCAAAACGTCACCTATTTCTTTTCTCCTGAGATGATGTCTGACCCGTTAAGTTACTCCAGTGTTTTGTGTCAATCAGCCTGAATATATGCACAGATTGTCACAGCAACACAGTGCATGGATAGAGCACAACGTTTTGCTTTTTTGATTAGATTTAGTCAGCCTTGGACTGCCAGACATGCAGCAATGGACCCACGTTATCAAGCGTACAAATGTGTTCCACATTTTAGACTGTTCTGCAGGGGATAGGAGGCCACCAGGCCTAGGGTGAGAGGAGCATCTGGCATTTGGGGTCAAGCACTGAGGATTTGGATGCAGTGCCACAAGATATTCAATGACTTCCAGTGTATGGTCAAAGTCAGCAAGTGCATCTTCATCTGCACCAGAGGATTTGAATACTACTCCATACACTGCTCTCCCATCATTCACCAACCAACAATTTCGATCAATCAGAAAATGTACTTATGCTTTGTATGCTTCACCACACACCTACACACCTCTGTACTGTTGCAATCCTCGCATCCAAATCTAACAGCATTCACAGTGTGTGTGTGACAGCTATTCAACTATGACAGCTATTTCATTCAAACACATCAGACAATACTTTCTCTTCCAGGTAAGAGTGACAACCAGTCGGCAGGAGCTAATCAGAGAGATACCTGCATGTCCAAATTCTCTTCATGAAGGAGACATTGCAAGCCATCATTGGGAAACGTGTGCTGATGCATTGGCAAGCAGAGTTTGAAGATATCAAAGATAACTGTATCCCGACATGTAGTCTACCTTTGTACTTCACATCTCCTCTTCAAATGACACTCCTTTCCAATTACCAAGCTGCAGATAGTTGTTAGCACAGGGCTTTTACTTTCGCCATCTCGCAACATGCTTTCAGAACCCCAGGAACAGTGGTTCAAAACGAAGATATGACAAATGCTGAAAAACTAAATTGTAAACAGAGAATGCTGCAAATTCTCATCACGTCAGGTAACGCTTGTAGAGAAGGAAACTAAATTAATGATTCAGGTCAATGACCATTCATTAGAACTGATGAGGAAAGTTCGGTAGCCGGAAACATTACCACAATTCCTCTCGCCACAGGTACAGCCTCACCTAATGCGTCTTTCCAGTATGATCTGCCTATGTAGCCATGAGCTGCAACCTGATTAGGGGGTGTAGGAACAGCATGAAGATAATTATAATAAAAACGTCATTTCACACTCATAGCTACCAGCTATGGTAATGACATTGCATGTAATTTGAGGAATAAAGAAGAGAGATTGGATCTGCGTGAGGTGTGGTTCAGGACATGTGTGGTCTGCAGCCAGTGCAGGGAGCAAAAAGAGCTGGTACCAAATCACCTGGGGGTAGCAATGCATATGGAGTTCTGCTCCAGGATTACTTAAATGAGTGCTTCAATTAACAGGTTACAGAAGGTCAAATACGGCATTGCTTTCGAATTCTCTTTCACAAATGATGCCAGCTTTATTTTATGTAAATTTTAATAGGAGGAAGAATAAGGTTTTTTTTAATTGAATGTATTAAGAGGCATGTATGCAGCAATTTAGAGTTTGAATGTTGCAGTTCCTCTATTCTTATGCACTTTGAAATGACTTGTATGCAGGAGACCTGTCAGAAATCCAGTACCAAACTGCCACAAAACTTTGCAGAAAGTTTGAAGCTCAGCCTTTTCGACATAGAAGTAATGGCCAATTCTATTTGCAGAATTGCAGACTCGACCACAGTGCAATGCCTGATAGTCAATATTGCAACACATTGTAGCACAAGCTATGACCACTCAATCTCTGATTGTCAATTCAGCAAATTATCCTCCAACAAGTTTTTATCTGAGACACCAACTTGTGGAGAGGCAGAGACTTCACAAGGCAAAGACTGATGCCGTATCACTGGATGACAGATTTCAATCTCCCACCACTTCTCCAGTATCTTTTTTTGTTAACTGTTCTTCACCAGTCTGAAGAAGAGTCTCGACCTGAGACGTCATTCATTCCTTCTATCCAGAGATGCTGCCTGACCCGCTGAGTTACTCCAGCATTTTTTGTCTATCTTCGTTGTAAACCAGCAGGTGCAGTTCCTTCCGACATAGCCCAAGTTGCTGCTGTTCAAGCTGAAATGGTGGTTGCAGTCTCCTCTACTGCAGGTTAACAATCTCCAACCACCACATTGCAATCGCTTCAGTAGGAATGGTACAGGAACCCAGAGTCAGGCAAAGGCAGATGCTCAGAGAATGCACAATCACAATCACCATCACAATCACAATAATACTTTATCAGCCGAGTATGTTTTGCAACATACAAGGAATTTCATTTGCCAAGTCAGTCATACAAATAAAAAGCAACAGAACATACAATTTAACATAAACATCCACCACAGTGACTCCTCCACATTTCTCACTGTGATGGAAGGCGAAAAAAAGTTCCCTTAGCTCTCCCGTGGTCGGGGGCCTCGAGCCCTTCGTTGTCGGGACGATCTTGACTCCCGTAGCAGGTGGCATTTGGGCCTTCCGCATCGGGGCGATCAGCTCCTGCATCAGGGGGATGTCAGCTCCCCCGTGTCGGTGATCGGACCCCGGGTCGGGGCTGGTCGAACCTCTGCGTCGTTAGAGCTTCTCGACTAGTCTCTCCCGAGACTGCGAGCTCGCGATGGTAAAGTCCGCAGGAGCAATCCAAGGCAAGGGATCGGCTCCAATGGTAAGTCCACGACCCATGGTGGGGCTCAAGACAGTCCAAGGAGGCCTCCAGCTCCATCGATGGTAGGCCGCAGAGAGACTGGAGATGCGATCCGGAAAATAATCGCATCTCTGACAGGTAAGAAACTAAAACTTTTACCACACACTAAAATAAAAAAAGACGAAAAAACATACAGACTGTTGGCGGGGCTGCCAATCATGCGGCGTCCCTGGTGGTAAAGCATGATTAATTAATTGTTGTATGCAAAACAACATGATTCTATCTAAAAATATGTTTGAGAATGCTTATTTTTGCACTCTGACGCAGTGGAAGCTGTGATAGTCATTGAATGAGGGAAGACAGATGTGAAAAAGTTGAGTAACATCAAATTGGCTTGTGGTTATTGGTACTGCAATATTGATTGAAACTTTTCACATTATCCATATTCTTCCCTTTTATCTCCTCCACCTCCTCCTCGAAACGTTGCCACAAGTTTTGTGAAAAGGGCTGACCCATCATGATGGCCACAGCATACAACACACCAGCAACAAATTTGATGTTTGCTCTTTCCTGTACTGCAGTATTCCTGCAGAAATCTCCAGTCAAAGTGAATTATTATTTAGAAGGCTTTGCTGGATAAAACTGACTATAAATTAAGAGAGAGTGCTACTTGGAGCTACAAGCTCAAAAATAGCAGCATAAACAACATATTAACAATACACAGTGATTGACATCAATATTAGCATCCATTGGGTGGCCAATGACATTATCAATAGTGACCCATGACCTTATAGAGGTGTATAAAATCACGATGGAATAGATTAGGTAGATGCACAGAGCCTCTTGCCCAGAGTAGGGGATTCGAAGAGCAGAGGACATAGGTTTAAGGTGAGGAGGAAAAGATTCCATTGGAATCTGAGGGGTAACTTTTTCACACAAAGGGAGGTGGATGTATGGAACAAGCTGCCAGAGGAGGTAGGTGAGGCTGGGATTATACCAACGTTTAAGAAACAGTTTATACAGGTGCATGGATAGGACAGGTTTGGAGGGATATGGACCAAGCACAGTCAAGTGGGACTAGTGTAGCTGGGATATGTTAACCAGTGTGGGCAAGTTGGGCCGAAAGGCTTGTTTTTATGCTGTATCACTCTATGATAGCCTCACAAGGCAGCCAATGTGATGTACCCCACAGAAGCGTGTACATGTCATTATTTTCATTTTCATACCATTTAACAATCTGCATTTCTCACAAAATGCCTCCTAATTTGTCATATTTAATGGTCTCTCATTAAAGGTCCAAATATTTTGTGGAATGATGATAGTTGAGTCAAGATTAAGACGTATTTGTACTGGTTTATTGCCTTTTTATTAAATCTCCTCGTGAAATATTTGGTCAACTTCATGATATTGGCTTGGTTCCTATGAAACGATGCTCACTTCTTGGAATCACTGCCTGTTGCACCTACATTGGCTGGATGGAGATAGCCTACATCACCGGACTTCCTCAAATGCAGCAATGTGGCCCATGAAATATTCCAACACCAGAAAACCAGAAGGGAGAGCGTTTTAAACATCAACAGCATTCAAAAATTCAAATAAATATTTTCTAAGAATCACATTTTTTAAAAGTAACGTTGAAAGCCAAACTGGGAAATCATTAAAATTGTTCAACTTTTTACAACAAATCTGAACAAAAAGAGATGTTCTCCAAAACCTCTGAGCAGGGATCTCCATTGAAATAAATGAGGTTTCAGATTCCACACCGTGTCTGGACTGAACCCAAATGGTTGTTTCCAGATAAAATTGGGGATTTTTCCAACAAATCTGATCCCCATTGCTGTGAATGCACCTCACAGAGTTTCTACAACATTCGGGTGAGTTTCATACACCATTCCTTTGTGAGTGATGAGAAAACCTGGTTCATTCTTTCTCTATCTTCTGATTACACAATACTCCTCCTTCTAATATCATGCCAAAGAGGAATGTTTCTCATTTTGATACTTTTCTGCCAACCCACTGATATAGTATATATCTCTGTGAATATTGTAATAGGCAGCGGAGCATCAGTTTAACTCAAGTTAATCCTTGACAGATATCCAAATATTTCAGCAGCCAACAGCAGATTACCTCCTTACTGTTTAAGAAAGAACTGCAGATGCTGGAAAAATCGAAGTTAGACGAAAATGCTGGAGAAACTCAGTGGGTGAGGCAGCATCGATGGAGGCTCCACAGATGCTGCCTCACCCACTGAGTTTCTCCAGCATTTTTGTCTACCTTCTTGTTGTTGCTATACAGAGAATAAGGGACTCATATATAAAACAGAACAAAAATCCCTGGTATCATGCACAATATATTTGACTTGCAATGCAAAAAGTTGTTTGAAGTAATGAAAGCAGATTAAATTACGGAGGAAAGTCAGTCTGTGACAGCACTGACTGACAAAGTTTCAGACCTATTTGAAAAGGCTTTTATGCTCGTTGTTCAATGGTAGCTGCTTACCTTGCAGGTTTTGCAGTGGTAATGTCATGATGCCTCCAGCGGCAGCTGCTGCAACCAAGCTCTGGATGTTGGTTAAATTGGCAGTCGGCAATGTGAGAACGAGCCCCTGCTGGTTGCCGAGCTGCCCAGCCATATTAAACGGTATGAGGATAGGCTGATTGAGGGCAGGATTGCTGGTTGGCATCACTCCTGCTACAGCTGAGGCCAGCTGTTGTGCTGTTAGCAATGGCTGTTGTGCTGTTAGCAATGGCTGAAAAGAACACAAAGAATAATTTGGCGATTAGTATGAATATTCCTCACTTTTAATGGTATCTTCAGCTAGGCCAAAATTGCCACCACTGCCTTTAGCATCATTTTATTGGATCACTCCCTGATGCTTCAAATGGATGATTAGATTTATTTTTTCTGTATTGGCTGTGCTTTGCCAGTGCTTTAATTCGCGTGGACCTGTGAAATAGCCCTGATCTAATGGGCTGATAGAGAGAGGGAGTTCACAAGATGTTGTGCTTCATATTCAACTGTGGCAACCGTGGCAACGCGAGCCATCGCTAGGCTTCCTTACATTTAACGAAGTGCATTATTTTGAATTTCATGATAAGTTTCAAATTAAGATGATAAATTGACTGCAGTGAAAGACCACTGACTTTTGCTCTCTTTGTCTTCAGTCTATTGCAGCTCATCTGTCAAATTCCTCATAACTTTACTCATAACAGGATATCTGTGTAAATTGGGCCGATTGTATCTTGACCCGATTGTTTAGTTACTTGCTAAATGTTCTTTTGCCACTTCATGGTAACATGACCTATTCAACCTCTGCACATTGAAAGGATTGAGCCAGTGTATATCCTAACCTTTCCAATTAAAACCAAGAAAGGCGACAATTCTGGATTGAGCAGGGTAGATCACCTCCTGAAGCAAAGAATCCAGGTTCTCATTATATGAAATATTTGTGTTCATTCACAGGGGGCGTAACACTAAAAATATATCCACTCTTTGTAAGTAAGAAAGAAGTTTGGAAATATATTGCTACTCACTGGGGAATCATAAACACCTTAAATAATACAAATGATGGACATCCAAATTACAACACACCTACAGTCAAATGAAACAGATATTTCATTGATATTACAAGACAGAATCTAATCATCTTTTCAAAAATGAAGAAAGCCTTACATTATAATACCAGTATTCATGATGGAACTTGTATCAAGTATACTGGTATTAGTAGGCCCCCCTCGGTCAAGACTGACCATGGGTGATGCATCCTAGTTTGTCGGGTGCAAGCCTGGGCAATGTCATATGGAGGACAGGCTGTTGCCCATGCAGCACATCCCCACTCTCCATGTCGCTGATCGATCCAAAGGAACAGCAGGGCCGTTACAGTTTGGCACCAGCTTCGTCGCAGGAGCTGCCAGAGCGAGGTTGTCGACAACGACGAACTGCCTTAGGGGCTCCGACTCTGGATTTGCTTGAGGTTTACGCCTGGAGCCTTTTCCATGACTGGATATGGTCATAAGGCAGTGGAGATTTTAAATCAGAGTTTTCCCTCTCCTAGATGGACTGCCTTCCCAGGCTGATGAGCCCCATCTGCCCGAGACTCGTGGGGGGGGAGCCTCCACCTTCCCGTGCAGGTCTATAGCATCTGCCCACTGCCCACTGGAATTATAATGTAATATAATTCCAGTATACATGATCTACTGAAGATAGGCACAAAATGCAGGAGTAACTCAGCGGGACAGGCAGCATCTGTCAGAGTCTGAAGATGGGCCTCAACCCGAAACGTCACCCATTCCTCCTCTCCAGAGATGCTGCCTGTTCCACTGAGTTACTCCAGCATTTTGAGTCCATCTTCGGTGTAAACCAGCATCTGCAGTTCCTTTTACACATGATATACTGGTCATGTATATCATGCGCACAGGATTATGTAATATAAATGGCCTCAGGGGTGTGGGTGCTCTCATTGAGAACTGGAATATTGGGGCAAGCTGCACAGGGTGAGCCTACAATCCTTGTGCACATGGAGGAGTAGATGCTAGGATGTTTTCACTTTTGGAAGAGTTGAACAAGGGAACATACTACAAGATAAGGGACTGATCAATTAAAACAACGGCATGTAGACATATCTTCTTGCAGAGAGTGGTGAATCTTTAAAATTCTCTGCCCCGATAGGTGGTGGAAGTTTGATCGTCCCCTTTATTAATAAATTTAGAGATACAGCCTACTGGCCATTCAGCCCACCGAGTCTGCACCAACTAGCGATCCCCGCACATGAACATGATTCTACACACACGAGGGACAATCTATATTTATACCAAGCCAATTCACCTACAAACCTGTACATCTTTGGAGTGGAAATATGAATTAGAAATATTCCCAGTAGAAATATCCTGACATTGTGTGGAGGCAATGTATCTTGGATATACAACATCTGAAAGTGATCACAGTGCGCCATAATTTGCCAATTAGCACCTTGATTGTTCACCCCCAAGATGTTCTTGTCCACACCATCTCAGACAGAGGTACCTCTGATAGAAATGAATGGAAGTTTCATAATTTAACAGGTCTTTCAGAAAGTCTTCGAAATACAGTGCAACAGATATCTTTTTTCACACCCAAAAAATGTCAAGGTTGGTGGCTACTTTCAAATTCACATCAAACATTTAGTATTCAGAACATTCAGAGATTTTACTTTTTCAAGTGTCATGCTGCATGTTGAATTTGTAAGATATCATATTGTCACACACACACACACACACATGTACATTCACACATAGAGTCAAAGAGTGACATGAGCATGCGCAGGCCTTTCAGCACAACTTGCCCACATCAACCAACATGCTCCATCTACACTGGTCCCACCTGCCTGCGTTTGGCACATATTTAAACGTGCCCTATTCATGTACCTGTGTAAATGTTTTTTAAATGTTGCCATAGTACCTGCCTCAACTAACTCTTCCGGCAGCTTGTTCCATACACCCACCATCCTATGAGTGAGAAAGAAAGGTGAAACAACTTTCAAACTTGCTTACTTGCACACACACTGATTAATCTCAATGATCTTATACTGACTATTCTTCCAAGTGCATCTTTATATTTCCTTTGTTATGATGTACTGATAAATCAGGCATCCTAATAGTCTGTATTAAATAGCTTCTCTGCAATCATACAATCCTTGGCCTCTAGCTTTATAATTTGCTGAGAATGAAGGTGTTATAGATTGCCATGCACATGACAAGACTTTGAAGCTCATTGTTTACTGTTGAATTACTTTCTCTAATTGAGAGTCAATGACACCATCACAGAGATACAGATGGTCATTTCTTATTCCGTTGCTCAGTAGATTGACTCATCTCAGGTCATTCCCATGTTGACGACAAGTTCAGAAGCTTTTAAATCTATTTGATTATGCTGATATTTTCATCAAAGTCATTTGTTATGAGGTTCACCTCAATGATATTAGGACACTCAGAAATGCATTAAAACATAATATACACAGCTTTGGTGTATAAGTAGGGTATCATTTCATGAAATAACCCTGCGGCAGCTAAATTAAATAATATCATGTCCAGCATCCCATTTTGATATTTGCCAAATTAATTTACAAAATTAACCTTGTTGTCTATGCTGTGCAATTTGCAATAGTGGATGACTATAAATGATAGAATGTTTATTTTTATAAATCGTAATAGAAACAACAATATGAAGCATTATAAAGAAGACTGCATGAAAATTACGATTTGGCTTCAGAAAGATAGATTTAACTGGTAGTCTCCAAGAATCTGTGATTCCAGGAGAAAAGAGCATGGTTCGGCATTTATTTGGAAGCAAAGTCTTCTGTCTCAACTATGTTGGGCTGTATTTTGGAAAAATATTTGGGTTAAAATATAACATTTGGTACTTATTGCAAGACTATACATCATGTTCTGGAGAAGGACTGGAATGAAATGGTCATAAATGATAGAAGCAGAATTAGGCCATTCAGCCCATCAAGTCCATTCCTCCATTTAATCATAGCTGTTATATCTCTCCCTCCTACCCCATTCTCCTCCCCATACCCCCTGATGTCTGTGCTAATCAAGAATCTTTCTATCTTTGTCTTAAAAAAATCCAATGATTTGACCTCCACAGCCTTCTGTGGCAAAAAATTCCACAGATTCAACACCCTCTGACTAAGGAAATTCCTCCTCATTTTCCTGAAGGAATGTCCTTTAATTCTGAGGCTATGATCTCTGGTCCTAGACTCTCCAACCAGTGTAAACATCCTCTCCACATCCACTCTTTCACTATTCGAAATGTGCTCAGAACCCGGCGCAGACACAACTGTACAGAAAGTTAGAGAACCAATTGTAAAAAGAGCAGTCACCAACAAAATGGTGAGCGTATCTGAACAGTGTCAATCCATGATAGGACTGCTGAAATCCTTGCAGACAGATCAATAGTCCTGTAAAGCAAAGGCCAGCTTTGTCTATTCCATTGGGCACTCTTAAGCATAGGTTAATAAGAATGATGCAATTTAGCATGGTAATATGCTAAATAAAAGGAATGCTAGACATGTTTAGTTATCCAATATTCTCCAATACAGAGTGGCATGATGCAACGTCTGCATGGAAAATAAAATTAACACAATTAAGACATGCTAGACAAGGTTAGCATGAATACATTTAGTCATTAATATCTCTGCTTGCAAAATTATTTACTCCAGAAACATAAACAGAGTTATAGTTTCAGGAATTCACAAAATACCCTGCATCAAAAATATCATCACTATCATCACCATTTTGACAAGATTTAGGAAAAGTTCTACCAAATTATTTAGTTCTGCCTGGTGACATTTGACACCTCACCACACACTGGAATAACAATTACCAGTAAATCAAACTTTATTTTTAAGTTTAAGTGTACCTTGCAAGTGGATTTGGTTTATGTTCCATCTGCATGTCATTGTGTAATGTCTTCCATTTCCTACCAGAGCACTCCTCTTGCTTCCTGGAGTAAGTAGTACAGGTAGCCACTAAGGGTCAGATGATGGAAGGTCATAGACCTGTGGCACTGACTTGCCGTCTGTCTTCATGGATACTGCCTCACTGGCCGAATGCTTCCCGTAGTTTCAGTTTATGTTACAGAGTGTTAATGTTTGTAAAGTTCAACAGCGTGTGGGAAAGCACTATACAGTCCTCTATTATAGACCAGTACGTGCCAATAGTGAATCATCAGTTCTCTAGAGAACCTTTGCCTTGCTGCCATCCGCATGATCAACATGTCAATACTTGTGCAATACAGAACAGCAGTCGGAAACACATTGGAACTCAGATGCATGCCCACCTTACCTCTTGTTTCACCTCTCGATTCACCAATAAATGTACCACTCATGGTCCAGCCATGCGTAGGGCCTCAAATGCAAATCAATAGTGAATACTGAAGGTAGACACAAAATGTTGGAGTAACTGAGCGGGACAGGCAGCATCTCTGTTGAGAAAGAATGGGTGATGTTTCGGGTCGTGACCCTTCTTCAGAGATTGAATAAGTATTCAATAGTGAATACTCATTAGAAAGGTAAGTGTTGTTTAGTTTTCTGTAGTTCATTGTCTATTTATGATTTAAATTATGTAATGGATCCGTGTGGCATAGTGGCATAGCCATAGAGTTGCTGCCTTACAGTGCCAGAGACCCTGGTTCGATCCTGACTACGGGTGCTTCTGTACAGAGTTTGTACGTTTTCCCCATGACTGCGTGGGTTTCCTCTGGGTATTCCGGTTTCCTCCCACACTCCAAAGACGTACAGGTCTGTAGGTTAATTGGCTTTGGTAAAATAGTAAATTGTCCTTAGTGTGAGTAGGATAGTGTTGGTGTGTGTGAGGAAATATTATATAATAGAACCGCTCGGATAGTGACTTTTATATAAGCTAGGTAATTTGCAAGAGAAAAGCTTAAGGTTTTCAGAAACACATGTCTCCTAAAGAAATAAAGTACAAAGAAACACATACAGGGAACAGATGAATCAAAACCTAGAAACGCTAATCTGAACCTGCATAGCTTAGTTTATTGTTTTGAGGCAATTATAACGCTGGAGGAAATTATATTTGATATAATTTTGTGTTAAGAATGGATTGCTGAATAGGGCCTCTTCTTAGGCCAAAGGTCACCTGCTCTTTCTCTATGGCACATTCCTGAGCTCTGAGTGTGACATATAGATGAAGAATTAAGGGTGTTTATGCTGAATTCGAGGCAGACTTCAAGGCTGAGAGATAATAGACTCTGAGGTTAGATTTGGCTATGTTAAATTATAATGAGGTTGAGAAAGGATTGGATGCTTGGAGAGGAAAGAATCAGATTGATGGACCTTCCTTCTGTTTATAGAATGTCGAACAAGCAGCTGTACTTTTGAGATGATGGTCTGAAGTTGTAAATTTACTCTTTGTTCTGTAATATTTGTAAAAGGCTTTGCAGATGAGATTGGAAATCCATCTCCCAGAGATAGCAGGAGAAGGGGAGACTGTAAGTTAGAATGAAGCTGTATCTTGGCACAAAACACATATCATCAATTAAGTTGACAGATTTATGACCCATGTATGCTTGGAGTTGGGAGGTGTGTGTGGGTTTTGAATTTAACTTAGAAGCTGTGTAATTCAGCCAACTCATATAATTAATGTTTTTACTACCTGGTAATAGTATTTTAAACTGTGTAAAATTGTAGTGAAACCATTTATGAAATGTATTGTGTCAAAGTAGGATTGTAAACATTAGACCTTGTTCAGATTTATAAAAATATCTTTCTTCTTGGTATGGAAATTTTGTTTGTTTGTATTACTTGTGTGATCATTGTATTATATGTGTATCTTATATTTTGAGGAGTGGTCTTTGATAATTGAACCTACTGGGGATTTGCTTTGTTGAAATAAAATAATAAAATAATAATGGAAGGTTCAGAGACTAGTCTCAGTGCTGAATAAAGAATCGATTTCAACAGCAGCAAGTGTTTGAATCAAGTTTTCTTGAATTAGATTGACAAAATAACTCAGTTTAACATGTGGGCTGATCACTGGTTGGCATGGACACGGTGGGGAGAAGGGCCTGTTTCCATGCTGTATCTCTAAAGTCTAAAGACTAAATCTATTTTTGTTATTCTTATTTTTCAATAAAATGGGTTTTTTCTTCCAAAAATTAGACCATCAGTTGAGATTGGAAATAGTGAAATAGACTGACAGCATGAACTGTCAGAATGCCACCAGATGGATCCATGGGTGTGGATGGACCACTTTCTCCCTCCAGCAAGTATACTAAATTATAACTAAATTATAATACGGCTGTGGGGCTGGAGTGGTTGGCAGTCGGAAATTGAAAAATTAGAGATTAAAGGTATCAGTTTGGTAGTAGTAAATATTCCAAATTTGCTGGATTATATTCAGAAACTCTTCAAGAGAAACACATCAAATTTCAACAGTAACTCGGGTACAAGTATTCAAAGCAGCATTCAATGAGCTCACTGAATAAGTTTCTAATTGCATCAATTTTGCAAGTACATAAAGTGAACTATAGAATCTTACATAAACATTGGATTTATACAATGATATGACCATGCGTTCATCAGCTTCAGATTTTATGATATTCAGCCGCTCAATAGAATGGGCAAAGTTCAAAACTTAGAATAATCTATCATTGACACAGATTATAAGGCAGAACTAGGTTGAAAATGGTCCTGAAAAATACTGTGGATTGTATTGGAAAGGTGTGGTATGGTTACCATAGCTTTGAGATTCTTGTAAAGAATGTATGGAGAATGGGTTGTTTCGGGTTCCCTTAACGAGGGAAGAAAATTAATTTGTATGAAAATGGAGCATAGGGAGAACCATAGAGGAAATATTGCATTTGCAGTGCCTGAGACATGTGTTCGATCCCAACTAATGGTGCTGTCTGTACGGAGATTGTACGTTCTTCCCGTGACCGCGTGGGTTTCTTCAGAATTCTTCGGTTTCCTCCCGCACTCCAAAGACGTACAGGTTTGAAGGTTAATTGGCTTGGTGTAAGTGTAAATTGTCCCTAATGTGTGTAGGATAGTGTTAATGTGCACGGATCGCTGGTCGATGCGGACTCGGTGGGCCGAATGGCCTATTTCCGTACTGTATCTCTAAACCAAACTAAACTAAACTAAATATAAATATTACATATAATTTATAATAAGGTAAAGTTTTGAGGAAGAATATTTTTATGGTCAGCCAATCCCACCTCTTTATCCTCCCACCATCTTCCTACTCTCCCCAGAAACGCAACTAAATGCATTTTGTGATGAGTGACATAGTCTTAGTCTTGATAAGAAGGTGCTTGATCACTCTAGGTACACTATTCCAGATGTATCAGCAGAGAAGGCTATGACTGATTGCTGCTCTCTTTTTGAACAAGACTTCTATGCAAGCTTCACCACGGGGGAATTTCTGTCCTAGACTGTGAACACAGCATTATGGTTCTGTGTTATCAAGATGTTTTCAAATCATTACTTGGAAACATTTGCCACAGTAGTCAGTCTGTGACACAGTAAGTATCAGTCATGTACACCTTGGGAGGTAAAGGCCAACATTCTTGTTATAAGATGAACTGATGAGTGTCTGAGACCTTTCAGCTGAACTGGCTCAGCATGTGAGTTTAGAGGAATGCAAACCTGATCATTGCAAACCAAGCATTGAACTCTATGCTCTGGGAAAAAAACTTAGAGCAAGAACTGAAGAGATAAGAGTGCAAGCATTATTTCAAAGGATGATAAAACATAATTGAACCATGTCTACAGCAGAATTAAGGGACAGAAGTTTAGGGGTAATATGAGGGGGAACTTCTTTACGCAGAGAGTGGTGGCGGTGTGGAATGAGCTCCCAGTGGAAGTGGTGGAGGCAGGTTCATTGGTATCATTTAAAAATAAATTGGATAGGCATATGGATGAGAAGGGAATGGAGGGTTATGGTATGAGTGCAGGCAGGTGGGACTAAGGGGAAAAAAAAATGTGTTCGGCATGGACTTGTAGGGCCGAGATGGCCTGTTTCCGTGCTGTAATTGTTATATGGTTATATGGTTATATGGTTAAGTGTCAAAAGCTGCTAGTAGATTATGTGCTGATAATTAAGCAATTGCTGAATCAAGTTCTTGAATTTAACTCATCTAATGCATTGCCAAATCTTTTAGATTGTTGCCGCCAGGATGGTACATAAGCTAATAGGACCGCACAACCTCCTCCATACCATGACCAGACAGAGCGGTGGGCAATGAGTGTCACGTTAGGAGTGGTAATTGCGGTGTTAAGATGGGTACAAATCCAATGTTAGTTAGAAACAAAGAACTGAAGATGCTGGTTTATACCGAAAATAGACACAAAGTGCTGGTTTAACTCAGTGGGTCAGGCAGCATCTCTGGAAAAAATGGATAGGTGGACGTTTCATCCCAACCCGAAACGTCAACCATCCTTTACTCTCTCTACACCAACGACTGCACCTCCACAGACTCCTCTGTCAAACTTCCCAAGTTTGCAGACGACACAACCCTGATTGGACTGATCTAGGATGGGGGCGAATCTGCCTACATGCAGGAAGTGACACAGCTGGCGTCCTGGTGCCATCACAATAACCTGGAGCTCAATGCTCTTAAGACGGTGCAATTGATAGTAGACTTTAGGAGAGCTTCCCATCCCCTCACTCCACTCACCATCAACAACACCACAGTCACATGTAGTATTTTAAGTTCCTTGGAACCATCACCTCCAGGGACCTTAAATGGGAGGCCACCATTGACTCAACAGTCAAATAGGCCCAACAGAGGTTGTACATCCTGTGGCAGCTGAGAAAACACAATCTGCCACAGGCAATGATGGTCCAGTTTTACACTGCCATCATAGTCTGCCTCACCTTCTCCATCATGGTTTGGTTTGGCTCAGCCACCAAGCACGACACCTGGAGGCTGCAGCGCATCATTCGATCATCCGAGAAGGTTGTTGGCTGCAATCTCCCTCCACCCATCGACAAACGGTACATTGCGAGGGCCAGGAAGAGAGTGGGTAAGAGCATCTCTGACCCCTCTCACCCTGGCCACAAACTCTTTGTAGCACTTCCTTCTGGAAGGCGACTCCGGACTGTCAAAGCCACCACAGACAGACATAAAAACAGCTTTTTTCCACGAGTTTTCCACAAGAAGGGTTTTGGCCCGAAACGTTGCCCATTTCCTTCGCTCCATAGAGGCTGCCTCACCCGCTGAGTTTCTCCAGCATTTTTGGCTACCTTCTTTTTTCCTCAAGCAGTAGCTCTACTCAACAGCCATAAGTCTGTACCCTCCTTTTGCTCTGCTATTTTATTTCAATCTTTACATGCTTAAATTATAATGTTTTATTTTTAATTGCCTACTGTATATTGTGTTGTTGCTTGCAAACAAAGCACCAAGGCAAATTCCTTGTATGTATACATACTTGGCTAATAAAATGTATTCAATTCAATTCCATTCAATTCAATACAGAGATGTTGCCTGACTCACGACGTTACTCCAGCACTTTATGTCTATCTAAGGCAGAGTTAATTGTTTGTGTTGCTATCCCTCTATTCTCTAGATAGCTGTGTTACTGTGCTAATAATACCAATAAAATGTATTCATTAATGAGTGGATACTGTACATGTAATGGAGAAATGTATGGTTCACAGACAGTGCTCAGAAATTTGCGCGCTTGCATAACTCAGGGACTGGCTGTATTGCCAGATAGCATTGTTGACAATATCTATAATTTTGCTAATGAATTAAATTGCATTGATCAGGCAGCAATCTGACAGATTTGATGTTGTACTTTTTGCGGAAAGTATTTAACTGGGCAATTCTCCGCAGTGTTGGATGGATACTAGAGTTGCAACAGAGACATAGGTACTTTATTTATGCATGTTTAGGAATGTGGGCATGGTTGTCAAGATCAGTAATTATATGCTCTCGATAAGGCACTGATGAACCTGCTCTGCTCAGTTAAACATTGGAGATATTAAAAATAGATTGAATAGAGCATAACTAACTTCTCCTGAGGGTGTTAATTGCAACATCACATCACCATCCATATCAAACAATTGAAATCTAATCTTTATTAAATTAAACTTCTCTTCAGCATACAATATGGTAAACATGGAAGGTAGACACAAAATGCTGGAGTAACTCAGCGGGACAGGCAGCATCTATGGAGAGAAGGAATGGGCGACGTTTCAGGTCGAGACCCTTCTTCAGACTGCTAAACATGGAACTGGACAGACTGTAGCTGGGTTATGTTCCTGTCCAAAAAGAATACATCTACGTGTGACCCACACCTTTGCACGGGCTGAAGTTCCTTCCAGAACCTTCTCGCAGCATCATTAGGCAGAATTCTGGATAAATAACCCACCTGACCAGTCAAGTATTTCCCACTTCACAGTTTCCGAAATTCGGTAAATGCTTACGGTTCCCAGCATAGAAATGTTGTCAGATATTTCATTGGCTTTGCATTGACTTTTATTTTTCTGCTAAGTGTTTTAAGCATCTGTTTTCTAGTTACTTTTTCTCTCTGCTGAAATGCAGATAGCTAATACATAAAATTGGAATTTACTTGGTGAGCAGATGGCTTGTCTCACAATCACATTACCACCCATTTCCTGAGGTAGCTTGCTAATTGGAAGTAAGCAAGTTAAAATGTAAGTAAATATCCCGAGCTCTCAAATGAAGACAGAATTGAAATATCCCGTATGATAAGAATGAAATGAAGGGGCACAAGGAAAATTGACGATTGTGCCCTTGAATTGACTGTGTCAACTGAATGTTCAGCATTAGGGTCAGAGCAGTTGTGCAATTTACCGGCTGAAAAATTTCCACAATTGGGTTTTTTTCAAAGCACCGAGAATTCAGCACAGGCAACATTTTGTGTTGTTCCTTTTTGTTTGTTCATTGCCATGCTGTGAGTGAAATGCAGGAATGTTTATTGAAATCTGTATATCCTGTAACTGTGTGATCTGTAAGAATTGCTGGGAAATTCTTACAAACACTATAATTGTTTAACAAATTATGTCCCTGGAGTACAGTACGATATTTGTTCTATTACTACACTGGCTATTCCTGTCGTCACAGTGCTCAGCCCAGCTATAGGTCGCAATGCATCCCATTGTCCTCAGTTCTGGAGGAGTTTGGCTGCTTCTTAAGCTGCAATGGCATTTTGATTACCAACCTGATTCAGTGTTAATGTGGATCTCCTCAGCAGTATAGGATAATTAGTTTAGTTTAATTTAGAGATACAGCATGAAAACAGGCCGCTTCGGCCCACTGGGTCCGCACCGACCAGCGATCCCCACACATTAACACTATCCTACATCCACTAGGGACAATTTTTACATTTACCAAGCCAATTAACCTACAAACTGTACGTCTTTGGAGTGTGGGAGATCTCGGAGAAAACCCACGCAGATCACGGGGAGAACGTACAAACTCCGTACAGACAGCACCCATAGTCAGGATCAAACCCGGGTCTCCGGCGCTGCATTCGCTGTAATGCCCCTGTCCCACTTAGGAAACCTGAACGGAATCCTCTGGAGACTTTGCGCCCCACCCAAGGTTTCCATGAGTCGCCAGGGGGGTTTTGGTCACTTGCCTTGAAAGCCTCGACCGAAGCGTGAGCTGCAACTACTGACCAAAGATCCTACAGCGATCTTTGCTACCAAGCGTTCCACAGGGCATATGCTGACACACACAGGGCGCTCAGCATCGCCAAGGACACCCCAACCAACACATCGCGAACCATCCGGGAGGGGCCCGTTGCCGACCAGTGGTCGAGGAGCTTCTTTCCGGCGGCTGTCACTCTACGCTGTCTGCGCAATAATGACCCCCCCGGACACTTAATGTAAACGGCTGCCACAGAGTCTCACTGTACACTGACAATTTAAAAGAGAATCGCGGGCATCTACTGACCAAAGGAGGCTACCGACCGACGAAATGGGGGCCCCGGGAAAGAAGTCTGCGCAATAAAGAGGAGTAAAAGCCACAGAGCACGGGAGAGATCGCGGGAGGGAGGGAGAGAAGGGGAAAGAAGGGGAGAGAAAGACAGGGAACGGGAGAGAGAAGGGGAAGAGCAAGGGAGAGAAGGGGAGAGAGAAGGGGGGAGAAGGAGAGAGAGGGGAGAGAGAAGTGGAGAGAAGGGGAGAGTGTGCTGTTTGTACGGAGTTTGAACATTCTCCCCGTGACCGCATGGGGTTTCTCCGAAATCGGTTTCTTCCCACACTCCAAAGACGTATACTGTAGGTATGTAGGTTAATTGATTTGGTATAAGTGTAAATTGTCCCTAGAGTGTGTAGGATAGTGTTAATGTGTGGAGATCGCTGGTCGGTGCAGACTTGGTTGGCCGCACTGTATCTCTAAGCTAAACTAAATGTTTGGGTTACTGAGGAATACAAGGAACAGAAGCAGCAGGAAGCCAATTTGTCTCTTGAGCCTACTCAGGGAAAAATCACTTTTAAAACACGGGGGTGGGGGGGAACACACACACACACACACACACACACACACACACACACACACACACACACACACACACACACACACACACACACACACACACACACACACACACACACACACACACACACACACACACACACACACACACACACACACACACACACACACACACACACACACACACACACACACACACACACACACACACACACACACACACACACACACACACACACACACATGACACACACACCTAACATCTAGGACAGAGGTCGGCAACCTGCGGCCCACGGGCCGGATCCGGCCCTTAACCTGAAATCATCCGGCCTGCAGACATTTTTTTTTTCAAATAGTTTTCGCGACCTGGGAATGGCAGTCATTCCCGGGGCAGAGAGGTGACCTGGGCACTACAGCCAGACCTGCCAACCGACCTGGGCACTACAGCCAGACCTGCCAGCTGACCTGGGCACTACAGCCAGACCTGCCAGCTAACCTGGGCACTACAGCCTGTCCCGGTGCAGGCAAGCCCACCTGGGCAGTTTTGCTCCAATATGTTTTCACAAAACATGTGGGGGACAGCCCCCCCCCCCCCCCCCCCCCCCCCCCAGGATTTCCACCCATGCAAGGTTATGGTTGATCCATTCTGGGTCTCAATGCAGTTTTCCCGCGTTCTCTTCATACATCTTGACTCCAGTGTAGTTCATATATCTGCTAATCTCTGCCTTGAACATATCATATATATACTCCACCTCTACTGCTCACTTGGGTAAAGAGTTCTGAAGATTCACCATCATTTGAGAGAAGAAATTCCTTCTCATATCTGCCCGACATGGGCATTGGTGGTGTCGGAGACAGTACAATTGCCTCACAATTTGATTCTGCTCCAGTGATGTTTGTGAAGGGTTTGCATGTTCCCTCAAGACAGTCTGAAATTTCCCCTGTGCTTTGGCTTTCTCCGACATCCCAAACAACTTGGCTAATATAATAATTGTCCTTAATGTACGTGGATGGAGGGGGGTTAGGGGAGAATGGTGAAATGAAAACTTCAAATGGGTAACTGAGAACATTTGGAAGACGATGGTAGGCGTTTACTGGAAATGTGTGGGAAACACATAATATGGTGAGGGAACCTTAAGACACCTTTAATCTTTATCTGTGGGGGCTCCTTTAAGTGGGGTGCATATCCATTGACTGCTTCATCAATAAGTAGCAGACCTTCAGGCAGTATACCTGTTTCACAGGCCATCCAACAAGAGCAATCGTGTTCATATGTAAACAAAGAGCGTTCAGGAAGGGTCCCGGCGGCGATAGTGGACAGATCGGTGCAGCGGTTGATGATGTCGCCGACTGATGGACGAGGATGGACCACGTGGAACTGAGGACGCCGCTGCCGGGGGAAGGAACAAAGGAGAACCCGGCGTGGGGGGACCGCCATGCGGGAGGGGGAGAGCAAAGGGGGACCTGGCGCGGGGATACTTTGTAACTTTGTAAATGCCCTTTATGTGGCAACTATTTGCATACCTTGGGTATGCAAGCAAAGAATTTCACTGTGACCTGTCACATGTGAGAATCAAGTATCCATTAATTAATTCACTAGAGTGCTAATTGGAATTTACTGGTGGATCCAGGTTGTGTGTGCATGAAATTTTAAATCATAACGATTGCAATTTTGGGGAGGGAGTGGGGAATTTGTGGTGTGGGTTTACTGGTGTTTGATTCTGATGGGTGAGATCTCGAATGTGAATGTAAGAGTGGTTGGGAGATGGAGCTCATGGAAATCTGACAGTAGACTTATGGGGTCTAAAAGTAATTTGGGGCCCAGATAGAGTTTAAGGAGCTGCAGATCACATTTTGAGGAGAAGTAGGTATTGACTGGCTGGGCAACATGGTGGTTGAGGGTTTGAAAGTGTCATAGATTCATAGAGTGATATAGTGTGGAAACAGGGCCTTCGGCCCAACTTGCCCATTCCGGCCAACATGTCCCAGCTAGACTAGTTCCATCAGCCCACGTTTGGCCCATATCTCTCTAAACCTGTCCTATCCATGTACATGTCTGACTGATCCTTAAAAGTTGAGATAGTCCCTGCCTCAACTACCTCCTCTGGAAGCTCGTTCCATACACCCACCAACCTTTGTGTGAAAATGTTACCCTTCAGATTCCTATTAAATCTTTTCCCCTTCACCTTAAACCTATGTTCTCTGGTCCTCGACACCTACTATGAGCACGAGACTGTGCATCAACCTGATCTATTCCTCTCGTGATTTTATGCACTTCTTTAAGATCACCCATCAAACTCCTGCACTACAAGAAATAGAGTCCCTACCTAGTCAACCTCGCCCTATAGCTCAGACCCTCTGCTCCTGGCAACATCATCGTAAATCTTCCCTGTACCCTTTCCAGCTTGACAATATTTTTCCTATAACACGTGCCCAGAACTGAACGCAATACTCTAAATGCAGTCTCACCAACACCTTGCGCAACTGCTACATGACCTCCCAACTTCTATACTCAATACTCTGACTGACGAAGGTCAACGCGCCAAAAGGCTTTTTGACCACCCAATCTACCTGTGACTCCACCTTCAAGAAACCATGAACCTGCACTCCAAGATCCCTCTGCTCTACAACACTCCCTAGAACGCTACCATTCGCTGCATCAGTCCTGCCCATGTTAGACTTCCCAAAATGCAACACCTCACATTTCCCTGTATTAAATTCCATCAACCATTCATCAGCCCACCTGCTGCAGCTCATCAACCATTCATCAGCCCACCTGCTGCAGCTCGTCAACCATTCATCAGCCCACCTGCTGCAGCTCGTCAACCATTCATCAGCCCACCTGCTGCAGCTCATCAACCATTCATCAGCCCACCTGCTGCAGCTCATCAACCATTCATCAGCCCACCTGCTGCAGCTCGTCAACCATTCATCAGCCCACCTGCTGCAGCTCGTCAACCATTCATCAGCCCACCTGCTGCAGCTCGTCAACCATTCATCAGCCCACCTGCTGCAGCTCGTCAACCATTCATCAGCCCACCTGCTGCAGCTCGTCAACCATTCATCAGCCCACCTGCTGCAGCTCGTCAACCATTCATCAGCCCACCTGCTGCAGCTCATCAACCATTCATCAGCCCACCTGCTGCAGCTCGTCAACCATTCATCAGCCCACCTGCTGCAGCTCGTCAACCATTCATCAGCCCACCTGCTCAAGATCCTACTGTAATTTTTCACAACCATCTTCACTATCTGCAAAACCACCCTCTTTTGTATCTGCTGAGAATACAGTGGTGGTTGGGTTCCAATGGTAGCTCAGAGAGAACAGACAGTTTACAGGTTGAGGTGGGGAGCCTCAGGCATAGTGGACCTGATTGAAACACTCCTGCTCCTCCTTGCCCATAGCCAGAGCTGTCAAATTTCCATGATTTCAGGTCATCTCGCCACTACTTTATACCATTGAGTTTTATGATTCCAGACAAATACAATCAAGTGATTAATAGTAAAACGGAAATACTCATGCAGTACTGAAAATACTCAGAAACACAGGCAGCATATGTGAATAAAGAAAGTGAGATTATGTTTCAGGTTAATAGTAGCTAATCATCAATCATTAACTCCACTTACTCTTTTGACAGTTGTTGACTAGCTTGTTGTGTCTCCCCCTGATGAATAGAAATTCTGAATCAATGCTATAAGACTGTTCTGTAAGACAAAATGGTTGGCCAGGTAGACTGAAACAAAGGACATAAGATGGCTGCTGACCAGACTTGCTGGAACCGGCTGTTAGAATGGATACACAATGTCTTGCAGTTACTGTGTAGTCATGAATAAAGGATCACAGGCCCAGTCTGACAAGATTGAGGAATACACAACCTCCCCCCCTAGCCAGGAAGACTGAGGAATGTACTGGTCTGAGATTATGTGTGGTTCCTCTTTCATCCCCTTATATGTACATACTTGGTTTCCTGTATTCTTCGTACGTGTTGGTCCTTTGATCGGGGGGGGGGAATGTGGGAGGTGCTAAACGGTGGCATTAACATATAAAGAGCCTTGCAATTAAGGGCAGTCAGCTTGACTCTTTGCCAGGTTGTAACCTGTGTGGAGACTCCTGCTCAATAAAACGTACGTTTAAAGCAACCCTGGTCGATTATTGTCGAAACAACCGATGTGAGAGAGAAACGTGAATCAACACCCCGAACATATTAGCTTTATTTCATATTTCCAGTATTTCATGTATCTTGCATTTAGACGAAAATAAAATGAGTGATATATTTATTGACAGGCAATGCCATCAGAATATTTCATGACCACATTATTTTCCTTGGCCAATTGAAATCTCATCCCATATTCTCCTTCTGTTAAATTGCAAGTGAGCAATGGAATTGGTGTATGATTAGTGGAAATTAGTGTTTGCTGTTCAATGCCCACTTGAACATGCTGTATGACTCTATGCTCCAGGTAGATTCAGTCATGAGTCTGGATTTTGGGGACTCCCAGTTTGATAAAAAACAAGGTTACACAAATTCTCCAGCATCTGCAGTTCCCTCTTAAACACTTGATAAAATCCAAATTCCTTGTTCATCTGAGCTTAGATTTAGACAAAGTAACAAGTTTGCCTCCAAATGTATTTCAATGATTGGCCAGGTGCATCAGGAATTGCACCTTTGTGAGTGAAACTGGCCAGTTAAAGATAGCTTGGGCTTACTGGAGTTCATACCTCATGTGTTAGGAGCAGAATTAGGCCATTCGGCCCATCAAGTCTACTCCACCATTCAATCATGGCAGATCTATCCTTCCCTCTCAACCCCATTCTGTGCCTTCTCCCCTTAAAGGGAAATGCAGCACACAGATGCTGGGATGAACATCATCTAGAAAATGGTGAAGAATTGTACAATGGGAGAGGCAGAGCCAACTTTTGCAGAAGCTGCATTGAAGACTTTGCTGGAGAAGGATTGTAGGATTAAAAGTCTTGAAAACTCCTGATACATGTTTGAGAGGAAGAGGGTGATGATAACTTTGGAGGCACAGGTCATGACAATGCCACACGCTGGATCCAATGCCTCAAATGGTTCAATGACTGCTTGATTGATGGCCAAGGTCATTAAATACAGCTTAAAATAATTCACCCACCAAATGCAGAACCTTGCTCAAACATTGCTTAATTCACCACTATCTCATCACTCACTCATCATCAATCTCTACGGCACAGGACTCTAACCTGACATCCAGATGTTTTCACTGTATCCAACACATCTAGCATGACTGCAAGAATCACATTCATATCGAACAGCTGGAAAAGATTACCATTCAACCGCCAACCACCATCACTTGAACATGTTGAACACATCGATATATAAATGACCTTGAGGTAAATGGAGATGGTTTGGCGAGTAAGTTTGCCGACGACATAAAAACTGGAGGAGTTGCAGACAGTGAGGAAGGCTGCCAGAAGATATAGTGAAATATAGATCAGCAGCAGAAATGGATAGATAGATAGATAGATAAATACTTTATTAATCCCCTCAGGGAAATTCAGATGTACAGTAGCCAACACAGTCAGAACGTAAAGCAGACAATACATAAAATACAGACAATACATAAAAGCAATAAATACTTAAAAAGAACCCAATAAATAACTATTAAAAGTGTAAAGCATCCCCATACAGCTTAACGGTCAGTATTATAAAATCTAATGGCTGCAGGGGTGAAGGATCTCCTGCTCTGTTCTACAGCGCAGGGAGAGGAGCCGGTTGTTGTTCTGTGTGCTCCTCTGACCCTCCAGAGTTTCATGGAAGGGTTTACCGGAGTTGTTGAGGATGAGAAATGGATGGAGAAATGGCAGATGGAGTTTAACCCAAGCAAGTGTGAGGTGTTGCACTTTAGAAGTTTGAATGTAAGGAGAGAGGATACAATTAATGGCAAGGCTCTAAGCAGCATTGATGTGCAGAGGGATCTTTGAGTCCAAGTTGATAGCTTACTAAAGGTGGCAGCACAAGTGGAGATTAGTTCAGCTAGGCATCATGTTTGGCACAAACACTGTGGGATGAAGAGGCCGTTCTTGTGTTGTCCTATTTTTTTTTCTATGTTCCCCCTTCTTGTAGAGAAGGACTGTGTAAAATGATAACAGGGAGTGGTTTGAGGAAGAAGTCCCATGAAGAGATCTTCATGGCTTGAGCTAAATGATTTAAGATGGTCAAGGAAAACGACAACCTGGTCTGCTTCTTAGATCAGGAAGGGACTTCTGCTGTTTCAGGTCCAAAAGGAAGGTTAAAAGATTGAAACAATTACAGCTCGTATGATATATCTTTGGGCTTGACTACTTAATGGACCTCCAAGGCTGCATGGTCCTTAGTCAACTTTCTATGCAATGTATTCATGAACCCTGTTGTTTGCAATGAGTGGCTGTTCTGACACCAGGGCATTGCCTTTTACAGTGAGGTATTTCTTAAACATTTTGCATCATTTACACCTGCAGAATTCCCATTGGGATGACAAGGGAGATTCAGGGATGTTCCCCCTGGCTGACTCAAAATAAGACTGTGCCAATCTGGGCTGAGAGGAAGAGTATGTTTTTAGCCTAAGAATAGTGAATCATATAACCATATCACCATATAACCATATAACGATTACAGCACGGAAACAGGCCATCTCGGCCCTACAAGTCCGTGCCGAACAAATTTTTTTCCCCCTTAGTCCCACCTGCCTGCACTCATACCATAACCCTCCATTCCCTTCTCATCCATATGCCTATCCAATTTATTTTTAAATGATACCAATGAACCTGCCTCCACCACTTCCACTGGAAGCTCATTCCACACCGCTAACACTCTCTGAGTAAAGAAGTTCCCCCTCATATTACCCCTAAACTTCTGTCCCTTAATTCTGAAGTCATGTCCTCTTGTTTGAATCTTCCCTATTCTCAAAGGGAAAAGCTTGTCCACATCAACTCTGTCTATCCCTCTCATCATTTTAAAGACCTCTATCAGGTCCCCCCTTAACCTTCTGCGCTCCAGAGAATAAAGACCTAACTTATTCAACCTATCTCTGTAACTTAGTTGTTGAAACCCAGGCAACATTCTAGTAAATCTCCTCTGTACTCTCTCTATTTTGTTGACATCCTTCCTATAATTGGGCGACCAAAATTGTACACCATACTCCAGATTTGGTCTCACCAATGCCTTGTACAATTTTAACATTACATCCCAGCTTCTATACTCAATGCTCTGATTTATAAAGGCTAACATACCAAAAGCTTTCTTTACCACCCTATCTATATGAGATTCCACCTTCAAGGAACTATGCACGGTTATTCCCAGATCCCTCTGTTCAACTGTATTCTTCAATTCCCTACCATTTACCATCTTTGGAATTTCTATCCTTTGGAATCTTTGGAATTTCTATCCAAAAACTGTGGCGGCTCAGTAGTGGTTATATTTCAAGGCAGAGACCAGTATATTTTTAATATTGAGGAAATCGAGGGATGAAGGATAGTGCATGAAAAGAGGCACGAAAGTAAGAATCAGCTGTAATCTTATCAAATAGCTGACCTGGAACAAGCAGATGAATGCTCGATTTCTGATTTCTGATTACCTGATTACCTGATTTCTGCTTTTATTTTTCACATTCTTTTCACACCTGTTCATCACACTCTTGCCTGGTGCACAAGGTTACATTCAGACCACAGCTGACAATCTACTTCGACAAAGGACAAAGGACAGAGGACAGAGGACAAAGGACTTGAAAATGAAGATGAATACTTGAAGATGAATGGCTGTACGATGAGCCAAAGCCTGGCCTTTCTAATTGGTGTAGCCATTCTAATTCTATTGGTGTTGCTCTATTCCCCCATCTTCCGCTACAAATGAGGAACCCTAAAGGGCCTGTCCCACTGACGCGACTTTACAGCGACAGTCTTCGACCCTTCAAGCTCGAGAGCACTCGCCTGGAAAACCTCGAGCTGGGTCAGCGATGAAACCGCAAGCCAGATGGACCGACCAGACACACACACACGCACAAACACATTGCAAAGGCGTGGGCCAGGGAAAGCGGGGGAGTGCTGTCTGAAATTCACACCCGCGATGAACAGGAAGGTAAAAGATGGCTGGCAGAGTTTGGTAAGTCCTTTATAGAGCGTGGAGAGGGGGAGAGTGGGAGAGAGAAGGGGAGAGAATGGGAGAGAAGGGGGGAGAAGGGGGGGGGGAGTGGAGACACTTTTAAGAAGCCAGACACCATTTAATAAAGTTTAGCGGCCATTCTTACCTTTTCTTTCTCAATGAGCTTTTCCTTTGACTACCTTCGATTAACTTCGATTGACTTTGAGTACCTAAAAATAGTATTATGACCTACTAGGACCTACCTCGACTAAACCTACGAGTAAAAAATATTGATTTTTTCCATGGCATTTTAACTCGTGGGCATTTTTTAACATGTTGAAAAATACGCCGCAACCTAGCTGAGGCCTCAAGTACATGGGGACTAGTCTTGAGCATGAAGGAGAGTTACAAAGACCTCCTAAGAATTCACAATATAACATAATTTTTAAATCTCATTGTCATAGCTTTATAAGCCAAATGGAAGGAATTTAATGTTTAATAGCTGTAAATTAATGGCCATTTAAATCAGCTTGCGAGTGGGTTTTTCTGGAACGCTATCAATTGGAATGTTGAGGTTGCAGTGAATTTAAACCGGTATCGGCAGCAAATACACTGCTGGTTCGTTCGGGGAAAAAAATCACCGTTTCGCTACTTAAAATGTGAATTAAATGCATCTTAAGAAACACTTTTATTCATAAAAATAAACTACTTTCTTTTACCTGTCCCCTACGTAAATTCCGTCCCTGTTGTCGGCATTGACGGCTTCAGAAGCTGATTTTAAAATCACTCCAGCGAATAACTTGTCGGGCAAATTAAAAACATTTTAAAAAACGGCCGTCGGAACGATTCCTCAGCCAAAACCTGCACTTCAAACAAAATATAATCCAGGACCAGCAGTGAGGAAAACGCGTTTTAACCCCGCCCCCCCCCCCCTCAAACGCGCCAAAATCGCGCGCATGGCCAGTGGCAGAATTGCAGCGCCGCTGAAGGTAAGTACTGTTTGTAACATACCTACTGCGGGGAAGATGAATACTTGAGGATGAATGGCTGTCAACGATGCCAGCCAAAGCCTGGCCTTTCTGAATTGGTGTAGCCATGTCTAATTCACTAGATTGGTGTTGCGAGGGGTGAAGTCTATTCCCCCATCAGTTCTGCTACAAATGAGTTTTGGTGTTGCGGGGGGGTCATGGTCGAGTAGGTATGAGGAGGAGTCTGGAAGCTGGCGCCTGGTCAAGGCCAGCCTGCCAGACTACAATGGCAACTCATTTGTCGACAGTTTTAATAACAATGTTGAGATTGTTGTTGAGTGAACAGAGGGCTGTGCATTCACAGGGAATGAGATTAGAGTGGGTAAGACGAGGGGTGAAGTCAACATTTGATGTTGCACCAGCAGTTGGAAATAAAAAGGTACAGACTGGCAGGGGGAGACCATGAGGAGGAGGGATGTTGGAAACAGGAGAAGGGGTTGTCACCAGGAGGCGTGGTCTCCTTACCAGAGAAAAGACCCAGAAGCAGAGATGAAGAAGAAGAGGCCAGCATTGGGTTCAGACCCATTGAGGTATAGGCATAAGGGTAAAAACCAGAGCCGCTGCCCAGGACTGACGTTCTGCAGTTCTTTTTTTTCTACATTTTACTACTTATTTTATTCCTTGTTTTTTAAATTCACATGAATATTGTAGTTATGGATATCTGGCATATGCTGCTCTTAATGTTGTTACCTCTGTGATAGATCAATTTTCAAATTACTTACATCCTCCTCTAGTTTAGTTTAGTTTACAGATACAGCATGGAAACAGGCCCTTCAGCCCACCGAGTCCACACTGACCAGCGGTCACCCATACACTAGTTCTATCCTACACACACTGGGGACAATTGACCGAAGCCAAACAAACCTGGACTGTGGGAGAACTCTGGAGCACCAACAGAAAACCCATGTGGTCACAGGTAGAACGTACAAACTCCATCCAGACAACACCCATAGTCAAGATCAAACTTAGATCTCTGGGGCAGTAAGGCAGCAACTCTACTGCTGTGCCACTGTGCCACCCTTATGGAATTGTTGTTTGGGGAAACTGATGACAATTAAAATTGAATCTGAATCTGATGGAAAAGACATTGTTGCATAACAGAATCTGTTCATTATTTAGGTGATACCACCTACACTTATGAGAAATGTGTAGAACAGGAAGAACTGCTATGATTGAATTGGATAGATTTGCAAATAGCCAAGAAAAAACTCTTTTTTAGCTCACACATATTTTGACATACTCATTCTGAGACTAAGAAGGTCCTATATAAATAGATGGAGACTCAGTTGCCAATGACTGCAGCTACAAACCTGAATCATTGTTTCACACATGCACAATGAAAATTAATTTAGAGAAATATTATCGTGTTTAACTTAATGCACAAATTGTCATGAAAAGCACACAGATAACAATTTGATAGAATTTGAATAAAAATTGATTCACACTTACATACGTTTGGAAACAAGTTTACTTTAGTTCATTGTCACATGTACCGAGGTACAGTGAAAAGCTTTTTTTGCATGCTATCCAGTCATCGGAAAGACAATACATCATTACAATCGAGCCAGTTACAGTGTGTAGATGCATGATAAGGGAATGACGTTCAGTGCAAGGTAAAGCTAGTAAAGCCCAGTCAAGGATAGTCCGAGAGTCATCAATGAGGTAGATAGTATTTCAGCACTGCTCACTGGGATCTGGCTTTAATATAAAGTTATAATGTACCCACCTGTGCCCCAACTGTGAATGAAGGGTGTGTTTGGCTAGGCTGGTGTTGGTCAGGTGTGCCAGGTTCCGAATGTGTAGTGCTTCCTCTTGCCCCTGCAACACAAACAGAAACCCCCGTTAAATATTGAAACATATTTGTATTTATGACGTTGCATCTCCTCACAACTTAGTTCAATTGAAAGACTGCCATTCAGATGGTTTGTGACAGTCAGAGAATTGTTACGACACTGATGGGAATCATTTGGCCCATTGGGTTCTTGCAGGGCAATCCACTTTGCCTAATTCCATAGTCATTCCCTATGCCTCTGCAAATTACTCTCCTTCTAGTACCTACATACTACCTTTTGAACACACTAATTGATTCATTCTAATAGGCCAAAATATTAAACTCTATCTAAGTACTTTTTTTTTTTCAAAACTTCCCTGTATCTTTTGCCCAGTCATTTGTATCTATGTCCTCTGGTTATTGAGTAATACAGCACAAAAACAGATTAGTTGGACAAACTCTTCCATACCAACCAAGATGCCTATCCAAGCTTGTCCAATTTGCCTGTGTTTGACCCATAATCCCTAAAAACCTTTTCTTGAATGCACCTGTCCAAAACTATATTACTAAAAGTCTGAACTTGACCATTTCCTGTTGTTCTGTATATTGATTTTAGAAAAAACGCTGCCACTTATGGCTGTGATTTTTGGCCATCTTACTCAGAGTCCCCCTCCGCTGTGCAGGACAAGAGGATTTTTCCCACCAATGAAAAATAAAAGTTATTAGTGTTTAGAAAATGTTGAGATTCTCTCCCCTGAAGGCCACGCACCCTTCCGGAGTGACTATAAAACCCAGAAGTGTTGAGTGCCTCAGTCCGACTCTGCAAGATGGCATTGCGAGAGGGTCACGTCTCTCAGTCTGAGCTGTGAATAATACTGAACACATCTCTACTAAACTGTGAGTGTGGTTTTACTGACCTTGAGTGCCCTTAATGTGGTTTGAAAATGAAAATGTGGTTGGTTTGAAATGAAGCACTGCAAATGGCTGTTGGTGGTGGTTGGTTTGAAGTGAGGCACTGCAAATGGCTGTTGGTGGTGGTTGGTTTGAAGTGAGGCACTGCAAATGGCTGGTTGATGGTGGTTGGTTTGAAGTGAAGCACTGCAAATGGCTGTTGGTGGTGGTTACTTGACAACTTTTTGTTTGCACTGTATATTGATTTTAGATAAAACGTTACCACTTACGGATGTGATTTTTGGCCATCTTACTCAGTCCCCCTCCGCTCATCAGGTGGAGAGAATTCTTCCCATCAATGAAAAATAAAAGTGTTATTAATGTTGTTGAGAATCTCTCAATCACGCCATGAAGGCCACGCCCCTTCCGGTGGGAGGGGGAGGAATTATAAAACCCGGAAGTGCGGGTGTGGCTCAGACTCTGCAAGATGGGGGAGGGAGAGGTCACGACTGTCTGAGCTGTGAATCAACTGAACACACTGAATGTCTACTGAACTCTGAGTGTGGTGTGTTGTGTGGTTTTATGGTGGTTTCACCCTCCTTGAAATGGTATGAAACTGCATTTGAATGTGGTGGCCTTGCACTCTGCATGAAATGGTATGAAACTGCAATTGAATTTGGTGGCCGTGCACCCTGCTTGAAAAGGTATGAAACTGCACTTGAATTTGGTAGCCTTGCACCCTGCTTGAAGTGGTAGGAAACTGCACCTGAATTCGGTGGCATGCACACTTCTTGAAATGGTATGAAACTGCACTTGAATTTGGTGGCCTTGCACCCTGCTTGAAGAGGCAGCGAATTCCACAGACTCACAACTCTCTCTGAGAAAAAGTGTTTCCTCGTCTCCGTTCTAAATGGCTTACCCCTTATTCTTAAACTGTAGCCCCTGGTTCTGGACTCCCCCAACACCTGGAACATGTTCCCTGCCTCTAGCATGTCCAAACCCTTAATAATCTTATATGTTTCAATAAGATCCCGTCTCATCCTTCTAAACACCAGAGTGTATAAGCCCAGCAGCTCCATTCTCTCAGCATAGGACAGTCCTGCCATCCCAGGAATTAACCTAGTAAACCTTGCTGCACTCCCTCAATAGCAAGAATTTGTTTTTGATTCTCCTACGCTGGTAAAAGATTCTGTGCATTCACCCTATCTATTCCCCTCATGATTTTATATGCTTCTGTAAGATCACCGCTCAGCCTCCTGCACTCCAAGAAAGAAAGTCCTGGTTTGCCCAATAGCTCAGCCCCTCAATTCCTGGCAACATCCTCGTAAATCTTCTCTGCACTCTTTCCATCTTAATGAATGACATCCTTCCTGCAGCAGAGTGACCAAAACTGGACTTAGTACTCCAAGTGTGACCTCTTCAATGTCATACAACTACAAAATATCGTCACAACCTTATACTCAATATCCCTACTGATGTGCTTTGATGTAAGTGAATGTAAGAACCCTGGGAAGGGTTGTAGAGCAGATGGATCCAGTAGTACTGGTACATATATCCCTGTTAGTGGCATCACAGGTAGATGGCCTTCTTGACCACTATCTACTTGTGATGCCACTTTCAGGCACTGACTCCACGCCCACCACTGATTACCCACTCATATTAGTTCTATATTATCCCACTTTTTCATCCATTCCCTAAGCACTTGGGGCAATTTTACCGAGTCCAATTAACCTACAAACCCGCAAGTCTTTGGGAGGTGGGAGGTAACCAGAGCATCTCGTGAAAACCCACGCGGTTACAGGGTGAATATGCAATTTCCACACAGATAGCACCCGAGGTCAGGGTCAAATCCAGGTCTCTCGCACTGTAAGGCAGCAGCTCTACCAGCTGCCCTACTGTACTACTCATTTTGGATCTGTGATCCTTTGTAAAATGAATTATGTTGTGGAAAAAATGCAGTTTCAGGACTTTTTAAGTATATGTATAACAACATAAGAACTTGGCGCATGAGTCAGCAATCTTACTTCAAATTTAGTCTGTTATTTATCAAAATCTTCCTCAGCTCTATTTTCCTGTGCTGTGTCTTGTCCCTTGATTCCCTTAATGTACATAAATCTATTGATCGCTATCTGAATGAACTTAGTGGATGGGGCTCTACATCCCTCCAGGGTAGAGAATTCCAAATATTCACTGAGCGCTGTGTGGAGCAATTTACTTTCTGCCTGAAATGGCTGACTTTATTCTAAGATGCCCCAGCCAGAGTGAATATTCCCCCTGCTTTTACTCCATCATTCCTTGGCAGGATTTTATCAGTCAGTCAGTTCATTTTAGTTTATTGTCACGTGTACTGAGGTACAGTGCAAAGCTTTTGTTGCGTGCTATCCAGTCAACAGAAAGACAGTACATGATTATCAAGCCATTTACCGCGTATAGATATATAATAAGGGAATAAGTTCAGCACTACCTCTCTGGTGACCGTCGGACTATCCTTGATCAGACTTTGCTGGCTTTACCTTGCACTGAACGTTATTCCCTTATCATGTATCTAAACACTGTAAATGGCACGATTGCAATCATGTATTGTCTTTCTGCTGAGTGGATTTTGTAAAATTCAATGAGATAATTCCTCTAATCCATGGAGTATAGTCTGCTCCCTCTTTGCTTTTCTGGCTGTCGGCCATTCCAAGAATCAGTGGAGTGAATCGTTGCTGCATACCCTCTACAAAGTGTTAGGAGACCTAGACTACCATGCACCCTAGGTGTGGACTCACCATATAATTGCTGAAATACTGTTTCTTCTTGTACTCAAATCCTGTCACAAAAAAATCACATCCCATATGTCTTCTTAACTGCTTTAAGTGACTTTACCTTAGACTTTAGAGATACCGCGTGGAAACAGACCCTACGTATTACCGAGTCCACGCCGATCAGCGATCACCCCGCAAACTAGCATTATCCTACACATGAGGACGTCCAAATTCCATACAGATAGTGCCCATAGTCAGGATCGAACTCGGGTCTCTGGTGCTATAAGGCAGCAACTCTACCGCCATGTCACTGTGCCACCCCAAACTGTGCCACCCGGCATGACGACATTCAAGCCCCTTTGCACATCAGTGTGGAGGACTACACATTTTTCCATATTAGATTCCATTTGCTTGACATCTGAAAATAGGATTTGGTTCCTTCAGCCAAATTGCTGTGAAAAATGGTTCAAAACTATGACACATGAATCAATTCCTGCAGTATCCTAACAGTCAAAGCAGGTTAACCTGAGAAAGACCTGTTTATTCCCATTTATTATTTTTTGTCTCAATCTATGCCAGTTAGAATCCCAATTCCCAATTCTACGTGCTCGAACCTTCACAACCGACCTCCTATATAGGACCTTACCGATAGCCCTCTGATATCTACATTTATCACATCCCCCTCCCCCTGTTCCCAATTATCTATCCTGCTGGTCACAACATCAAAGATCTCCAATAGATTAGTTAAACATAAATTCCCTTTCATAATTCCATCAACAGCAATTTTGTAGGAATATCTAGTCCTTGAAGAAGGCGCAGAAGATATTCACTAGAAAGTGATTTGGAGACCACTGTGACTGGGATGTGCTTCTTAAAGCTGGGAAGATTATAAAAAAATAACAGAAATATTATGAGGGGTTATAAATGAGAATGCTTCCAGTGTCTGGACTATCAGTCTCCAGAACACAATATGAGATAATTAGTAAAACCAGAAGGATGAAGAGGAATTATTTTATTTAATGGAACAGGATATCATCTGGAATGGACTGAATATTCAATTTGCCTACCAATGCAAAATGTCCATGACAGGTGCCATTTCCCTGGTCTGACATTCATCCCTGGAATGCCTGGATTGCAAGGACACCTACATCAGACATCTATTTATTGGCTACAGTCTGCCCTCAAAACCATCATTAAACCAAACTCATCGGCAAATTCCTGAATCTAGGACTCAGCACCACCCTCTGTAACTGGATCCTTGACTTCCTGTGTCAGAAGGAACTGCAGATGCTGGTCTACACTGGAGATAGACACAAAATGCTGGAGTAACTCAACGGGACAGTTAGCATCTCTGGATAGAAGGAATGGGTCACGTTTTGGGTCGAGACCCGTCTTCTGAAGTCTGAAGAAGGGTCTCGACCCGAAACATCACCCATTCCTTCTATCCGGAGATGCTGCTTGTCTCACTGAGTTACTCCAGCATTTTGTGTCCATCCTTGATTTTCTGACCCATAAGTAGTAATCAGTAAGGCTAGGCAACAAAACATTCTCCACCATAACTCTCAAGTTGATAAGGATGTGGGGAAATTCTTGCACTAAGCGGTATTCTTGCATTAAACGTTATCTGTTGCAATAAACGTTATTCCCTTTATCATCTGTACACTGTGGATGGCTCGATAGTACTCATGTATAGTCTTTCCTCTGACTGGTTAGCCCGTGACAAAAGCTTTTCAGGGTATCTTGGTACATGTGACAAAAACACGGCTGGGGCTTTAGTCGGTGCCTGGGAAGCGTGCGGAGTGGACACAGCAGCGACAGTGGAGAGGTCGGTGCGGCGGTTGATGATGGCACTGACCGACAGAAGAGGCCGGACATGTGGAAGTGAGGATGCCGCTGCTGAGGGAGGGAGGGGAGAAAAGAGGACCCGGCGTGGGGGGACTGCCGTGAGGGGCGGAAGAACAACGGGGAAACTGGTGTGGGGCAGGGGTGGAATTTGTAACTTTGTAAGCTCCCTTTATGGGCGACTATTTCACTGTGACTTCTCACATGTGACGTGAAAGTATTCAATTCAATTCAGACTAGATGAAATTAAACTAATGGGCCTGTCCCACTTAGGCGATTTTTTAGGTGACTACAGGCGACTAGGCTGTCGCCACATGGTCGCCGGGGTGACGTCTGTGTGTACGTGAGTAGTCTCCTCAGTCGCCCAAAGAGTCAAAGTGTCTTTCTGGTCACCGCTGGATTTTGAAATGTTCAAAACTTTTGGGTGACTAGGAGACCTCTCATGACCATACAGGTGACCCCTAGCGACATGTCGTGGGTGTCACAAGGGGGCATGTCGCCAGGGGGTCGACGGTACGGTCGTGAGAGGTCTCCTAGTCACCCAAAGAGTCGTAGTGTCTGTAGTGGCCATTTGGCTTGTTTTACATGTCATTGATGCTGGCAGGTGCCTTTAAATCTTAGATTGCCCGTTATATTGTGGGTGGGATTTATGATGTATTTTTGGGGGTGTTTGGGGCTATGTATCTTGCGCAGAAGCTTAGTTTTTAGTTTTAGTTTAGAGCAGCATGGAGAAGATTCACCCTTCGACCATGTGAAGTGTAATGGAGACACGAGGAGTTTTCTAATGTTTAAAGCAATAAGCTGGAGTTCGATGAAGATTGTAGTAACGAGTCGGGAGAAGTTTGGATGTATCTGGGTGTTTTTCATCAACAATAAAGAACATTAATCAAAAGACTATGTTTCGGAAGACTTATCTGTGAAGAAGCTCTGAATATCTCTGTGGGTGAGCTCGCATGAGTATCGATGATATTCCCCTTAACCATGCTGTCCATTTAGCAGCTAGAGGGTTAATTTCTCGAACGATATCAAAATCGGCCGCTACGTTAAGTCGAAGGGAACCTCCGGCAGGGGCGGTAAATACCAGTACCAGAGATTGGGACAGAAGATTTGGCTAAGATTCTCGGAGAGGTTTTGGCCAGAAGTCTGGTTCCAGCCAAGGAACTGAAGAAAATAGATCTCGGCCAGAGATGGCCTTGAGGTCTATCGACAGCATCGAGACTTATCTGAAGACATCGCACAGAATTGTGGGTAAAAATCGATTATTATTCTTTGAATTTGAAGCTGCGAAGCTTTATATTAAACGACTTTTGTAAGCAGAGCCAGAAAGTGTTTTTTCCTGTCTTTGTGGAGATTCCAGCCAGACCGACCTTGGATTGTTTTGAATCTTTTGATAAACATGCATTCCATTTGAATTATCGTCATGTTTTAGCCCATGGATGTTGGAGAGATGTTCCCTACATTATCAGTATGTTATGGTTGTAAGGAAATTGTTTTCAAAATAATAACTTGATATTTACAAAAAGTTGGAGCAGAACTCAGAGAACACTCTGTTCATTTAATTTAAAGACTTGGCGAACTGCCAATACCTCTTTAAAATTATAGATCCAGAAGATGAAGAAAGGGCCACGCCAGATGAACCACGAGGTGGTGATGAAAGACCAATTAGACAACTTAAAGAAACTAAGAGAGAGGAAAACTCAATATGGGAGCAAGTTAATGAGTCCATCGCTAGCTACAGAAAACTTGTATCAAGAAGATATAGATAATTCACAAGCTGCCTGCTTGAAAGAAACCAAGAAAGAGAGAAACGAATTATGGAAACAGGTTACCAGATTAATTGGGAAACAGAAGAAACTAATGGAATTAGAAAAGAACGTGATCAAGGTGAAATCTAATATGAGCCAACTATTGAACCTCTGCCAGGAGGTTAGCAAGAAACAAGAAGTACTGCTGTGTTCACAGCCGTCTCGGGAAGATCGCAGAAGACACACCCAATGGGAAGAAGACAAGTTGAAGATATTCAATGGTTTCATGGGTATGGCAGAGGAGTGGTTATCTGAAACTATGCGACAACTTACGAGCTTAATAGCTGGAGGTGCGATGCAACAAGTTGCCAGAATGGAAGATGAAAGTGCAAGCAGTGAAGAGTCTGACAGTTCAGATGATGAGTCTCCTGCGAAAACCAAAGCACAACAAGATTCGTACAGTACTGTACCGCCTCCCAAAGTTCAGAATAGAAAAGCAGGCGTGACCAGGAAGAAACCAGCCGCAGGAGTGAGTAAAATGGAAATCAGTGACTTGTCAGACGACAGCTCAGACAGTAGTGATGAAGAGGCACCTCTAAATCCTGCCACAACAATTGCACAGATGAAAGCTGGCCCCACGCTGGCCAAGGCGGCTGCTGCCGCTCAGAAGCCTGCGGCCAAGAAGGCCAGTACCAGCTCGAACGATATAAATATCGGCCGCTATAGCGTCTTTCTGGTCGCCGCTGAATTTTCAACATGTTGAAAATATTCGGCGTCCTATGATGGGTGCCACAGTCGCCGAAAAGATCGTGTAAGTGGGACAGGCCCTTAATACTGCCCTTACCAGGCACACTCACATCCCATGAATAATTTAAAAATAATATAGGATGCCAGTGAGGAGTGATGAAGTCTCGGGTGTAAGAAAAGGATACATGTTTTAAACAGCATATGAAGTAAGATAAGGCTGAATGGTTGACATGACAGAGAAGGAAATAGACAGCTTAAGTAATGATGTGGAGATTTATGGATGAAAATTCATCTGTGTCAGTTCTGGCTCATCTCTGTGCACTTTCTGCGGATGATAATCAGACAATGGAGCCATGTTTGTGATGGGGATGAAAACAATGATTATAGTCCCTCTTTTTGGTGGCATGGATTTCTGTACATCCAATATTGCCACTGGCTCTGGCAGAAGATTGAAAGTCAATACTCTTTCCACACAACTAATGAGACTGAATCCTGAAATCCTGGAGTAAAACTCCTTGTAATTTAGAAAATCAATCAATCAAACGATTGAACTGATAGATAGGTAATTGGTCATGCAATTAATCACTGCAGGATCAGGAGGCATGGTCGAAAAATATTTTTCTGGAGTAAACCTAGGAAACACTAGAGTCAAACAAACAGCTCCTTGGCCCAACATGCCCACACAGACCATCATGCCCAATCTACACTAGTCCCATCTGTCTGCATTTGACCCATATCGCTCTAAACCTATCCCATCTATGTACCTGTCTAAATATATCTTAAACGTTGCGATAGTACCTGCCGCAATTAGCTCTTCTGACAGTTCGTTCCATACTGCCGCAACTAACTCTTCTGACACTTCATTCCATACATTCACCACCCTTTGTGTAAAAAAGTTACCCGTTAGGTTCCTATTAAATCTTTTCCCTCTCATCTTAACCCTATGTCCTCTGGTTCTGAAATCCCCTACTCTGGGCAAAAGATGGTTTGTTTACCTGTTCTATTCATCTCATGACTGTACTCCTCTAGAAGATCACCCCTCACCCCCCCGCACTCCAAGGAATAAAGCCCTAGTCAGCTAAACCTCTGCCTATAGCTCAGGCCCTCGAATCCTGGCAACACCCTCGTAAATCTTCTCTGCACCGTTTTCAGCTTGACAACATCTTTCCTATAACATGGTAACCAAAACTGAAAGCAATACTCTATATGTGGCCTCCTCAATGTCTTATATAACTGTAACACACTCAATACTCTGACTGATGAAGCCCAATGTACCAAATGCCTTTCTGACCCCCATATCTACATGTGAAGCTATTTTCAAGGACTTCTATACCTACACTCCAAGATTCCTCTGCTCAACAACACTCCCCAGAGCCCTACCACTCAATGTGTAGGTATTACCCATGTTATTCCTCCAGTCACGGCACCCCTTTGCCACGCAAGCCCAAGAGCTGCTCCGCACAACACACCGGCTGACGCTTCTAAGGCCGCCTGGGTCAAGGCGAGATGGAGAGACCAGTGGAAGTCAGTGGAATCATCTAGGCTGCACCATTACATCAATGACCCCATGGACGTCCCTGGCCAAGAACTGCCCCAAAAACAGTGGACAACCCTCAACCGCTTGAGGACAGGCATCGGATGCTATGGAGTAGCAATGAAGAGGTGGGGCATCATGGACAGCACAGACAGTGGAGCACATAGTCACCAGTTGCCCCAAACACCGGCCACCGAATGGTGAACGAGGTCTGATTGATCTGAACGATGACACGTTGGCCTGGCTCGCCTCAACGGAGCTGCAGGTCTAAAAGACATACGACTGAAGAAGAAGAAATAGTTGCTTTCCGAGAATTATAACTACTATTAATTCTAATTCACACATGCACTGACTTCACTGCCCAACACCACGGACTTCCATCTGTATATATGTATATATGTATGTAGCGCCGCAGAAATTGTGCACCCATTCCCGCCCCTATCCCCCCCCCCCCTTCTCCCCTCTGTTTGTTGTTTTTGCTGTTTCTTGTATTTGTTGTGCTAAAGTGTTTGGATGGACTGAGTACGAGCAGTTTTCAGTTTCACTGTACATGTATAGTGACAATTTAAAAAAAATGGCATAGAAGAAGAAGCCCATGTTATTCTTCACAAAATGCAACACCTCACATTTCTCTGTATTAAATTCCAACCATTCCTCAGCCGACCTGGCCAACCTGCTGCAATTTTTGACAACTATCTTAACTATTAACAATACCAGCCACTTTAGTGTTATCCAGAAACATGCTAACCATGCCATGTACATTCGCATCCAAATTATTGATATAGATGAAATTGGCTCAGCACTGAACCCTGAGGCACACCACTGGGCACAGGCCTCCAGTCTGAAAAACAATCTTCCACCATCATCCTCTACATTTACCATGAAGACAATTTTCAATCCATTCAGCTTTTTTTCCTTGGATCCCATGTGATCTAACCTTCCAGAGCAGCCTACCATGCGGAACCTTTTCAAATACCTTGCTGAATTCCACATTTGCAATGTCTACAGCTGTCCCATCAGCCTTTTGTTCACATCTTCAAAAAACTCAAGCAGATTTATGACACATGACCTCCCACATACAAAACCATACTAACTATTCCCAATCAGCCCTTGTCTACCTAAATTCATATATACCTTATCCCTCAGAATACTCTCTGGGAAATTTCTGACCACAGATGTTATTCTCACAGGCCTATAGTTCCCAGAATTTTCCATGCAACCCTTCTTGAACAGAGTCACAACATTTGCCACTCTCCAGTCTTCCGACACCGCACCTGTATTAAATGATGACTCATAAATCTCAGCCAGGGATCCTGCAATTTCTTCTCTAGCTTCGCACAATGTCCTCGGATTTATCTGATCAGGCCCGGAGGGTTAGTCTACCTTTATAAGCATCAGGACTTTCAACACCTCATTGATCATAACACTGTAGTGCTTGCAAGATACTTCCATTGACTGCCCCAAGTTCCTGGGTCCCCATGTTCCACAGTATAAACAGAGGATAAATATCCATTAAGGACCTTGCCCATCTCCTTTGACTGCATAGAATTGACCACTTTAATTCCTGAGGGGTCTCATTTTCTCTCTCTGGTTACCCTTTTTTCATTTATGTACTTATAAAATCTCTAGGGATTATCCTTAATGTTATCTGTCAGGACTATCTCCTGTCCCCTTTTTGCCCTCCTGAGTTCCTGTTTTAGCTTGCTCCTCAGTTCCCAAAACTCCTCCATGTTTCCACTTGCTCCCAGCTGCTTATACCTGCCCCACGTCTCCTTACTCTTGACCAGAGCCCCAATTTCCCTCGTCATCCAAACTTCCTTATGGTCACCTGCCTTGCCATTCACTCTAACAGGAATTTACTTGCCTTGGACAACCAAGACATGATAGTAATTTGGAATTCCCCATTACAAATAACAGCTAATGCTTGATCAATTATAATTCTGACATTATTTTCTGTTAATCAAAGGATATGGAACTAAAGTAGGCTTACGTCATAGAATTCAGCATTTTTATTTGCAAAAGCAGTACATTGGAAAAAATAACAGTCAAATGATACTTTAAAAGTTAATTTCCAGCTTATTTATTAACATGTTAGAAAGAATCTCAACTAACGAAGGAGATAACTAAAAATGTTCCAGTTGTTCATTCTGTTGAAAGATTTAAGTGCGAGGAAATGCATTCCACACTACTGGTTATGTGAAGGAGGAAAGTTGAGGGCTAATAGATTTATGGATTAAGGTGTCAGGAAAGCCAAATGAAGCAATGGCATCAATGGATCCTGGTGTGAACTATTGGGAGGGATTACAGTGAAAAGGTTTTTGTTGAGATTGTTAACTGCGAAAAAGGGTGATCGTGCTTGGTTCCATTTGCTCCCTTTGTTCTGAAAAAAAAATGTGGCTTAGAAATTAATCTGTATAAGAAAGCATACATTGAAGTGGTGGGTCCCTGTTATGGGAAATTCTCTTCTTTCCAAGCTCAATTGTAATCTTTTTTACATTATCAAATACTCCAAGTCAACACGGCAATCCCGAGAATGTCTTTGAAAACAACCTGTGCATAACTAACTCCAACGACAGCTTGAAGTGTCCCAGCTGCTTGGGGAGCAAGACTTGGAAAAAAGTGGCAGGAGAGACACTGAAACCTACCTCTTCATTTGACCAATGTGGACCTTTCTCCAGGAATAAAGTATCCAAATAGGAATTTAGGAGATTGAGAGGGGATCTTATAGAAACTTACACAATTCTTAAGGGGTTGGACAGGCTAGATGCAGGAAGATTGTTCCCGATGTTGGGGAAGTCCAGGACAAGGGGTCACAGCTTAAGGATAAGGGGGAAATCCTTTAAAACCGAGATGAGGAGAACTTTTTTCACCAGTGGTGCTCTGGAACTCCCTGGAGGGTATTGGCCAGTTCCAGTTAGATGTGGCCCTTGTGGCCATCAGAGCTGTACAATACGCAGCCATGATGATTTTGCAGACTCGAAGGGCCGAATGGCCTACTCCTCACCAATGATGTTTCATACTATGGAATTCCGGCACAGGACATAAGTTGTAAAAACATGACCATCTATCCTATCCTCACCCTTAACTTCATTTAGTCAATATAATTAATTTAACGTGTTGCATATAAAGCCATTCTACTTTGTCTATCAAAAGTCCCTTGCATCCCCATTCAGTCTGCAGACACAAACCATTTTATTAAAACACATAGTATTTTAACTAAATGAATGAATTTGTGTTCCCAGGTACCATAAATGATAAGATGGGGGAGTTGGAAGTTGATCCATCTAAGTCCAGAACTTCATGTGCTTTTTTTACATCCATCTTTTTCCCCCTGCACTAAAAGAGGGCTAACAAAGAGATGTTTAAGAAGGAACTGCAGATGCTGGAAAATCGAAGGTAGGCAAAAATGTTGGAGAAACTCAGCGGGTGAGGCAGCATCAATGGAGCAAAATAATTCCTTTGCTCCATAGATGCTGCCTCATCCGCCGAGTTTCCCCAGCATTTTTGTCTGCTAACAAAGAGATGGTCACGTTGAAATCGTGTCACAGGGAGATTCAATTTATTTCTATGTTCATTCTACCTTGAGTGATGGGTGTCGTTGGGAGATCAGCACTTAATGATTCCACATAAACTAACTCTACTTAAACCTCGATCATATTTACCTGCACTCACCATATTGAATTATGTCCATGTAAGGAGGACTCCATGGAGCCTGGCAGAGATTCCTTCAGAATACCTCTGCTCTTCCCAGAAGCCTGCTTATTGTTTTCTATTATGTCCTTCACAATCTAGAAATAATCCATCACCTAAAATTAACCACCCAGAAAGACAAGACTATAAAATTTGCAGAGTGGATTCCAAGTCACACATTCCTCACTTGAAAGTGCTTTCACCCTTTCCAGGTGCTCACTCATTTGTTATATTGGAGCTGTCATTGTAATCTTGGAGTCCTCTCATATTAATGTCACAGCAAGTTAGGAGGCAGGTCAAATTTATGTTTTGGGATAAATCTGAGATGCTTCATGATATATTGGTGTACTTTCCAGGTGCCTTATATTTGCATTGGTCACATACCATCCGCATGTTCGATACAAGTATTTTTTTGGATAAGAATCTCTAGTTTCACACGTGGAATCCTTGGAACCATGTTCCAAGAAGCTTATTTTCTACGCTGGTCTGCATTCCCATGCTGCCAAAAACTCCCAAAGAGGAGATGAATTCCTTTCCTCATGTGCAATGTGTGTGATGTTCTGTAGAAAACTTCAACGCGTGATATTTATCGGCCATCCGTAATAACAAGATATGTACAGGTTCAGGTGAGATTATTACAACTCTCACCAACTACTACAGGTGCACCATAGAAAGCATTTTATCAGGATGCATGGGGTGGGAGATTGCAACCTTCACGTGGTCCGCCCTGTTTCGACAAATGCAATCAACCCGGTGTGCACAGTCAAATAAGATCAAATAGGACAAGTTGTCCTACAACTTTAGGCTGTGCACGCCATACACAAGAAGAAGAATCAGGATGCATCACAGCTTGGTTTGGGAACAGCTTCATCCAAGACCGCAACAAATGCAGCAAATTGTTGACCATCACACAAAACAAACTCCCTTCCATTGACTCAATTTATACCTCACGCTGCCTCGGCAAGGCTAGTAGCATAATCAAGGACGAGTTGCAACCTGGTCTCTCCCTCTTCTCCCCTCTCCCATCAGGCAAAAGTATAGAAATGTGAAAATGCACACCTCCAGATTCAGGGACAGTTCCTTCCCAGCTGTTATCAGGCGAATGAATTATCCTACCACAACCAGAGAGCAGTGCTGAACTACTATCTACCTCATTGGTGACCTTCAGACTATCCTTGATCGGATTTTGCTGGCTTTACCTTGCACTAAACATTATTCCATTATCATGTATCTTTACACCGTAAATGGCTCGATTGTAATCATGTATTGTCTTTCTGCTGACTGGATAGCAGGCAACAAAAGATTTTCACTGTACCTCGGTACACGTGACAATAAACTAAACTGAAACTAATGCCTTTCTCGTTGTATAGGTGGAGGTAAATGTATTGATTATATCACTCATGACCAACACCCTTCTTCACTTTCTCTTATGTTACAGTAGACAATCCTTGATGTGCTATCGTCTCCACATGGAGCTGGAACAGAACAATCACGATTAAAGCAGCCATTTTAAAATGTTTTGAGTTCAATATTGAGAAAAAATAATTCTCCACAGAACGAGCAGCTCCAAAATGCAGTCTCCTCAATGGACATCACAACAAAGAGCGCCTTTGAATGAAGTTATCCCTTCTAGATGCAGGGTGGCCCTTTGCAATTTGCAGATAAGATTTATACAAATAGCTTTTAGCTTAGCATAAAATGAAAAGGCACAAATTTAGTTTAGTTTAGAGATACAGCATGGAAACAAGCTCTTTAGCCCACCAAATCCGCACCGACCAGCGATCACTCGTACACTAGTAGATAAAAATGCTGGAGAAGCTCAGAGGGTGCGGCAACTCGTACACTAGTTCTATGTTATCCCACTGTTATATCTTACACTTTAGGGGCTACTTACAAAAGCTAATTAAACTACAGACCTACACATCTCTGGAATGTGGGAGAAAACTGGAGGAATGTGGGAAACACCCAGAGAAAACCCACGCGGCCACGGGGAGAACGTGCAAACTCCAAACGGACAGTACCCATAGTCAGGATCGAACCTGTGTAAGGCACTGTGTAAAGCACTGTAAGGCAGCAACTCTACCACTGCGCCACTGAGCAAGATCTCCTTTGTGTTCTTTTCTATTTTTAAACATGTCTTCAGATATTCCATTTCTTCTTCTGACTGAACAATTTGCAGACACAACAACCAATTAAATTGATTTGGGTCAGTTCTCTTCCCTTCTGCATCTTTCATATCACACACTTTCATTGGAGTTCTAATTTCAAGTATATTGAAGACAGTGATCAGTAGATTTGTATATTTTGAGCCTTTTCTGGTATTTAGTTCCAAAAGGGATGAAATGTATCTGAAGTCCATTAGTAATTTAAAAAAAATGCACTTATCCATGGCTTACATTGTAGTGGGAGGGAGACTTTCAATTATCCTCTACCTTCCTCTGTGTGTGTGAATGTGCTTCCCGACTGTTTATCTCTAACATTAAAATCATGCTTGCTCTGGATTCCACTAAAGGAAATACTTTCACTGGGTCCAGCATATTAAATCATTTTATGATTTATTTAAGAACTTTTTAAAATTATTTTTGCATAGTAGCTGGGCAGAAAACTATACAGGGCAAATACTGACCACTAAACCTGATTTCTTGCTTTGTGCCATCATGCACAAAGCTCTGCAGCTGAAGAACTAACCCATAAAAGGTATCCCATATTCTGCAATGCTGTAGCTGCTTAACACTAAATCTCTTTCATAGTTGGCTTTACTTCCTATTTCTTTTCTGAAAAAATTGTAAATAAAATATTAGGAGGAGATTTCTGTGAAAATTACTCTCTCAAAGTATGCATGAAGGTGTAGGAAGGAATGCTGGTTTAAACCGGAGATAGACACAAAAAGCTGGAATAGCTCAGCGGGTCAGACAGCATCTCTGGAGAAAAGGAATAGGTGATGTTTCTGGTCTGAAGAAGGGTCTCGGCCCGAAACGCCACCTATTCCTTTTCTCCAGAGATGCTGTCTGACCCGTTGAGTTACTCCAGCTTTTTGTGTCGATCTTGTATATAAAGGTTCACAGCCAATGTTTTAAATATAAATCAAAGGCGAGGCAACTCAAATGAAATACATTAAATACACAACTAATTCCTAAATAATTGATCATATATCTTGCAAGGATGAGTTCCATTTATAAACAAGTTAACCTGTATAAAAAGCGCATCACAGGCGAACAGAAACATTCCCTTGAAAGTGGTAAAAAGATGACATCTTTCAGGTTATTTTTCTCTGCTCTAAAATGTTCACAAGGTCAGAGTAAGGTTAAACTCGCAGTTTAAGAATAGATTCCACACGGGAGATTTCACAGAAAGATGACTGTAAAATAAACTATGCTGATAAAAAGTGGAACTGGGAATATCGGAGATTTGAAAATGAAAGCTGAAAATAGTCCTGAATGGTGAAGAGGTGAAGCACATCCGAAAGTGAAAAGGTGGATTAATGGGCCTATCCCATTTAGGCGATTTAATCGGTGACTGCCGGCAACTGTCATAGTCGTTGCACGTCACCGAAAAACCGGTGACTGGACCCCCCTATGACAATGTCTACAACAACCTACCCTGATCATCTGACTGATTAAGCACCTCTTGCTTTCTCTCTCTCTTTCCATCCCTCTCCCATCCTAGTTCTCCGACCAGTCTGATTGTCTTCCTGATTGAATTTGGTATGCAGCGTTTTTCACCTTCCCCCAGTTAACAATGATCTATTCTACATTTACCTTGGTCTTCGTTCCCCTCGTTCTCTCGTTTTCGCACCTCACCCTTCCATATCTCTGCATCTCCCTCTCCCCTGACTCTCAGTCTGAAGAAGGGTCTCAACCGGAAACATCACCCATTCTTTCTCTCCAAAGATGCTGCCTATCCTGCTGCGTTACTCCAGTATTTTGTGTCTATCCCCAATATTGTGCTCTGTAAACACTTCTATTTACAGTATTCCAGTCACTAAAGCTCCTTTTGCCACTGAGAACTTTTAATATAATTTTTCTTGGATGCTATTGGATTTGTCTTTCAATCTCTTCTTGTGCCACTGTCAACCCCTTGCTAACATCATGTGCACTATACCTCTATATAATTACTCTTATATAAGAGCACTATATAATTGCTCTTTCCTCACTGCCATTCCTTGATTGTGTCTGAATTAATTCATGCTTTCTCTTAACATTTCCATGTAGGTTATCTTTGATTGACATCTCATTCTCCAAATACTGATGTCATGTTCAGAATTTTCTCTGAAACTGTTCTCATGACTGTTGTCGGTCTGACTGGCTTGTATATGTTCACTTTCCCTTTCTTAAACAAATGTGCCATATCTGCAATCTTCTAATACTCTCAGATAATGCCTGCAACCAAAATGCACTGGAGAATTAACGTCCAAGCCTGCACCATTCCTTTACTTCCACCTGGTGATTCAGCTACTTAAAATACCAGAAAGGTGATGTGTGTAGGAAGGAACTGCAGATGCTGCAGGAAGGAACTGCAGATGCAGTAACTTCGCGGAACAGGCAGCATCTCTGGATAGAAGAAATAGGTGACGTTTTAGCTCAAGACCCTTCTTGACCCGAAACGTCACCTATTCCTTATCTCCAGAGATGCTGCCTGTCCCGCTGAGCTACTCCAGCATTTTGCGTCTATCTTCACCAGAATGCTGATTATGTCTTTATATATGTGTTTAAACTTGCAAATTACAATATTTCACATTCTTCCTTCTGAGGTTCCATGCTTAATTCATCTCTTTATGAGACAGATGCATGTTCATTCATAACTCTGACATGTCTTCTTCATCTAGTTCCTTCTGCCAAGTTGGTCTTCAATAGAACCCATCTATCTAATCTTCATTTCCTTCATGTACTTATGTAATACATTCCATGTAGACATGGAACATATTAAGATTTGCCTTATTTTCTGATATTTTTTCCATGCACTCTCATCATTACCCTAACTCCATAATATCTTATTTCTGAAACTTCTCTGAGACAGGTTTCCTGCAGTCAAGTTGCTTTATAATGGATGAGTAAATCTCCCCACAAAGATACTGCTCCCAGCCAGCCAACTGGAAAAAGAAATAAATCTTAGTCCTCACACAAGTGAACATTTTCTCAAAGCAGAGATGTTTTACCGTACAACCAATTTGTATTCCAAAAATAGAATCTGGTGTTGGTACGGACCTGTATTCCAGAGGCTTGCACTAACATGCAGAAACCCAAATTCAAATCCCACCAATCTTGGTATTTAGATAAATAACTATTAGACAATGATGATTAACACTCAAAATTCATGGATTATTGTAAAAACACATCAGGCTCTATAATACTCTTCAGGGTAGGTAGAAATCTGCCATCCTTACTCGGTCTGACTTTCATATGAATCCTGACCCAATTCATCTTGTTGACTCTATGAAGTGCACTATGAAGTGTATGCAAGAAGTCAATTGACCACTACTGCTACATTAAAACAGATAAAGAATGGAACCAGGTAGATCACCTGGCAACAACTCAAGCTTCAATGCTGACACGGCAAAGTTGTTCCAAACTAATCAACTTTGCCAAGTCCATCTGACAAACATTTGCAGTTGCTGACTAAATTAGGAGACCTAATATGATTATACTTAAAATTATGTTTCACAGGCAATGTGCCAGATTTCTCCATTACATCCCTTGTGTACATGCTGTCCAGCAGGGAGGTCAGATTCACCTGAGGTGGTATAGCACAGTGGTATTCAGGCTCAAGAGAGCTGTTCTTTGCTCCAAGCTCTGTGAAATCATCTGGTATCAGACCAAAATTAGACAAGGAACCTACCATCAGGATACCACTTACCACCTTGATAAATGCTCCTCCAGCAATTCTCCATGTTGAACAACACTTGGCAAAAACACAGGTTAGCAAAGAGACTGAATACATTCTGTGTGTTGTACTTCAATAGCCATCACCAAGAGTGCCATGATGGAAATAATATAGACCAAACTGGGCAAGTCCTGAAAGACATAGTTACCTGAGTCAGTCTGCAATAGGTAGCACGTGTATTAATGTGTCAAGCCTGCATTGGATGAAGTGTGGCATCTGGTAAAACTGAAATCAAAGGGCATCAAGGAAGAAATCTCCAATGGTTGGCGAAATGTCTTGCAGAAAGGAAGAAGGCTGTGGGAGGTCCATCATCCCAGTGCGAGGACATCATGGCGTGTGTTCCTCAGTGCAATGTCCTTAGCCAAACCATTTTCAACTGCTTCATCAATGACCATCTTTCCCACCGTCACATGGTCATTAACAGTCCTTCCATCATAAAGTCAATGTCAATGTTCAATGTCATTATAATTCAACTCCACAGTAAATGAAGCAGTCTGAACCTCAATGTATCAAGATCTAGACAGCATTTAGTCATGGGCTGGCAAGAGGCAAGTGATGTTTTGTGCCATAAAGGTTCCTGACAATTACCTTCTCCAACAAAGGAGACACCGACTGCCTCAAAAGCTGGGACCATTCAACAGCATTAAGATCACCAAATCCGACTTCTGGTGGTGCTATGGAGGGCTAGAGACCAGCGCCAGCTAGCTCCACGCAAAAATCGCTAAAAATGGGGAAAAAGAACGTGACTGTTATCGCACCGGCTGCCTGCAATGAGTGAGTGACGTCATCAGGCATCAACCTATCGTTAAAGCTGGATTCCATCAAGGTGAATTTAGTATTTACTATGTACCCCCACCCCCCCCAAGACGAAACGGGCCGTTAAGCCCAGGCAACCGGCGGAAGAAGTAGGCTCGACTGAAGCCGCGGGCTCAGTTACAACATCGTCCCAAGAAGATGTGTCAAGGAAACCAAAGTAAAAAAAAACAGAAATAGAAGATCTTCGGAGTTTTCTATCTCAAGAAATCGTAAATATAAACTAGCAACTGAAAAATGTCAATGAAAAACTGAACTTTAAGGAACTTCAATCTTTTAAAGAAGAAATTAAAGAAGAAATCACTGCCTCTGTTCACGAATTATTGGAAGTATGGAAGAAACCAATGGAAGAAAATCTTGATCAACAGATTGAAGAGGTAAATATTAAAATCACCTTGATGGAATCCAGCTTTAACGATAGGTTGGATCCCATCAATAAGACATTGGATCAACAAAATATCGCAATAACTGAATTAGAGAACATTGCGGCGACAAGTGCTGAAACTACAAAACAGCTTCTCAAAGAGAATAAACGTTTATCAGACTTATTGAGTAAAATAACTGAAAAATGTATTGACTTGGGAGGACGTCAGAGACGTCAGAATTTAAGGATTGTTGGCGTCGAAGAAGGAAGAGAGGGGAACCGAGACCCCCGCAAATTCGCTGCAGACTTATTGCAAAAAGTCTTAAATCTGGATCAAAAACCTTTACTGGGTTGAGCACATAGAGCCCTTAGACACCGCCCATCGGCAGACGCCCCACCAAGACAACTGACAGTGAAGGTGCAATATGACCATGTATTGGATGACATGATGAAGAAAATTGTCCGTACCAGAGATCTCAAATTTGATGTCTCATCTGAAAGGACAGTCGGTGTCCCTGCTGGAGTCAAGGGAGTAAGTATAGGGACAGGTGTTACATCTCCTGCAGTTACTGGGGAAGGTAACTGGGGAGGGGGTGGTTCGGGTGGGAAAGGATGAGTGACCAAGGGAGTTACAGAGGAAGTGGTCTCTGCGGGAGGTGGAAAGGGGTGGAGGTGGGAAGTTTTGATTAGGGGTGGGATCATGGTGATGGAGCTGTCGGAGGATGATGTGTTGGATGCAGAGGCTGGTGGGGTGAAAGGTGAGGACCAGGGGAACTCTGTCCTTGTTTTGTCTGGAGGGAACGGGATGGAGAGCAGTTCTTTGGGTCACAGAAGAGACATGGGTGAGGGATCCATCCATGACAGCCGGGGGGAAAAACATTCATTAAGGAATGTGTCCATGTGCTTTCTTGGCAGCAGCGTCAATGTTGTTGGACCAGGTCAAATTGTTGGTAATATTTAGATGCAGGAACTTAAAGCTCCCGACTATGCCACTTTTGTAACCACTGTACGCGGTTATGGGGGTGCTTACCACCCCTTTTCTTGAAGTCAATGATTGTCTCCTCCATCTTGCTGATGTTGAGGGAGAGGTTGGTGTCTTTACACCATATTACTAAGGTGTTGTGCCAATATTACTATCTCCTTTCTGTTTAAGGTGATCTCTTCTTTCCCCAGTTAACTATTTGCTTTATTAGACCTGTAGAATCTCTTAGAATGCTCCTTTATTTTACCTGCCAAAGCTAACTCAGGTATCATCTGGCAATGTCTTGTCTTTTCAGTTCAGCTATCCGCACCCACCTGCGGAATCTTTGTGTCCTCTTTGCTATTCTCTACCCATGTAGATCGAGGCACCCATTTAGGTCTGGGAGAGGTTTCTGGCTATTATTATTCTATTATTGTTCATCTGTTTTGCCACTGGAATCACTTTCAAGCTATCATTATATTTAACCAGTCGCTGAACGAAATCACCTGCAAAAATGGTAGTCACTTTGCAGGAACAGACTAATCTTCTGCAAGAGGCACACAAAATCAATTGAACATGAATGATGTGAAACAAAATATGTTCCTGCCAAATACCTCTAGATTCTCTCTTTGAAACTGCCATGAAGTAATGATTTGTAATCCGCTGTTTTGTACATTTAATAACACTTGCATCGCCAATAACAAAACTTGAATACGTATGTTGAACTAATGTATATGAAGTTGACAAGAAGGTAGCGTTATTGAGCAGAGAGTGGAACAGTCATGATATCGTACAAACAGATTTTTTGCCAAGAGTTTTGATCAACCATTCCGAATGAAATGTAAAAAACAAAACTGTCTGCTCAACAAACTCAAGCAATACTCAATTAAAAACAATGGACACTGCACTGCATTGTTCGAATTTAAAATAGGGTTAATATTCACTTCATAGTGAGAGACACTAATAACAGTACGTGCTACATCCTGGAATTAAACTGCAAATTGCATCAACACTCATTCCATCCTACAACCAAAATCACCTTCATCACCTTATGCTTTCTATTACACTAGTAAATTTCATTCCATTACATTGCCTTCCGTCTCTGAACTATATTGAGTGATATAACAATTTTAAACCCACTGACAGACAAATGGAAAGCTGCAATTGAAATGACTCTAAACTCAGGATATGTTGAGAAATATACATACACATTCCTGGCATAGTCCAAGACCACATGGCACGGCGGCGCAGCAGTAGAGCGATTGCCTTACAGTGCCAGTCACCCGGGTTCGATCCTGATTACGGGTGTTTGTCTGTACAGAGTTTGTACGTTCTCCCCATGACCTGCGTGAGATTTCTCCAAGGTCTTTGGTTTCCTCCCACACGCCAAAGACGTACAGGCTTGTAGGTGAATTGGCTTGGCATAAATGTAAATTGGCCCTTGTGTATAACGGGTAGTGTTTATGAGCGAGGATCACTGGTCAGTGTAGACTCAGTGGACTGATGGGCCCGTTCCCACACTGTATCTCTAAACTAAACTAAACAGAAAAGAGTTGCAGATTCCCTCCATTTTATTTTTGAAAACAATAACCTAGAGAGCACAACTTTGAATGTCAATAAGTAGAACGTTTATTTGGGAAATGTAAAAAATGACCAAAAGGGCCTTTGGGGCTGAAAGGCTTTGTGATTCAACTGTCTGGAGTTTAAGAGACATGAGGTGTTCAAAATGAAGCATATAACATTCTTGAAAGTTAACAGGGATGGAGGCTGTGCAAATGTATTTTCCCCTGGCTGAACTAGAATTGAGATGCAAAATCTCAAAATAAGGTAGTAATTATTTAAGACTGAGAAGAACAGTAATTTCTTCAGGGGAATTAAGTGTTGTGGGGATTAGATTGCAAACGGAGTTGAGCTCAAAGATCTAATTGGCTTGATTTTCCTGAATGGTAGAACGACCTCAAAAGACGGTAGAACCTGCTGTCCTACGCCTTATGGTGTGCTGATATATATTGATACATAACAATATATATCAAGACCACGGGTGAACATAGAGGAAGATGATTGAATTTTTATTGCCTTCCCTCACAGTGGGAAACGTTGATCCCGCAGTGTGGGGATGTTCATGTTGTGTTCTTTATATTTATTTATATGGCTGTATGGCAACCCAAATCTCGCTGTACCAATTGGTACAGTGACAATAAATGTAAACTTGAACTTAAAGTTAATTGATTTGAGTTGATCTCAATTCAATTGATTTGAGAAATCATTTGTTGATTTGAGAAAACCAGACTGGAAAGTTACTCTTGACTCTTATATGAATTCAAAATTGGCCCAATTCTTTGCCCCACGACCAAAATTGATATTACTCACTCCCCACGAGAATTGTTGACCTAAATTCAATGACAAATATTGCAGTGTATGATTTAGGGTACCAGGAGTGATTTGGGGTTGATAATCAGGGCAGTTTAGAAGCTGAGAAATGGTATAAATATGAAAACTCAGCAAGATATACTGTTCAGCAAGATAAGTGCAGGTTTCAAGATAATTCCACCAGCCAGATAATTGCCAAAGCAGCTCGTCCAACAATTCACATTTTGCCTTGGTGAATTTCACTCTACGAAACAGTGAAATATTACCAAGAATCAAAGACTTAGCAAATACCATTAACTCATTTTATTTATTTAGGGCGGTCATGGTGGCACAGCGGTAGAGTTGCTGCCTTACATCAAATGCAGCACCAGAGACCCGGGTTCGATCACGACTACGGGTGCTGCCTGTACGGAGTTTGTACGTTCTCCCCATGACCTGCGTGGGTTTTCTCCAAGATCTTCGGTTTCCTCCCACACTACAGGTTTGTAGGTTAATTGGCTTGGTAAATGTAAACATTTTCCTTAGTGGGTGTAGGATAGTGTTAATGTGCGGGGATTGCTGGTCGGCGGTGGGCCGAAGGGCCTGTTCCCACGCTGTATCTCTAAACTAAACTAAACTAAACTAAACAGTCACCAATATCTTTTCAAGGCCAGTTAGGAATCGGCATTAAATGTGAGCCTTGACTATGATCCTTCTCATTCACTTTTTTCATCGTTTTACTGGGATGAAGGAAATCCATAACGGTGAGACCCTTCGTAATAGTGAGGAATCTCACTAACCTTGACACTGATCAGTGATACAGCAAAGGACTTTTCCTGAGTAGGCCAGATCTTACCAGTGGGCCGAAGGGCCTGTTTCCGTGCTGTATCTCTAAAACTAAAAAAACTAAAACTAAATTACGTGAATTGCTCTTTCGTGATTCTGAACACATTATTTCCAAATACTTTTACCTTTTGCTATTCATACTATTTTTCTACAGTTAAACAGGTTATGCATGAAATGGCTTTGTTACTTGTGAGTAGATAAGTGCCTGACAACAGAATATAGAGAAAATGTTGGTCAGGTCCATCCCTCCATATTTTAAAATATTCTTTTCTTCAAAAATGCTAGGAATTATAATTCTTATTTCACAAATTTAAGCAGCTGGTTCATGTGAAATTATCAATAAAGAATATAAGGGGTAAAATTGATTAGTGAGGGCGAGTGTAATGCAAGATTAACTCATGTCTTTAGATTACTTGCACGTTTATTCTATATTCTGATTTATTCTGATCACTATAATGATCACTGTGAGAAGCAAACATTACCACAGCACATACTGACTGGACCAACAAACAAAAATGGGGATGGGCAGCAAATTTGGGAGTCTACAAATCTACTTTAAAGATAGCAAGGAACTCTTACATTGGAGGTTCATTGTGATCACAACCACCTCTGGGATCTGCTTGTCCACTAAAGAAAAATTCTCTGCTGTGAGAATATAGCTGCCATCAAAAATATCAAATGCTACACTAGAGGTCTTGATGCAAGAGATGGAGAAGTGAAAGTTTATTCCACATGATTAATGGGGTAGCACGGTGGCGTAGCGGTAGAGTTGCGGCCTGACAGTGCTTGCAGCGCCAGAGACCCGGGTTCGATGTTAGCTACGGGTGCTTGTCTGTACAGAGTTTGTACGTTCTCCCAGTGACCTGCGTGGGTTTTCTTTGAGATCTTCGGTTTCCTCCCACACTCCAAAGATGTACAGGTTTATAGGTTAATTGGCTTGGTAAATGTAAAAATTGTCCCTAGTGGGTGTAAGATAGTGTTAATGTGCGGGGATCGTTGGTCAGCGCGGACCCGGTGGGCCGAAGGGCCTGTTCCCACGCTGTATCTCTAAACTAAACTAAACTAAACTAAACTAAACTAAACTAAACTAAACAGTCACCAATATCTTTTCAAGGCCAGTTAGGAATCAGCATTAAATGTGAGCCTTGACTATGATCTTTCTCTTTCACTTTTTTCATCGTTTTACTGGAATGAAGGAAATCCATAATGGTGAGACCCTTCATAATAGTGAGGAATCTCACTAACCTTGACACTGATCAGTGATACAGCAAAGGACTTTTCCTGAGTAGGCCAGATCTTACCGGTCTCGCTATCCCATGCTACCCTATCCCATTCAGAATCACTGCCTGCTCACTCCTCATATCCATCTTCTCTCGACCCAATGCAATGGGGCCTGTATTGTTGGGGTAAAGCATCCTGGATTCCAACATGGACACCTGAGTAGACTCACACCCACCAGAATTGCCCAAACAATGCCCAATCCTCAGTTTTGCTACTATTAAAATTTGTGAACATCATTTAATAGTTTGTTAACATCCCTGAATCCAGAGATAGTTAAAACAAATAAGCCTGAAGTAAATAATTTCAAAATAAAAAAATATTAAATGTAAAACTGAATAATGTTAACTTAAAATACTCAAACTCATCGATAGTTAAAAACATTAAGCCACATTAAAATAATTAGGAAAGTGAGCTTGTTTCTTTTTTCCCTTTCCTTCTGATTCTGGGTCCTATAATGCTCATCTCAATCAATAAGACTGGATCGAGTCTATTCTGGGCATCCACAGCAAGACAAGGCACCACTGCTCATATTCACGTGAAGGCTACTATTGGAGCAAACATTCACACATAGCAACCAGTACAGAAATCATAGATTCCCTGCCATTTAAAATCCTGAACATCAGTGGTTCAGTATCATCAGGTTTAGCCAGTGAGGTCCAAGCTTCAATCCAGTCAACAGTTGATCAGTCATCACCCTTTACCAAAGCAAGATGATAGGGTTGTGACCACTGTAAGGACTGTGTGCTAATGTGACAGGTATACAGTAAGTTCTGAACATTCAGGAATTGTTATTGCTTAATATTTTAATGTTAAAGAGCATACAGGCATTGTGTGTGCAGACTAGAGAGCAGTCCTGAACTACTATCAACCTCATTGGTGACCCTCGGGCTACCGTTGAATAGACTTCACTGGCTTTACCTTGCTCTAATACTTATTCCCTTATCATGCATCTGTACACTGTAAATGGCTTGATTGTAATCATGCATTGTCTCTCCGCTGACTAGGGTAGCACGCACCAATAGCTTTTCACTGTACCTCGTGACAATAAACTAAACTGAGTGACAATGGTATCTTACAATGGTATCTTGCATTTTGCAGCCAAAGTCTTGCACAGTGTTAATTGGAAAATATTTTTGGTGTGACAATAATGTCTATTGCTTCTGTATAATGTGAATATCGTGAAGGTTGTTAATGTCCATTTTTACAGCCTGAAAGATGTTCATGACATAAAGGTTGAAGCTAATGCTGACAACTAGCTTCAACCTTTGGACACGCTAGAGGCAGGAAACATGTTCCCGATGTTGGGGGAGTCCAGAACCAGGGGCCACGGTTTAAGAATAAGGAGTAAGCCATTTAGAACGGAGACGAGGAAACACTTTTTCTCACAGAGAGTGGTGAGTCTGTGGAATTCTCTGTCTCAGAGGGCGGTGGATGCAGGTTCTGTGGATGCTTTCAAGGGAGAGCTAGATAGGGCTTTTAAAAATAGCGGAGTCAGGGGATATGGGGAGAAGGCAGGAACGGGGTACTGATTGGAGATGATCAGCCATGATCACATTGAATGGTGGTGCTGGCTCGAAGGGCCGAATGGCCTACTCCTGCACCCATTGTCTATTAACTCTGCTGTGTGACAGCTGAAGTTGATGCTGAAGAAGATGACACAGTTCAACAGCAACCTCTTTGTTCTGGTGGCGATTCCTCTTTCCAGAGCTCCTCAGCAATATTCTGGTTGGAGAATTCTTCTCTGAAGATCCTTAATAGATTCGTCTGTGCTGAGAGAAAGACAGGGGATCTCCGTTTAAAATCTCATCCAAAGATGGGCACCTCTTCAATGTGTACTGTGGGGTAACATAGGTTTTGTGTTTCGCATTCTAGAATAGATTTCGAACACAAAGTTCTTTGATTTAAGTAGGTGAGAATATAAGAGATATGAGAATATAGGGAGATGTGCAGGGCAACGTATTTACAGAGTGCAGTGGATGTCTGAAACTTGCAGTCTGGGTGGTGATGGAAGCTGATACGGTCGTGACATGGACCACGTACAGGCAGAGGAGATTAGTTTAATATGACATTCTGTTACAGAGATTGTGGTCTAAAATGCCTGCTCCAGTGCTGGAATGTTCTATGTTCTATAACTATTGCATCAAAGTTGGCTTTGAATTTTAGAACATCTAATAAATTACAGCACATATAATAGATGAACCATTTGGTCTCCATTGCATTAAATGCACCTGGTACTTGGTAACATCCCCCACATACCAAGGTAACCAATAGTCAATCACTATTGGGGTGGCCTACAGCAGCTAGTGAGAGAATAATGAGATGAAAAACGTTCTTACCTCAGACTCACTGATCTACCTGTAGAATATGGATGAAATGACCACATCATAGCACATGTAGTGACAGAGCTGAGACTTTACTTTAATAAGCCCCTCTGTTATTGTTTAAGAAGGAACTGCAGATACTGGATAAATCGAAGGTATACAAAAATGCTGGAGAAACTCAGAGGGTCAGGCAGCATCTATGGAGCGAAGGAATAGGCGATGTTTCGGGTCGAGACCCTTCTTCAGACTGATCTGGTGGGGGGGGAGGGGGAGCGAAATGAAGAGGCAGAGACAGTAGGCTGTGGGAGAGCTGGGGAGGGGAGGGGAGGGAAGGAAAAAGCAAGGACTACCTGAAATTGGAGAAGTCAAAGTTCATACTGCTGGAGTGTAAACTACCCAAGTGAAATATGAGGTGCTGCTCCTCCAATTTGCAGTGGGACTCTGGCCCGGAGGAGGCCCAGGACAGAAAGGTCAGATTCGGAATGGGAGGGGGAGTTGAAGTGCTGGCCCACTGGGAGATCAGGCTGGTTAATGCAAACTGAGCGGTGTTAGAAACATAGAAACATAGAAAATAGGTACAGGAGGAGGCCATTCGGCCCTTCATGCCAGCACCTCCATTCATTGTGATCATGGCTGATCGTCCCAAATCAATAACCCGTGCCTGCCTTCTCCCCATATCCCTTGATTCCACTAGCCCCCTAGAGCTCTGTCTAACTCTCTCTTAAACCCATCCAGTCATTTGGCCTCCACTGCCCTCTGTGGCAAGGAATTCCACAAATTCACAACTCTCTGGGTGAAAACGTTTTTTCTCACCTCAGTCTTAAATGGTATTGGGCGAAGCGATCGCCAAGCCTGTGCTTGGTCTCGCCGATGTAGAGCAGTTGACACCTAGAACAGCGGATGCAATAGATGATGTTGGAGGAGGTGCAGGTGAACCTCTGCCTCACCTGGGAAGACTGCTTCAGTCCTTGGATGGAGTCGAGGGGGGAGGTAAAGCAACAAGTGTAGCATTTCCTGCGGTTTCAAGGGAAAGCACCAGGGGAGGGGGTGGTTTGGGTGGGAAGGAACTAAGTGAATCGAAGAGGGGTACCCACGTTCCCTAAAAAATGAGGACACGTCATCTTGGGTGCAGTTGCGGCGTAGATGGCGGAATTGGGAGTAGGGGATAGAGTCCTTACAGGAAGCAGGTTGGGAAGAAGTGTAGACTTAGGAGTCAGTGGGTTTGTAGTAGATGTCGGTCAGTAGTCTGTTACATGTGATGGAGATAGTGAGGTCTAGAAACGGTAGGGAGATGTCGGAAATGGTCCAGGTGTATTTGAGTGCCGGATGGAAGTTGGTGGTGAAATGAATGAAGTCAGTGAGTTGTGTGTGGGTGCAGGAGGTGGCACCAATGCAGTCATCGATGTAGCGGAGGTACAGTTCGGAGATAGGGCCAGGGTACACCTCGAACAGGAGAGTATTAGTAGACGGGGATTGGTTGGTTCTGCAGTCGAGGAGGAAACTGAGGGCTTTAAGACCCTCCTGGTGGGGGATGGAGATGTAGAGTGATTGGACATCCATGGTGAAGATGAGGGAATGGGGGCCTGGAAAACGGAAGTCATGGAGGAGACGAAGTGCGTGTGAGGTGTTTTGGACACAGGTAGGGAGGGATTTGACCTGGGGGGGATAGGATGGAGTCGAGGTATGTGGAAATAAGTTCGGTAGGACACGAACAGGCAGAGACAATGGGTCTGCCAGGACAATCTGGTTGAGTTGGCTGAGGCTCTATTCCCTGGAGTACAGGAGGATGAGGGGTGATCTTATACAGTTGTGTAAAATCATGAGAGGAATAAATTGGGTAGATGCACAGGGTCTCTTGCCCAGAGTAGGTGAATCGAGGACCAGAGGATATAGGTTTATGGTGAAGGGGAATAGATTTAATCGGAATCTGAAAGGGGTAACGTTTTCACATAAAGGGGGCGCAGCGGTAGAGTTGCTGACTTATGAGCCTGTCCCATTTAAGCAATTTTTCAGGCGAATGTCAGCGACTGTCTGGCATTTACCCATCAGCAATCTTGGAACTGAACTCTGTCTCGGGAGCGGGTTATGGGAAAGGAGGGGGGGTGGGAGACAGTGTTAATTTATATAAATGTGAATCCATGGGTAGGTTTGGGGAGGGAGGGAGTGTAAAAAGTATGAGTATGTGAATGTTTGAAGTTATTTTAAATGGAGAGACACAGTAATCTCGTTGTATGTGACACATGCAATGACATTAAAGCATTCTGATTCTGATTCTGATTCTGTCACATTTCCGGCAGTCGCCTGAAAAACTGGCAACTAGAATGGCGACTGTCAGAGTGGAACGCACACACACAAACACATCGCTTCCTTCACCAGCCCGTTATGCAGGCGGGTGACAGGGCAAGCGGGGGGAGCGCTGTCTGAGTGAAATTCACATGGTGCAAAGCCAATATGGTACAGACAGGCACCACGATGAACAGGAAAGTTGACGCTGTAATTAAGACGGCTAAAGCATAGTGTACGGGAAGGGTCACGTAAGTCCTTTAAAAGAGGGGGGAGGGTTGGACAAAGGGGGGAGAAGGAGTGGAAACAACTTTTAAGAAGCCAGAGATACACGGCTGTGAAACTCGGAGGACATTAACAATACCTTTGGTTCTGTAAACTATTGCTAACATTTTTTTCCCCCAATGAGCCAATTAAATTCACCGGTCAGCACCACCTACAACCTACGAGAACCTACGACGACCTTCGACCTCCTCGCGACCCACAACCACTGCACCTATGGCACGAGAATTCTAGCTACTCTCCATGGCGGCTTCATTCTGGTCACCACTACTTTTTCAATATATTGAAAAATTTGCGACGACCATAATGAGGCCGTGACTAGTTCCCAGATTGCGGGAATTCCTCACGACCACGAAGGCGACTCCTCGGCAACCACCCGCGAACATGTGGCGATCATGTGGCGACCGCCTAGTCTCCTGAAGTCGCCTAGAAAGTGGCCGAAGTGGGACAGGCCCATTACAGCGCTGGAGACCATTACAGTGCTGTCTGTATGGAGTTTGTACGTTCTCCCAGTGACCGTGTGGATTTTCTCTGAGATCTCCAAAGACGTACAGGTATGTAGGTTATTTGGCTTGTTGTATGTGTAAATTGTCCCTAGTGTGTGTAGGATGGTGTTCATGTGCGGGGATCGCTGGTCGGCGCGTTCTCGGTGGGCCGAAGAGCCTGTTTCCTCACTGTATCTCGAAAAAAAAAAAAAAAAAAAAAACTAAAGGGTGGTAGGTGTATGGAACAAACTGCCAGAGTTGGTAGTTGAGGCTGGGACTTCCCCAACATTTAAAAAACAGCTAGAGGGGTAGATGGATAGAACTGGTTTGGAGGGATATGGTTTGGAGGGATATGGACCAAATGCAGGCAGGTGGGACTAGTGTAGCTGGGACATATTGGCTGGTACGGGCAAGTTGGGCCGAAATTCCTGTTTCCGCACTGTTTCACTATGATGTTTTCTGCCACTAAAGTTTAGCTCAATGGAATCGATCTGGCAGCTCATAATCGTGTAACCTTGAAATGATGTGGTCAACACTAGTTTCAGAATTGTACCCCTCCATAATGTAGCCTCATGGTTCAGCATTTCCTTCACTTTACCATTACGGTCAAGCCCAGCACCAACTTTTGTTTATGGTGGACTGCAGCAGGGCATGCCAAGAGCTTACCAGGCATACCGAATAAGGTGCCAATGATGATTCTGCAGAGCAGGGCTCCCCACCCGCTGGACAGCAAGAGCACAGCATGCAAAAGAGAGATCTAAGTAATACCAAGATCAATAAATAAGAACCATGTTCAACAAATCTGCTACACCTACATGTGAATCATTGCAAACAATCGAAAAGCCAACAGTGCAGGCAGCTCTGAGAGCATCCCAGTAGGTGAGTATGAAAGACAATACTGAGGCATTCACAATTATGTTCAGTCAAAAATGCCAAACAATTACACTACAGAAACAAGAATGATATTCCAATGACAAGTGTAGAAAGTTACCCATGTGTATCCAGTTCACAAGGAGCAGGGCTAATCCAATTGTCGTAATTATCACTAATCCGTCTATCCTCAACTATCAGCAGAGTGATGGACGTTGCATGTACTCTCAATAAACACTCGTGCTCAGTCTTTGCTCACTATTGCTCTGGGTTTGCCAGGGCCACTCAGCTCCAGATCACATCACAACCCTTGTCCAAGCATGGACCACAGACCTCAATTCGTGAGTTGAGAACCACTGCCCCTGCATGGTCAACATGGCACTAAAAAGTAGGATGGAACTGCAGATGCTGGTTGACACCAAATGTTTACACTGAATATGAAGAGGGGTTTCAACCCGAAACGCAACCCATTCCTTCTATCCAGAGATGCTGCCTGTCCCACTGAGATACTCCAGCATTCTGTGTCTATCTATGGCAATAAAGAGCTTTGGTAAAACTGATATCAATGGTCATTCAAGGGGAAGACATAATTGGTAAGAGTCTTACCTTGCATAAAGGAAGCTAGGTGTGGTTGTTGGGGTCTAATGTCCTCGCTAAAGGTCATCAGTCCAGGTGTTCCTTCGGCCTAAGCTCAAACATTTTCAGCTGCTTCATGTTGACTTTCCATCCATTATAAGAGCAGACAGTAGGAATGTTCATTTATGACTTTTTTGACAAAAAAAAGTTCAACTTAATTTGCAGTGTCTCAGCAAATGAAGCGTGTTTAGTTTAGTTTAGTTTAGAGATACAGCACGGAAACAGTCCTTTTGGCCCACTGAGTCCATGCTGACCAACGATGGCCAATACACTGATTCTCTGTTATTCCACCATTGCATCTTACACACTAGATGCAATTTGCAGAAGCCAATTAACCTATAAACCTGCATGTCTATGGAATGTGGGAGGAATCAAACAAGAGGGAGCCCAACCACCTAACATTAACTATTATCACCTCACCTTTTAATATCCCAGTGATTATCGTTGACCCAAGCAGAATTGGGCCAACCACATAAATACTGAGACTGCATGAGTACTTGAGAAGCTGCAGAAGGTGTTTCACCTCTTGACATCTCAATGCTTTTTCACCATCTATAAGGCACAAGTCAGGACTGTAAACAATAGTCACCACTTGCCTGGATGAGCATAGCTCCAACAATACTCAAGACCACCAGGAGCGCCGGGGAGATGGCAGCCCTGCCGGCAGTCTGTTCGTTTTTTCTTTCTATTTGTTATTTTTAGTTTGTTAAAAGTTGGTTTTAATGTTCTTCGATTTGTTTTATGTGGGGGGAGGGGGGAGGGGTAGGTGGAAACTTTTTTCAGGTTCTTACCTTCCCGGAGATGTGATCAATTTTCAGATCATATTCTCCGGGCTCTGTGGCCAACCATCGATGGAGCTAGGAACTGCCTCGGACTGTAGCGTGCCCCACCGCAGGGCGCGGACTTAACATCGGAGCGGATCCCATGCCTGGGATCGTGACCACTGTGGACTTACTATCAAGGGCTCGCAGTCTCGGGTGAGGCTAGTCGGGAGCTCCAATGCCGTGGAAGGCTCGACCAGCCCCGATACGAGTTTCAATCGCCCGGCGCGGGGGAGCTGACAACCCCCTGATGCAGGAGCTGAACGCCTCGATGCGGAGGGCCCGAATGCCGCCGGCTATGGTAGTCAAGACCATCTCGTCAATGGGGGGGTTCGAGGCCCCCGATTGAGGAAGAACATAAGGAAGGACTTGAACTTTTATTTCACCTTCCATCACAGTGAGGAATGTGTAGGAGTCACTGTGGTGGATGTTTATGTTAAAATGTGTTTTTGAGTGATTTGTTGCTTTTAATTTTATGACTGACCTGGCCAATGAAATTCCTCGTATGTTGTAAAACATACTTGGCGAATAAAGTGTGATTCTGATTCTGATTCTGATTCTGACACGATACAGGACTAAACTCCTTTCGATTGGCACCCCGTCCACTACCCTAAACATTCCTCTGCTCCACCACCTGTGTATCCTGACTCCAGTATGCATCACCTGAAAAATCTACTGCGCTTACCCACTTAAGCTACTCCAACATTCTGACTTGAAAGAATATCCCCAGTCTTCCACTGTCCCTAAATGCTCTGATTCTCAACATAGCAACACTGTGGTAATGCATTCACCAGAAAAACTCCAGTGGTCAATAAGGTGACTCACCAGCACCTTCGCAAAGGCAATTAGGATAGGCAATAAATGCTGGCCATGCTAAATTATTCATCTGAAAAAATGAAAAAAGAATTAGTAGTCTCTTCTGGGAATGGCTCAATAATAATATAAATCAGAACTCTTCTAAGAATAGTTTTTTGACAATATAGTCTAAATGAAATGGACCAATACTGAATATCGAATTAACTTTATTTCAACAGCATTCTGTCAATCATAATAACATTTCATGATATAGATTACAGGATAAAGGTGCTAATATATATTTTTAAATTGTATGACTTTTTTTCTTTATTTGTTTCTACCAGAGGCATTCATTGGTTTGGAAATATTTACATATATTTTAATGTGTTTTTTCCCCAGAGAAACAAACTAATGAAAAACAAGGTCGCTGATTCTGCTAGAATTTTTTTTTTCCTCATTGTTGTATGTTCTAACCAATTCCGAGTCAATGTACCTGTCCTGAAAATGCGTGATCGTTTGCAACCATTGTCAAATAATGACTGTCAAATAGCCATATTCTTAACTGTATATCCAATATCTGGAAGAGAAATGGCTTACCTATCATTATCTCTGTCTTAATTTGCAATAATGATAGCTTTGAATGCTGGATCTTTGCTGTGGAACTTGGGTTTTGCTCTGTTGCCTACATCTGGTGTCAGGTCCGAACCAAATGTGATGGGAGTCAAGACTATTCAATTATCAAATATACCGACTGCAGAACAATGAAATTCTCACTGTCTTGTAAACACAATACACCCAGGTACCATATAATAAAGAAAACAATCAATAAATTAATAGCAGCACAGTGGTACCGTTGGTAAAGCCAATTCCCCACAGAGCCAGAAACCTGAGTTTGATCCTGACCTTGCATGCTGTTTGTGTGTGGAGGTTGCATGTTCTCACTGTGACCGCGTGGGTTTCCTCCGGGTGCTCCGATTCCCTTCCACATCTAACAGATGCGTGGGTTCGTGGTTTAATAGGTCACTATAAATTGCCACTAGTATGTAGGGAGGGAATGAAAATATGGGATAAGCTAGAACTAGTGTGAACGGGTGATCAAAAGTCAATGCGGATTCGGTGGGTGGAAGAGCCTGTTTCCATGCTGCATCTCTAAACTAAACTAACCTAATAACCCCAGTACAAAAAAACACACAAAGTAATAGTGCAACCAAAGACAAGTCCATATTTCACAGTTGAGATTAGTGCTGTGTAGCATTCATGAGCCTGATGGCTTTTGGGAAGGAGCTATTCATGAACCTGGGAGTCATGGTTTTCAGACTCCGATACTTTCTTACCAATGGTAGGAGTGAAATGAGAGTGACCAGGGCGGTGTGGGTCTTTACCGATTCCATTCATGGTGGTAAGGTCAGTACCTGTGATGGACTGGGCAGTGTTCGCCACTCTCAGTGATCTCCTTTATTCATGGGAGTTTGAGGTACTGAACCAGGCTGTGATGCAACCAGTCAATCTGCTTTGTACTGTACACCTACATGATCTCAAGAGAGTATTTGCTGATATACCAAATCTTGTTCAAGTTCAAGTTCACATTTATTGTCACATGCACCAATTGGTACAGTGAAATTTGAGTTACCATACAGCCATACGAATAAAAAGAACACAATACACAATAGAGTTTAACATAAACATCCACCACAGTGGGATCAACATTTCTCACTGTGATGAAAGACAATAAAGTTCACCCGTGGTCGGGGCCTTTGAACCCTCCACAGTCGCCGCTAGGGACGGCCTGATGTAAAGGCCCTCTCATCGGGATGATCGAAACTCAGATGTCGGAATGGATCGGAACACACTCGGCGGCTTGGAGTTTCCGAAACTTCCACTTCTCACCGGAGATCGCGGCTCCCGAAGTCCACAGGCCGAGCTGGACGGAGCTCCAACACTGGTGATCCCCGGCAAGGGTTCGCCTCGCTCAGCAATGGTAATTCAGCGCTGCACCTACTGCTGAAGCTCTGGGCCGGTCTCCGGTAGGAAAAGCCGCCCCAATCCAGTTGGTAGGCCGCGGGGGGGGGGGGGGGGGGGGGGGGGAGGGGGATGAAGATGAGACACAGAGAAAAGATGCACCTCCGTCCAGGTAAGTGACTGAAAAATAGGTTTCCCCCTATTCCCCCCCACCAACCCCCACATAAGACAAACTGAGAAACACAAAAAATAACAAAAAGGGTGAAAGGACTAACGTTCTGCTGGCGAGGCAGCCACTGCAGAGGCACCACCTAATGGATCTCCCCAATCTTCTAAGGAAGTAAAAGTGTTGATGTAAGCTTTCTTTGTCATTGCATCAATATGTAAAATGAGGTAGCTCATTCTTCCTCAACTGGGATATCAAGTCCAGCTACAACTTAGAAGATACGGGTTTGGTTACACCAGGTTTACTTAGTTTAGAGATACAGCACAGAAACAGGCCCTTCGGCCCACCGAGTCTGCACCGACCAGTGATCCCCACACATTAACACTATCCCACACACTAGGGACAATTTACACCCTTTGCCGGAGCCCATTAACCTACAAACCTGTACATCTGTACAGCACCTGGGGAAAACCCGCGCAGGTCACGGGGAGAATGAACAGACTCCATACAAACAGCACCCATAGTCAGCATCGACCTGGGTCTATGGCGCTGTAAGGCAGCAACTCTACCGCTGCGCCACCGTGCCACACCCAAAGTTCTTGCTTGCCATTAACACACCCGGAAAAATTCCACAACATTACTTAAGCTTTTCAAATACCTGTTCACAGTAAGGGAGAAATGTGGCTAATCTATCTATCTGCTTAAGTGTTATTGCAAAACAGACAATCGACTACATAACGGATTACTTTTGGACAGACAGGCTATTAACAGAAAAAGTAATCATGTGCAGTTCATGGTTATTGTGGTCATGTGGATGTAGCAGTGCTCCAGGTCTCTGGACTAGTTATCCAGAGGCCTGGAACAATAAATAAATTCAATTCTCACAATAGCCTCCGTGAAATTTAAATTCAATTAATAAACTTGTTTTAACAAAAAACAAACAGCTGGCCTTAAGGACCTGTTCCACTGTACGAGGTAATTCAAGAGTTTTCCCCTGATTCGAACTCGGAGAATGTCCGTAGCGGGTCCGTAGGAGTTCGTGGATATCTCGTAGCGGCTCGTACGAGTAAAAAGTAACCATTTTTTTCATCACGAGTATTTTTTTACTCGTGGACATTTTTCACAGTGCTGAAAAAAAGTCACGAGTTTACTGGATTTCCCGAGTACCTACCATTACTCGTACAAGCTGCTACGGGACATCCACAAACTCCTACGGACCCGCTGCGGACATTCTCCGAGTTCGAATCAGGGGAAAACTCAGGAGAACTCTTGAATTACCTCGTACAGTGGGACAGGCCCTTTAGTAACAAAACAATTGGATTGTGTAAGAAGGAACTGGAGATGCTGGAAAACACTAAAGATAGACACGAAATGCTGGAGTAACTCAGCAGGACAGGCAGCATCTCTGGATAAAAGGAATGGGTGACGTTTTGGGTCGAGACCCTTCTTCAGAACTTAAGATAGGAGATAGACCAGTCTGAAGAAGGGTCTCAACCTGAAACGACACCCATTCCTTCTTCAGAACTATTGGATTGTTGTAAGCACCCATCAGGACATAGAAAAAGCAGGAAGTACTAAACATTCTGATCTCAGGGATCCCATGTGAAAAGAGAAACAACTAACATTTCAGATCTGTTTTCAGTCAAACAACAGCAGGGTGCAGATGTGTAGACCAAATTGAATGTCTGTGATAGGATGAGTTGAAATGGCTTAAGAAGGCCAGTTATCATCACATAAATCTACTGGGCTTGTGCAATGAGTTGTTAATCCTGAGGTGGCTGGACAAGCCCAGCAGGCTAGTTTTATGCATGCAGGAAAAGAGAGAAAAAAGGAAAATACTGGAAAAATTTGGAATATCAGACAGCATCTGTGAAAGCAAAAACAGTTAATGCTCTGGAAGAAGGGGGCATCTTCAATAGTCAAGACAATACACAGGGAGGAAATGTTAAGAAGGGGAATTTATAGTTTCATGAACCTCACATCATTGGTAGGGAAGTTATTGGAGAGGATTCATCATGACACAATTTACCTGCATTTGGAATAGAAAGGGGTAATAAGGGACAGTCAATGTGCTTCATCCATGGCTTAATTGATTGAGTTTTTGAGGAGGTGACAAAGATGAATGGTGAAATTAGGTCAATAGGTGTTGGCTGCATTGATTTAGGTAAGACATATTATAGTTCCTCCTAATAGACTGATCCAGAAGATTAAAATACTTGGATTTCACCGTTACCTGGCCATCTGGATTCAGAACAGGCTTACCCATAGAAGACAGAAGGTAGTGTTGGAAAGTTGCTATTCTGGTTGGAGGTCTGTGGCCAGTGTGTTCCGCAGTGATTTGTGTCTGGATTTTTGTTGTTTGTGATATATATCAATGACTTGCACAGAAATGCAGATGAGTTTATTAGTAAGTTTACAGATGATACTAAGATTGGTGGAGATGTGGACAGGGAGGAAAACTGTCAAGGTATATGGTGCTTTTGTGTTATTTTTCTAGGTCTGCACAAAACTTGAGAGTCTTCAATTTACAGCAGAAGTCTTTAATGCTTTACTCAATGCTGGCAGCAAGACAAGTCAAAATGGCTGCACCCTCACACACTACAGACAGAATAAACCATATATAAAACATCTCCCTTTGCACGGGAGGAGCAATGGGTCCTCCCACCCCACACAGTCCACCAAACATCACAGATGCCATAAAGATCAGCTACAGAAATGATCAGAGAAATGACAGATTGAGATTAATCTGAGCAAGTGTGAGATGCTGCACTTTGGGAGGTAGAATGTAAGGGGATGGTATACAGCTAATGGAAAGACCATTAACAAATTTAAAGTACAGAGGGATCTTGTGGTCCATAGCTCCCTGAAACTGGCAACACGAGATAAAGTGGGAAAGACGGAATATGGTATGGTTGCCTTCATCAGTCGAGCTAATAGGTATTAAAGGGAGCAAGTCATGTTTCAGCTTTATAAAACATTGTTAAGGCCACAGTTCTGGTCACCCCATTAAAAATGTGGAGGCTTTGGAGAGGGTCCAGAACTGATTTACTACTATGCTTCCTGGATGAAAGGCAATTAATTATAAGGAGAAATTAGACAAACTTGATTTTTTTTCTCTGGAGCATGGGACGTCAAGGAGAGACCTGATGGAAATACATTACATTTTGAGCAGAATGGATTGAGGAGACAGTCAGAATATTTATCCCTGGGTGGAATTATTAATGACGAGAGGGCATACAGTAATTTTAAGGTCAGAGGGCTAATGCTTAATGGAAATGTGTGGAAAACCTTTTTTTACACAGAGAGTGGTGGGTGTCTGGAATGTACTGTCAGGGGTGGTGTTGGAAGCAAATATGATAAAGACATTTAAGAGGTTTATAAATTAGCACATGGATAAAGTCAGAGTCATAGAATGATACAGTGTGGAAACAGGCCCTTCGGCCCAACTCGCCCACACCGGCCAACAATATCCCAGCTACCCTGGTCCCGCTTGCCTGCGCTTGGTCCATAGCCCTCCAAACCTGTCCTCTCCATGTACCTGTCCAACTGTTTCTTAAAAGATGGGATAGTCCCAGCCTCAACTACCTCCTCTGGCAGCTTGTTCCATACACCCACCACCCTCTGTGTGAAAAAGTTACCCCTCGGATTTTTATTAAATCTTTTCCACTTCATCTTGAACCTATGTCCTCCGGTCCTCGATTCCCCTACTCTGGGTAAAAGACTGTGCATCCACCCGATCTATTCCTCTCATGATTTTATATAACTCTATAAGATCTCTCCTCATCCTCCTACGCTCTATGGAATAGAGACCCAGCCTACTCAACTTCTCCCTATAGCTCACACCCTCTAGTCCTGGCAACATCCTTGTAAATCTTTTCTGAACCCTTTCAAGCTTGACAATATCTTTCCTACAACATTGTGCCGAGAACTGAACACAGTATTCTAGATGCGGTCTCACCAACGTCTTATACAACTGCAACATGACCTCCCAACTTCTATACTCAATACTCTGACTGATGAAGGCCAATGTGCCAAAAGCCTATTTGACCACCATATCTCCCTGCAACTCGACCTTCAAGGAACCATGCACCTGTACTCCTAGATCCCTCTGCTCTGTGTGCTATGTTACTATGTGATGCACATAGCCATCAGTAAATATGGGTAGACAGTAGACAATAGACAATACAAAATAGGTGCAGCAGTAGGCCATTCGGCCCTTCGAGCCAGCATCACCTTTCAATGTGATCATGGCTGATCATCCACAGTCAGTATCCCATTCCTGCCTTCTACCCATATCCCCTGACTCCGCTATCTTTAAGAGCCCTATGTAGCTCTCTCTTGAAAGTATCCAGAGAACCGGCCTCCACCACCCACTGAGGCAGAGAATTCCAAACTCACAACTCTTTGTGTGAAAAATGGTGGAAGGGGAGATAAGGCATGATCTGCATCCCTTTTGATCTCTTACACTTCCTTATGTATGTAACACCCTCTCCCCTGACGTTCAGTCTGACGAAGGGTCTCAAGCCGAAATGTCATCCATTCCTTCTCTCCAGAGATGCTGCCTGTCCCGCTGAGTTACTCCAGCATTTTGTGTCCATCTAGGCTTAGATAGATTGGGATAGATTGATTGATAAATACAGGCTTTTATGGATGACAGAACTAGACAGACATAGAAAGGGAAAAGTGAGTGATAAATATTGGCATAGCTGAACAGAGCAGTAGCCAGGTGAAGAAATGGCAAGGCATGGTTAGAAAGGTGATCATGTATATTAAAACGTGTAGATAGTTGGTTGATATTTAGATACAGACATAAGTTGCAAATAAATAGATTGCAATAAGTTTGATACAAAAATATACACATAGATTGATACATAGCCAGAAAGAGATAACACATAGATTTTGACAGATCAAAAGGCATTAGTGGAGTTTTGTAGGCAGATGGCAAAGATAAGGATCCAGGGATAAATTAATAAACAAATAGACTGCTTGATAAGCGAGAATTCATGTGAGTAGAAACTTAAATACATACATTTATATTTATATGTTTTATACAATTTAAACGGATAGACATACAAATAAACATGTACACAGAGATACAGATAGATAAGGGATGAGTTGAGAGAAATTATATATATATACACAACTGACGTCCGTCAGCAAGAATATGATTAAATATTACAAAATATCCTTATTTCATATTGTCCTAGTGGGATATTTGTTGTTAAAATAACACGTAATTTGTTCTTTTGGAAATCCATTGCATTCTATGCAGTGTTCTCGAAAATCATTTAGTGTTGGAATGGCACTGAGCAGACATATAAATAGCAAAAGTATATTCTATGTCAGAATCTACATGAGGATTAATTTGGCAGGATGTACACATTGTACTTGTAGTACATTGTACTAAAATGACCAGTTACAGTATTTTCCTTTTTTTTTAATTAGTAGGGCTGCCTTTGCTCTCCAGTTGCAGCCAAGACCTGTGAATAAAGGTCATTAAATAAGTATGAACCTCCTACATTCATTATTTTTTCACATTGGCCAGCTGCTCCCTCAGCGCAACAGGGACAACACAGACAAAGACCTCTTTAAATTAAACCTGTTTCCTGCACTTTCAACCATCATAATAAAGGCCAATTTAAAATGAGTTTGGTGTAACTGGATCTGCTAAAACCCAGCAGTACTTATCTATACCCTATCTCCACTATAATACACAGCTGTTCAAAATCAAAATAGCATTAGTTTTGTAGATTAATAATATCAGTTCAGGCATTGGAGATAATCAATTTGCAAGTGCTACCAAATAAATAATTTTTGAGAGGACCTCATTTTACTTTCAAATATACTCAAAAGCTGAATATCTGGTGATCAGCAGCACGGACATAAAAAAACGAATACCTATTTATTAGTGTTAGATATATTGAGCATGAAGCACTTTTTATTTCACTGAATCTAAGGCGACAAAAGTAAATATTAACAATTAAAAGATGTTATAAGATCCCAAGAACGTTGAAAGCACACACGATTTGAATCACGGGGCCTGTACTCGCTGGAGTTTAGAAGAATGGCGGACCTCATTGAAACGTACTGCATAGTGAAAGACTTGGGTGGAGTGGATGCGGAGAGGATGATTCCACTAGTGGGAGAGTCTACTCATACTCACACTCATACTTACTTTATTAACCAAATACGTTTTGCAATATGCAAGGAATTTGATTTGCCATACAGTCATACTAATAAAAAGCAACAAAACACACCAAATACATTTTAACATAAACATCCACCACAGTGACTCCTCCACATTCCTCACTGTCATGGAGGGAGGGAAAAAGTTCAATCTCTTCCCTTCTTTGTCCTCCCGTGGTCGGTGGTGTTCGGGCACTCCGCGTCGGGGCAATCAAGCTCCCGCATCGGGAGATCTCAGCTCCCCCGCGCCGAGAGATCGGACCCCGGGTCGGGGCAGGTCGATCCTTCTGCGTGGTTGGAGTTCCCGACATCTACGGTCTCAACCCGAGACTGCGAGCACCCGATGATGAAATCCGCAGGCCACGTTTGGAGCGCCGATCCCAGGCAAGGAATCGGCTCCGATGGTATGTCCACACCCCGTGGTGGGGCTCAAAGTCAGTCCCGAGCAAGGCCTCCAGCTCCACGATGTTAGGCTGTAGAGCAACCGGAGACACGATCCGGAAAACAATTGCATCTCTTGGACTAGAGGTTATAGCCTCAGAATTAAAGGACGTTCCTTTGGGAAGGAGATGAGGAGAAATGTATTTTCTGAGGGTGGTGAATCTGGAATTCTTTGCCACAGAAGGCTGTGGAGGCCAAGTCAATGGATGTTTTCAAGGCAGAGGTATGAGGAGAAGGCAGGAGAATGAAGTTAAAAGGGAGAGATAGAGCAGCCAGGATTGATGGAGTAGACTTTGTCCTAAAGCCATGTAGTCTCTTAAGTGGCTAGAAGGAGTAATCTCTTGAACGATGTAAAAATCTGCCGCTGCAGGCTTGATGGGCCGAATGGCCTACTTCTGCTCCTATCACTTATGACCGTATGTCCCAATCTCAGGAACAGCTTTTTCCTTTCGGTTCTCGGGCTTCTGCATGGCCCTTCCATTAGCTAATGCACTATCCGATTCAGCTCTACCACATTGTGGACCTTGGACTTTGTCTGCAGAACTGATGCACTGTAATGTTGAGAGCTATATTCTGCACTCTGTGTCTTTCCCTTTGCTCTACCTATTGTACTTGAGTTTGACGATTGTATTTATACATTATATTATCTCATTGGATAGCATGCAAAACAAAAGTTTTCTCTGTACCTTTTTTTCTCTCATTTTTTTATTTAAACAAACAAAACAAAAAAGAGAAAGAAAAGAAATAAAGAAAAAAAAAGACAACAGCAAAAAGCCGCCAGACTTAACAGTATTGGTGCAATCCACATGGTGCTACACAGTCAGGCATTGCAAGAGCACAATTAAAGAGCACAGGACTACATCACTGCAGATAATATGAAATTCTAAAAATTATTGGTCTTTGAGATGGTTGATAAATGGTCCCCAAACATTTAAAAAGTTGTTGGGTGCCTTGGAGTTGTAGAAGCGTATCCTTTCCATCTGTATGATTATTATCATTTCATTGAGCCATTTTTCGAAGCAGGGTGGTGTGGATGATTTCCAGTATGTTAGGATTATTTTCTTGGCTACCACCATAAGCTAATGCACTATCCGATTCACCTCTACCGCATTGTGGACATTGGACTTTGTCTGGAGTACTAATGCACTGCTATGTTCGAGCAATATTCTGCACTCTGTGTCTTTCCCTTTGCTCTACCTATTGTACTTGAGTTTGACGATTGTATTTATACATTGTATTATCTCATCTATTTGGATAGCATGCAAAACAAAAGTTTTCACTGTACCTTAGTACACATGACAATAATAAACCGAAACCTAAATATCATAAAAAGAAACAGGGTAAGCTATTTAACCCCTCATGCCTGCTCTTTCATTTCATAAAATCATGGCTGATCTTTTACCTCAACACTTCTTTCCCAACCTAATCCCATATCCCTTGAAGAATCCCAAACGTCACCCATTCTTTCTCTCCAGAGATGCTGCCTACACCTTGATACCCTATTGTGGCTGTGCCACTTGGGCGACCTAATCCATAAGTTCTGGCAAGTTTGCCCTCGACTCATACTCGCAGCATAGCCGCCACAAGGTCGTAGGAGGTCTTTGTAACTCTCCTTCATGCTCGAGAGTAGTACCCGTGTACTCGAGGCCTCATCTAGGTCGCGGTGTATTTTTCAACATGTTAAAAAATGCCCGCGAGTAAATAAAGGCCACCATGGAAAAAATCGATACTTTTTTTTTTTTTTTTAATTTTATTTTTATTAGAAGTACGGTAAATTACAATCCTACACAACACATATATCTTAATACATTTTTTGTACCGCTTCATTTTTTTTGAGCTTTAAGAAAAAGGTAGAAGTAAGGAAAGTAAAGAAAGTGCAAGAGAGTCGTGAAGTGCAAGAGTGTTGGGAAAAGAAAGCCCCTTAGGAAAGAAGTTTAGAAGGAAGTAAAGTCGAAAATAGACCCTAGAAGGAAGTCTTCTAAATAGAAACAATCGCTCTATTATAACATGAAATTTCCGCAAAGGGGGCTACCAACCAAGTCTGTTTTTGTTGTTTTACCTCCCGTTACCAGGTCCTGATACCACTTTTTTATATATTTGTTTTTTTTTAAATTACTATTGCACCTCATATTTGAAAATAGTCCAGAAGCTTAGACCACGTCTTGAAAATAATTTCTGCTTTACCTGCTAGGAGGTAAATCTCATCTCTTCAGATGTAATGTTTCAACATATTTGATATCCAATAATTTTTATTGAAATGTCGGCGCATTTTTCCAGAATTTAAGTATAACTTTTTTTTCCCATTATTTTGGCCCGTAATTAAAAAATTCTTCTGAAACACGTTTAATTCAGGGTTACCTTCCGATATTCCGAAGATAATCCATTCTGGTTTTGGTACCAGTTTTATTTTGATCAATTTTGAAAAAATATCAAATATTTCATACCAGAATTTTTGGATTTTTGTACAAAAAACAAAAGAGTGCGCTATGGTAGCTTCTTGACACAGGCATTTATCACAGATTGGTGAAACATCGATACTTTTTTTAGACGTAGTAGGTCATAGTAGGTCGGCATGTTAGTCTAGGTAATCGAGGGTAGTCGAAGGTAGTCAAAGGTAGTCGTAGATAGTCTTCATCATAGTCAAAGGGAGGTCAAAGGGAGGTTGAAGGAGGTCGTCTTCACTCTCCACTATTCGGTGTCCAATTTTCCCAAATGTAGTCATAGCTAGTCGTAGCTAGTCTAAGGAGGTCTTCGACATAGTCAAAGCAGGTCTTCAACATGACATTTTTTCAAACTCTCCTAAATTCTTCTAATCTTGCCAATTAGGTCACCCAAGTGGGACAGCCCCTTAATACCTAAAACTCTATTGATCAAATATGAAGAGGAAAACTATGATTTGAAAATAGAGATTAGCTTAGCACCCATGAAAATGATTTCTGTTTCGTCAAAGAGGTAAATGTTATATTTCACACACATTGGTGCAGCATTTTTATAATAATGAAAAGTGAAATTCCGAGTATAGATATAACAGGGCTAACAATATTATTTTGGAATGAATAAAAAGGCATGATAAATTCTGTCATCAAATTAACAATATGCACTTTCATTGCACACAACTCTTTGAGTTATACAAAGGCTCGACTCTACATATGAAATTTATATTTTTGTGGCCAATAATATTCAAAGTTTAAGATCTGAAAATTCAATAGCTACGTAATTTTTATGCAGGCCAACATCACTGCTTTAAATTAAACCAAATTCTTCTATCAAAAAGTATATCAGGAGACATTGATGTTTCAAACAAAGTTTCAAGATGCATATATACCAACTCAAGAGTTTCATGTTAAAAACATTTCAAATTACTGTAAATATTGACTGACAAAATGAGCAAACAATAGGCTCCTCCTTTACCTGTGAACAGCAGTGAATGATTGTTCTTTGTGATTGTGACTGCAATGCAAAACGCAATTAATTTTTTTTTTTAGTATAGCAGCTATTTTTATTTCTGCAAGTATCAGTGCGTGGTTATGAGAAATGTTGGAAAAATGAAATCATAAGTAAAATAAAGTTTTGGATAAAGAAATGTGGTGTTATTAAAGAAGGAAAGGGAGTTTCCACTAAGATTGACAGAGAAACAATATGTCTCGATCCAAAACGTCACCCATTTCTTCTATCGAGAGATGCTGCCTGTTCGGCTCAGTTAGTCCAGCATTTTGTGTCTATCTTCAGTTTAAACCAGCATCCGCAGTTCCTTCCTACAACATTCTATCTTTAATTATAGATACAATTAAATTGGAGCATTAAGTAGGGAAGAGGAGGAGAGTGAATTTGGGACATGATTAGCTAATAGGGAGGCGCAAGGATAGTAAAGAGTGTCACAATCAACTAAGTGGGGGAAGGGGCAAAGGTGCCAACAACCTCTGATAAGCGGAGGGGTTTGAAAAGAGAGTGTCAAGACTTGAAAACTGTGTCAATGTTAGAAGATGAAAAGACTGGAGAATGGGTGGTTAATGAAATTGGGAATGTGAGGAAAAGGCATCAAGATCAATTCCAGAGGGTGGGAAGAAATACCATCCTGAATTATCTAGCCTTAAACTGAACTGGAAGATGGGAGGGAGTTCAAAGAAAGGAAAGAGGTGAGGTAGAAATTAATTGCATACCATAACAGATTATTCCTTGATTTATGAAAAGTATGTGTTCCCAGAATATATTTTATTTGGTGAAATTTGTTTATCAAAAAAAAATGTTCCTATTCACCGTAAAAACCTTAGATGTATTTCACTGCTAAAGAAACTGGATCAGAACATTTCAAATACCTCAAAAAATATAACACACATAAATGAGATAACAAAATATCATTTTATTAACACTAAAATCTTAAATTAAAATACTAGAAACATAAATAATGTATGCTTTTGAGGTACTCACATAAGATCCCAGGAGGTCTAAATAGGGTAAAATATGGAGAGGATGTTTACACTATTAGAAAATAGAGTAGTTTACCACTCATGAAAATGATTTCTGTTTAGTGAAAGAGGTAAATTTTATATTTCATACACATTGGTGCAGCATTTTTATTACAATGAAATTTGAATTTCGTGGAAACATAGAAAATAGGTGCAGGAGGAGGCCATTCGGCCCTTCGAGCCAGCACTGCCATTCATTGTGATCATGGCTGATCGTCCCCAATCAATATCCCGTGCCAGCCATCTCCCCAAATCCCTTGATTCCACTAGGCCCTAGAGCTCTATCCAACTCTCTCTTAAATCCATCCAATGACTTGGCCTCCACTGCCCTCTGTGGCGGGGAATTCCACAAATTCACAACTGTCTGGGTGAAAAGGTTTTTTCTCACCTCAGTCTTAAATGGCTTCCCCTTTATTCTAACACTGTGGCCCTGGTTCTGGACTCGCCCAACATTGGGAACATCTTTCCTGCATCTAGCTTGTTCAGTCCTTTTATAATGTATATGTTTCTATAAGATCCCCCTCATCCTTCTAAACTCCAGTGAATACAAGCCTAGTCTTTTCAATCTTTCCTCATATGACAGTCCCGCCATCCCAGGTATCAATCTCGTGAACCTACGCTGCACTGTCTCAATCACAAGGATGTCCTTCCTCATATTAGGAGACCAAAACTGTTCACAATACTCCAGGTGTGGTCTCACCAGAACCCTATACAACTGCAGAAGAATTTCAGAGTGTATATATATATAACAGGGTTAACTATCCATTAATTTGGGATAAATAAAATCTGGAGAATCTGGAACTAGAAGTCATGATCTCAAAACTAGGACCAACACAATTAAAATGGTGATAAAGTAAACATTTTTTCTCTTAGAAGTAATTGAAACTCTCTTCCTTAAAGGCTTATGGAAACAGAATCAGCTTGACAAGCAAGAGGCGAAAGGTTACCACAAGAGGTTGCTTCATCTATTCCTGCTTCTAATTTGAACCTTCACATCTTTGTACACAGGTGGTAGTGGAGGGTTTGTATTTTTCAGTAGGGAAGTTGAATAAAAGTGTAATCACTAGTGCGTGATGTATCTCCAAGAATGGGACATTTAATAATTCAAATGGGAATGATAGAATTGTTGCACAGGATGATGAGAGGGAAATTGACCAGCAAATTGTGACATGCTGTGGCAGAAAATGCAACCAAAAGTATGGAGCAAAGAGCAAATCTAGAATTGGTTTATGTCCTGGGCTTCCTCCATGGTCAGAGTGAGGCCAAACGCAAATTGGGGGATCAACATCTCATATTTCGCTTGGGCTGCTTACACCCCAGCTGTATGAATATTGATTTCTCTAACTTCAAGTAACCCTTGCATTCCCTCTCTCTCCACCTCTCCCCCACCCTAGTCATCATACTAGTTTCACTGTCCTTCTGCTTAGTTTCACTGTTTGTATCCACTCATCACCTTCTCCACAGCCAACAATGGACCATTGTGAGCTCCATCTTTCCTTGATTATCGTTGTTGGTTGTGACGACCTTTTTATACCTTTCATCCATTTGTCTTTGTACCTTTTCATATCTCTCATTTCCCTCTCTTCTGACTCGCAGTCTGAAGAAGGGCCTCGACCCGAAACATCACCTATTCCTTTTCTCCAGAGATGCTGCCTGATCTGCTGTGTTACTCCAGTATGTCTATTTTCTTTAAAAATCAAAGCTTTGTGGTCATTATTTGAATGGTGGAAGTATTTGCAATAAGACAGATGAGCTGACAGTACAAATAGCAACATATGAGGATGATCTGATTACTGTTTTAGAGATGTGTTTACAAAGTGACCGATATTCTAGATTAGAAGTTGTTGTGAAAGATAAGACCTAAAGGGGTAATGTTGTCGATCATGGAAGGTATTAGAACGCTGTTACGTTGTGATACCGAGACAGTGGATAAAAAGTAGAATTGGTTTGGGTTGAAATCATGAAGAGCAATGGAGAGAAGACCTGGTGGGAGTAGTCTGTGGACCCCTAAAATGTGACCTCCCAATGCCCCAATTATAACGGGATTGCATGAAATAGAGGCATATTCCATGCTTAACAATGGACGTCAAGCAGAGTCATAGAGTCATCGCATGTTACAGCGTAGAAACAGACCCTTCAGCTCAATTTCCCCACAATGGCCAACATGTCCCAGCTACACTAGCCCCACCTGCCTGCGCTTGGCCCATATACCTCCAAACCTGTCCTATCCATGTACCTGTCTAACTGTTTCTTAAACATTGGGATAGTCCCTACCTCAACTACCTCAACTGGAAGCTTGTTCCATACACCCACCACACTTTGGGTGAAAAGGTTACCCCTCAGATTCCTATTAAATCATTTCCCCTTCACCTTGAACCTATGTCCACTGGTCCTCATTTCACTGACTCTGGGCAAGAGACTCTGTGCATCTACCCGATCTATTCCTCTCATGATTTTATACACCTCTATAAGATTAGTAAAATGTTAAATTGAAAAAGGTCCATGAAAAAGATTACAATAGATGAGAACACTAGGAAGTTTTTAGGTTCTCAAACTCACAGGGATGGAAAAAAATAATTTTGAGAGAAAACGTGTAATATCAGAAAAAATAACAGAAGCTCCAGGAAATACATAGTCAACATTGGTTTTATGAAAGGCAAATTATGTTTGACAAATTTACTCGAAGGCTAGTAAATAAATGGAGCACCCATTGTATTGGAGGAAGAGTGTTAGCATGGGTTCACAATGGGCTGACATAAAAAAGCAAGGATATGGAATACGCTTTTGGCACTCAGTCGTTTACTATTTGCTTCAATGACCTGGGGGAGGAATAAACCATAGGGTTTGCACATTTACCCGATGATAAGAAAATAGGTGGAAGGGCATGTTGTGATGAGGACATTGTGATTCTGCAACAAGAGATTGAAAGGTTGAGTGTTTGGACAGAATCCTGGCAAATGGAGTTTAATGTGGGACCGGTCCCACTTACGCTATTTTTTTGCCGACGGCCGGCACTCGTCATAGTCGCAGCAGGTCGCCGAAGATTTTCAACATGTTTCAAATCCAGCGGCGACCAGAAAAAGGTACGACTCTTTGGGCAACTACTCATGACCATACATGTTGCGGGGTGACACCTGCATGGTCGTGAGTGGTCGCCCAAAGAGTCGTACATTTTTCTGGTCGCTGCTGGATTTTCAACATGTTGAATATTTTGGGCGACCTGCTGCGACTATGACAGGTGCCGGCAGTCGCTGAAAAAAATTGTGTAAGTTGGACAGGCCCTTCAGAGAAATCAAAAGGCAGATTATTATTCAAATAGTGAGAGACCATAAATAAGTGAAATTCAGAAGTATCCGGCCTTCATCGTGAAATGGTAGAAGTTTAAAAATAAGGCAATTTTGTTGTTGTTATACAGGGTTTTGGTGAGGCCACACTCGGAAAACTGTGCAGTATTGTTCCATTTAGCAAGAGAACATAGTAACATCGGGGGCAATACAAAGGAGTTTCTCCAAGCTAATCAATGTTGAGATTTTTTAATTTGTGGGAGATTCACACACAAAGGGAAATAGCAAGAGAATAAGAAGATGGTCATTTAAGACTGAAATGTGCAGGAATTTCTTCTCTTAGGGGATTGTGAATTCCTCAAAATCTTTGCCCCTGAGGTTTGTAGAGGCCAAATCATAAGAAATAATTAAGGTGGAGCAGGACAAATAATTGAAAGATTGATGAATTGAAGATCATGGAACGTGGCACAGAGAGACGTAGCCTGCATAGAAGATGTTGAATGATGCAGCAGGCTTGAGGAGTCGTGTGTTCTACTCCTACGAGAAAATTGTGTGCTTTGCAGGAGCAGGTTTTATCACATGAAAAGAGAATTGAAATATCCTGGTGTTCACAGACCATTTTAAAACCTCCCTCAATACCCACGTACGAACAGTAACCGGAGCAATACCCATCTACAATATTGAAGGAGTGCAGAGTACATTTACAAGGTTAATTCCCGGATGGCAGGACTGTGATATGCTGAGAGAATGGAGCGGCTGGGCTTGTACACTCTGGAGTTTAAAAGGATGAGAGGGGATCTTATTGAAACATATAAGATTGTTAAGGGCTTGGACACGCTAGAGGCAGGAAACATGTTCCCGATGATGAGGGAGACCAGAACCAGGGGCCACAGTTTAAGGATAAGGGGTAAGCCATTTAGAACGGAGATGAGGAACCATTTTTCTCACAGAGAGTTGTGAGTCTGTGGAATTCTCTGCCTCAGAGGGCGGTGGAGGCCGGTTCTCTGGATACTTTTAAGAGAGAGCTAGATAGGGCTCTTAAAGATTGCGGAGTCAGGGGATATGGGGAGAAGGCAGGAACGGGGAGGGGGTACTGATTGGGGATGATCAGCCATGAATTGAATGGCAATGCTGGCTCGAAGGGCCGAATGGCCTACTCCTGCACCTATTGTCCATTATAGGGCCCATCAGGTTTAGAGCATGGGAAAACATGAAAATAGGAGCAGGAGTGGACCTCAAGACCCCTCAAACCCGTCCTTTCACCCTTCATACTTTTTGCAGTCCCCAACAATAAGGAGTTCTGATTCATAAGGAGAGAAAAAAGTAGTAATTATGGAAGGGCAGTAGGACTTTGTCCTTGTCTGAACTAAGGTTACAAGACCTTATTGGCTTCAGAGTCAAAAGTGAGATTTCCCAGGGCCACTCACATTCAAGTAACCACCACTGTTTCTTTCTCTCCACTATTTGTCCTGCTACTGCTCTAGATCATATCCCGGGATTACAATGGAGGATGAGCTATTGCCTGATGTGTACCTTTTTGTGAGCCATGATAATGTTCAGCTATTGTGTGATCATTCCATCTCTGGAGCTCTTCCAACTTTGATATGTCTCCATATGTTAGCGAGGAGAACATTACAGGATACTTTGCCCATTCCTAGCATTCTGAACATTAATGCTGTGAATTCAAATAAAGCTCCAGATGCAATAATCTAATAGTGAGCGCACACTGCTCTGCCAGCTGTGTGGTCCTTAGGATAAAATGTAAAATCATAAATCACAAATGCCTGGACAGACAGTTGTAAAAGATCACATCTACTTTTCTCCTATTCTACAGAATAGTAAAGGTGTTCTCTTCAATGCCTTGACAATTTTTTATCCATTATCTAACATCGTGTATAAAAAAAATTATTATCACCCTGCCACACACAAATTGATTGCTATGTTTCTTACATTACATGCCCCAAAACCATTCATTCATGGAAAGTGCTAAAAAAGATTGCAACTGCATTCTCTGTACAATTAACTGGACAGAACGTGCCTCGGTTGTTTCCTAACTTTAAGCTTAGGTCATACCAAAGTGATCTTTCTGATTTTGTTCGATTTATTTAATTTTTTTGTAGCAGCTTAATTAGAACTGAGTTGTTTGTTGGGGAAGTTCAAGAAGTTAGGAGTGAATAATAATAAATTCTTTCCAGAGTCACAAACATATGAGTGCAGTTTATTTATCTGTAGAACATTATTGAACCAGTTGATCACGTCATATGCATCATCCGGTATCAGATGTCTGGAGGATCTTTATTCTATTTACCTCAAATCCACAGATATTGATCATTTCCTTTCACCTCTTCCATGCTATATTGTAGTATATAAGTAATTACTAATCAATTCTGGATTTAGTGTTATGCAATGAACCGCATTTGATAAGGGAACTCAAGGTAGAGGAACCATTAGAAGGTAGCGGCCACAACATAAGTTTTAATCTGCAATTTGAGAGGGAGAATGTGAATTTGGATGTGTCGATATTGCAGCTGAGCAAAGGGGATTACAGAGGCATAAGCTGGCCAAAGTTGACTGGAAAGGGATCCGAGCATGGGTGATGGTAGAACAGCAATGGCAGGAATTTCTGGGAATAATTCAGAAGATGCAAGGTCTTTTCAATCCAAGAAAGATTCTAGGGGCAGAAAGAGGTGACCGTGGCTGACAAGGGAAGTCAAGGACAGTATAAAACTAAAAGAGAAGGCATATGACATAGCAATGATTAGTGGGAAGCCAGAGGATTGGGAAACTTTTAAAGAACAGAAGGTAACTAAAAAGGCAATAAAGGGAGAAAAGATGAAATTCGAAGGTAAGCTAGCCAATAACATAATAGAGGATAGCAAGAGTTTCTTCAGTTATACAAAGAGCAAAGGGCCTGTCCCACTGTACGAGGTAATTCAAGAGTTCTCCCGAGTTTCCCCTGATTCGAACTCGGGGAATTCTTCTGCAGTAATAGCCGCTCGTAGGTACTCGGGGCTCTCGTGGATATTTTTCAACTTGTTGAAAAAACTTCACGAGCTTACCGCGTTTCCCGAGTACCTGCCGTTAGCGTTACGAGCCGCTAAGAGGCGTCCTGAGCTCCGACGTACCCGCTACGTACATTCTACGTACTTACCAAGAGTTTGATTTTTTTTTAACTCGGGAGAGCTCTTGGGTAAACTGATATAATAGTGGGACAGGCCCTTAAGAAAGAAGCAAATGTTTTAGTTAGGCCACTGGAGAATGATGCAGGAGAAGTGATAATGGGGAATAAAGAGATGGCAGAGGAGTTGAATGACTTTTTCGCATCAGTCTTCATAGTGGAAGACACCAGCAACGTGCCTGAAATTCAAGAGAGTCAGGGGTTGGAAGTTAGTGGAGTGGCTGTTACCAGGGAGAAGGTGCTTGCGAAGCTGAAAGGGCTGAAGGTGGATAAGTCATCAGAACAGGATGGGCTGCACCCCAAAATTCTGAAAAAGGTGGCTTTAGAGATTGTGGAGGCATTGATAGTGATATTTCAAGAATCACTAGAGGCAGGAGTAGTCCCAGATGATTGTAAAATTGCCAATATTACCCCCACTGCACAAGAAGGGAGCAAAGCAGAATAGTGGGAACTACAGGCCGGTTAGTCTGACTTCAGTGGTTGGTAAGATTTTAAAGTCCATTATAAAGGATAAGGTTACGGAGTTCTTAGAGGTTCACGATAAAATAGGCTGAAGTCAGCATGGCTTTGAGAAGGGGAGATCTTGCTTGACATATTTGCTGGAATTCTTTGAAGAAGTAAATAGCAGGACAGACAAAGGAGAGTCAGTAGATGTTGTTTACTTAGATTTTCAGAAAACGTTTGATAAGGTGCCACACGTGAAGCTGGTGAGGAAGATGGGAGACCACGGTATCAAAGGGCAGATACTAGCATGGATCGCAGGTTGGCTGGATGGCAGAAGACAAGGAATGGCAATAAATGGGGCCTTTTCTGGTTGTCTGCCAGTGACTAGCGGAGCTCCACAGGGGTCGGTACTGGGGCCGCTACTCTTCACTTTGTATATTAATATTTGATTTGGACGAGGGGATTAAAGGCTTTGTGGCCGTTTGCAAATGATACGAAAAGGGCAGGTAGTGTAGAGAAAGCAGGGAATCTGCCGAAGGACTTGGACAGGTTGGGAGAGTGGGCAGAGAAGTGGCAGATGGAATATAGTGTAGCAAATTGCGGAGTCGTGCATTTTGATAGTAGGAATAAAAGCATAGACTATCTTCTAAATGGGGGGAGTAACCAGAAATTGGAGGTGCAAAGGGACTTGGGAGTGCTGGTGCAGGATTCCCAGAAAGTTAATCTGCGAGTTGAATCAGTAGTAAATAAAGAAAACTCAATGCTTCCATTTATTTCAAGAGTGTTTGTGTACAAAAACAGGGATGCAATGCTGAGACTGTAAGGCGCTGGTAAGGCTGCATTTGGAATATTGTGAGCAATTTTGGGCACTGAGCCAAGGAGGGATGTGCTGGCTCTAGAGAGGGTCCAGAGGAGGTTTACAAGATTGATCTAAGGAATGAGTAGGTTAACCTATGATGAGCATTTGTCGGCACTGGGCCTGTACTCACTCGAGTTTAGAAGAATGGGGGGGTGGGGAGGAGACCTCATTGAACCATACAGAATAGTGAAAGGCCTGGATAGCATGGATGTGGGGAGAGTGTTTCCACTAGTGGGAGAGTTGAGGACTAGAGGTCATAGCCTTAGAATTAAATGATGTTCTTTTAGGAAGGAGTTGAGGAGAAATGTCTTTAGTCAGAGGGTGGTGAATCTATGGAATTCTTTGCCACAGAAGGCTGTGGAGGTCAAGTCAGTGGATATTGATGAGCCAAATGATCTAATGCTATTCCTATCTATGACCTAATGACCCTAACTTTGTTTAATTTCCCGTTTTCTAAAGCAAAGATAGAGCAGCCTTCCCTCTGAAATAAGAATAATTTCAGATCAACAGTGATGCTGTCATTAAGTTACTTGACTAGTAATCCAGTAAGCCTGATACAAAAAGCCAGAAGAAAATGTGTTCAAATTCCACCATTGCAGTTGTGGAATTTAAGACTAGGTAAAATAACTTGGAATTTTTTTTAAAGCTTCATTTAAGTCATGATCTTGTGAAACATTGTCATCTTACTGACCATCAACACAGTTGCACCTCAGGGCTGCGTGCTTGGACCCTGTCTACTCCCTTGGCACAACTCCAATGCCGTCGACACATTAGACGACAACACAATTGTTGGTGGCTAAATCACAGGAGACGCTGAGTCAGCACACAGGAGAGAGAGATGTCACCTGGTTGAGTGGTGCTACAACAACCTCTTGCTCAATGTACAACAAAATGAAACAACTAATCGTTGACTTCAGAAAGGGGAAGTCGGGAAACCACGCACTCAGTCTGAAGAAGGGTTGTAAGTTATTGGGGCAATTCCTCCAAAATTATGGAAGAACTCGGATGGACATGGACATTTTTAAACCAGATTTGCTGGCTGCAACGGAAAAAACCCCAATCCACAAAGGAAGAACAAGTTTCAAACCTGTCTGTGGGCCTGGGCATTACACGACTGTGCGAATGGCGGGCAGGAAAGGCTGAGATGGAGATAACGAGATTATCTTGGATACACAAAGGAAGGAACCAAGCCTCAGCAGACGGGAATAAACAGCCCAACAACAAAACATATCACCATCGTGGATGACCCATCCATCGGGACAATGGGAGCCCATCTAGGCGATGGGATAACGATCAGGCTGAGGGATCATGACATCAGCAAACCCCTTATCATCGGAAGCCTATTGTTCATGCCAGATCAAAACTGGGAATCATCAAAAGTACCCTTTTGTCCAGAGGACCACCTGGGGGGTTTCAAGGGAAATACTCAGGTATAAAAAGCAGCAGTCAAGCCAGAACTCGTTCTCTCTTTATGCTCTGCTGGACGGCTCGTGACCCTGCATCAATCTAGCTGTAAGTACCCCAGTGACCTGGTGAAGTTCCCAAAATAGGATAGAGGTTGAGAGAAGAAGGGGAAAGGGGGGGTGTACTTGCAAGTAAAATTGTGCAAAGTAAGTTTTACGACGTGCCCGATAGTTTCCCTTCCATAGTCTTAGTTTAAAGCATAAGTTTAGCCACGTATAATGTAGTGTTGGTGAGATTTGATTTCTCATTGTTTAATAAAGCCTGTAAATTTTAGACTTGCTTTGAGTCCATCTTGGTTTCTGTTTTCTCTCATCAGCACACTCTGGTCAAGTCAACCTTTTATCATATCCCACCATAATTCCGAGGTCTAGAACCCAGGGGAATCCCTTTTGTTGTATTCTCTCTCTTGGGAACCGCTCGAGTGGAGTGGTGGCCATTTGACCCTCCGATAAGGGGGAGAATAACTCGGGCAGTTGGGCCTGAAGTGGAGTAAAGGGAAACCAAACCCCTACAGGGTCTCAACCCATTCCTTCTATTCAGTGATTCTGCCTGTCCCGCTGAGTTACTCCAGCATTTTGTATCTATCTTCGGTGTAAACCAGCATCTGCAGTTCCTTCCTACATGCTCATTTTCATTGGTGGGTCGGTGGCGGAGAGGATTGGTTTCAATTTCCTAACAGTTAACATCTTGGATGACCTGTCCTGAGCCCAGTGTATAGGTGCATGTACGGACGTGGTGCCAACAGACAAGAAGCCGAAGCAAACAAGCCAAAGCCAAAGAACCGAATAGAAACGAGGCCAAAACGCCAATGAACCAAAAGAGTCCGAAGACGAAACGCCTACTAACCGAAAGGATGGAACGCCTAAACGCAAACTAACCGAAAGGGCGGGATGCCTAAAAGCCAACGAACCGAAAAACTGCATCGCCTAAAAGCAAACTTACCGAATGGACGCTCAGTCGAAACGCCACCTACCCGAAAGGCGGCGTCGCCTACAGGCCAAAGGACCGACTGCCGCTCAACAGAAAAGTCCAATAACGGACATGACGTTGCCGGGGGGGGCGCGACTTGTCAGCGATTGGTCCAGACCCCCGCGTCCATCACATCACTGTGAAGGCATGAACATTGTCCCACACCTCTGCTCCACCCGACCCACAGCCCGCAGAGGGTGGCCGTGGGAGAGTGGGGGCTGTCCCGAGGAATGCACACCTTCGGCCGCTTACAACTTGGTGCTTGGGTTCAGATTGCCCAGTCAACTATGGCTTGTGTGGGAAAATGAACCCCACGCTCCCGTCTCCCCTTCTCTCTCCCCTCTTCTATCTGTCCCTCTCTCTCTCTCTCTCTCTCTCCCTTCTCCCCTCTCTCTCTCCCCCTCTCTCGGTCCCTTCTCTCTCCCTCCTCTCACTCCCCCTTCTCTCTCTCTCCACCACCCCCTCCACTCTCTCTCCCTCTCTCTCTCTCTCCCCTTCTCTCCCCCTTCTCTCTCTCCTCCGTCTCCACCCGCGGGAACGTCCCACAGTCACTGACTGCCATCGGACCCCAACCTCCACACCAGGGTGATTTCCCACCACCTCCAACCCCCGGTCATTGACACCCACACCAGGGTGATTCACCCCGGCCACGGGGACAGACGGTTTATTTATTACCGTCTCGGTGTTTGCGGTGTTTGCTCCACGCACAAAACAAGCAGCATCTCTGGAGAGAAGGAATGGGTGACGTTTCGTACCGAGACCATTCTTCAGAATGCGTCTGAAGGTCTCGTCACGAAACGCCACCCATTCCTTCTCTCCAGAGATGCTGCCTGTTCAGCTGAGTTACTCCAGCATTTTGTGCCTATCTTTGGTGTGACAGTTGTGTCATTTCATCGGCTTTGTGTATTGGGCGCCCAGGAGAGAAGCTGGACTTGCCGCTTGCATCTATTCGCTCAAATTGAAACCCCACATCTTTGCGAGGGAGGGATGGAATAGATGTAATCACTGGCTAAAACAAAGGCCATTATGACAGGGAAATAATGCCACCAGTTAATTAACCATGTTCCCGAATGTAAGAACGAGTCATACATGTAATACATGATATACATTTATACATGGTTAATTAACTGGTGTATATCATGTATTACATGTATAAATCGTTCTTACATTCGGGAACATGGTTAATTAACTGGTGGCATTATTTCCCTGTCCTAACGGCTGTACTGTCTTGTCCCTGCTACTGTTGGGAACCCTGAGGTCCTACACCACTAGGTTCAGCAACAGGCACTTTCCTACCACCATCAAATTATTGAACTGACCTGCAAAACCCTGGTCCTGTCTCAGCAAAATAAAACTACAGATCACTTCTTGCAATACCATGGACTTGATTTCTAATTTTTTGTACTAAAGTTTTGTATTTTGCATTCTTTATTCTTTTCACTGTTTTGCATAATTTATGTGTGATTTAATATAATTTGTTTTTTTCTGTGCTTGTCTGAGTTGATATGCCTTTGAGCAAGATTGTTTATTCTACCTGTATCTCACTGTATTTGTGCATATGGCAATAAACTCAACCTGACTTAATCAAGACTGACATCAATCAATAATTGTCATAAATATCTATTTGGCTCACATATCCCCTATGGGAGTGAAAAACAGCCGATTTTATCCAATCTGGATTATACATTGTGGCACGGTGGCTCCGCGGTAGAGTTACTGCCTTACAGCACCAGAGACCCAGGTTTGATCCTGGTTACAGGTGGCGTGTGTATGGAGTTTGTACGTTCTCCCTGTGACCTGCGTGGGTTTTTTCTGAGATCTTCAGTTTCCTCCCACACTTCAAAGACGTCCAGGTTTGTAGGTTAATTGGCTTGGTATAAATGTAAATTGTCCCTAGTGTGTGTAGGATGGTGTTAATGTGTGGGGATCGCTGGTCGGTGTGGACTCGGTGGGCCAAAGGGCCTGTTTTCGCGCTGCATCCCTAAACTAAACAAAACCAGATGGAACTGCTCTATGAAATGGTTTAGAAAACCTTTCAGTTGCTGGAGTGAAAACAAAACTTGTCTGGTGAACCCTGACAAATAAAGACAGTATTTTACCATGACACCCGAAATGGGCTTGCAGTTTTCTGACTCGTTGCCCACTCATAGTCTCAATCCTGGACCACTCTCCACAATATAACATTGGGTCTGGGGTGGAAGATTGCAACTTTCAAGTGGTCCGCCCTGTTTCGACGAATGCAATAAACCTGGCATGCGCAATCAAATAAGATCAAATAGAACAAGTTGTCCTACAACTTTAAGCTGTGCACGCCATATACAAGAAGAAGATCATTGGGTCTGTAGTGGATCATGATGGCAGCTCACCACCATATTCTCCATTATAGATGGGCAAGGAAGCTGCACCTACCAGCGAGGTTCACTTCATAAAATGAATATAAAATGGATGTTTTAAAAGTCTCTTTCAATTAATAATTGTTTAGCCAAAACAAAATTAGTATCTCCTTACATGCTAATTTCTTCTTAGAAAGATTTATGAAGAACTATCACTTTCTGAGAAATGGCCAAGAGTGTATTAAGATCTGATAAAAACGGAATTTGCAAACAATATACAGAAACAATTTGTGTTATAGCTGGTGATGATCAAGTAACTGTATTGTGTAGTTAGATGAATTGATTTTTGTAGCTGAAAATTAGTTGGATCTTGACATCAAATGACAGACAGTTTCATTACCAGTTTATTTTTTGTGGAATGGCGATAATATTCAGTTGAAAGGAAAACCGTGGATGCTGCATGTAGGTCTGTACATAAATAAGCTGTACTGAGTTAACAGGGTGATCAATAAAATCAATAACTCATGTTTACTTATATGTTCAAAATTACCTCTATCTTTTTCTGTGTTTTTGATTTCCCACCCAAGCAATGCATTAAGCCTTCCTGAAGGAGTTCAGCACCAGTCAGAGCGTGGGGGTGGGGTTTTTAAGTGCTCATATTTATTTCACTTCAAATGTTAAGGTTTTCAGCAGGCTGCCACAGCCATGTAAAGTATGTGATTATAAGACAATTTACTCCGACATTTTGAACTGACGAAGAAAATCATTATTGCTGATGGCGGTGCGGAGAAGGAAAGAACAAGTAATTGCAAAACTGAACTTTATGTCAGTGATCAGATACAATCCTTGGCACCTTCCTTCTCATTAAGTTATATCAAAAATTATTTATTAAAATAAAAGTCAGTTTTGCTTGTGAATGCACACTGACCTTGACAGTTCAGCGCATGAAAGCTCTGTTTATATTCTCAGCAGCAACATGCAACAATCATCCTCAAAGAGCCGGGTCTGAGCTGCCTACTGACAGCTGTGCTGTAGGAATGAGTCGGGTGTATTCCAGATGCATGAACTAATGAGTACACACCAGCGCGCAGCTGCGCAGTCACAGAGCCACGAAACAATATGAAAGAGAGAGAAAAAAACTGACACAGCTGTGGAATGTGTTTAAAAAAAAAACAGGAAAACATGAACATGAGAAAAGAAATGTAAAACATTTCAAAAAAGCACAAAAAGAACTAGGTTCTAAATCATGATGAGTTTTGGTGAAGTGGATGGTGAGAAACTGTTTCCACCAGCAGGAAGGTCAGCAACTGCAGCACAAAGATTTAAGCTAATTGGAAAAATTCCAGGCAGGGAGATGAGGTGAAAAAATGTACACAGTGAATTATAATGATCTGAAACCCACTACCTGAAAGTGCGTTGGAAGCGATTCAATACTAACTTTCAAAATAGAATTACATATTGTGTAGGAAGGAACTGCAGATGCTGGTTTACACTGAAGATAGACACAAAATGCTGGAGTAACTCAGCGGGACAGACAGCGTCTTGGGAGAGAAGGAATGGGTGACCCTTCTTCAATGGGTCTCGACGCAAAACATCACCCATTCTTTCTATCCAGGGATCTTCAGAATTATATACTTGTTATGGAAAAATAGTTGGAGATTGCTGAGTACTTAGCTGGAAAGTGGAACCAATTGGATACAGCTGCCAATGAACCGGCATAGACATGAAGGGCTGATAGGTCTCCATTATTCGTATGAATCTTTGATTGCAAATGTCTGCTTTAACCAGAAAGTAGTATTGTTTGACAGAAATTCAGTAAAAATGTGTCAAGTGTTTGGTAACAATTTATGGTTTCAGAAATCTAGAGTTTAAAAATGAGTATAATTTTAATTTAGTTTAAAGATACAGCGTGGAAACAGGCCCTTCGGCCCACTGAGTCCGCACAGACCAGCGATCCCCACACATTAACACTATCCTACACAGACTAGGGACAATTTAAATTTATATCAAGCCAATTAACCTACAAACCTGTATGTCTTTGGAGTGTGTAAGGAAACCGAAGACCTCAGAGAAAACCCACGCAGGTCACGGGGAGAACGTACAAACCGCATACAGACAACACCCGTTGTCAGGATGGAACTCGGGTCTCTGGTGCTGTATGTCAGCAACTCTCTCGTGCCAGCCAGAGTTTTTTTTTTAAAGATGAAACATTAAATCCTAATTATTACATACTATGCCCCAACCTATGAAGGCAAACAGGCCATAATTCCCAACTTTTGGGAATTCTACCGCTATGCCACCACGCCTCCCTAGTGATTCTGAGTATTTCACATTGATGGCCTATGCATTTGAGGAGCAAGATCTCAGGGACTCAACGGAGTGGCACATGGATGTGCAAATTATTTTCTCTTGCCAAAGATAAAAATCTAAATCCAATTGAAAGTTCTGACAGTCTTGTGTAAAATATCCCCCTCAGTTTAATGTCCCTGGAACTTAAGAAAATTCCTGCAGAAAATATACAGCTCCAAAATGGAAAGTGGTGTATTGAGTGTTAATCAATCCAGTTATTTTTAATAGTCATTCCATTCCTCTGAGGGGATTTAGCCTAAAAAAGACATACACTAGGGTTGGACCACAGTGCACCCCTCATAAAATTACACATAAAATGAGTTTAAAGGCAATAGTTAATTAGCTATATTGCCCTTCACCCTCTCCAAGTAAAAATGATTGCCCTGTGATGTATCAGTAAAGCTAGCTATAAATGTTAACTGTTCCTCTGTAGGTCACGGCATTCAGCTCCTGGGTATAATATAAAAGGATGAAAAACACTAAGTTTAATTGCCCAAAGCAATAGTTATTGTTTGATGTAGTCATTCTTACAGCCTCAGGGTAATAGCCTCAGCAATTGTGCCCTCGACACTGTCACTATTTGTGTAACAATATACATGGAAATTTTTTTTCAAGCACATTAAAGAATCATTGAATGTATTATTCCCAGTGATACATACCTTTAAATGTATTTTTCATTTACTCTTATTACAAAACCCTTAGAGGATCTGCTTTCAAGAAGGTAATGAAAATAAATCTTCCTTGTATGCAATAAGTCTTTATTGCGATTACAAGATTGTTTCTATTGCTGCAACTTAGATTGAACTTGTAATAACCTGTTACACTTAATACATTTAAAAAATGCCAGAAATAAATGCAAAAGTATCAGCTTCAGAACACTCATGATATCATGTATAAAATTTAAAATAAAACAAGATACCAAGGGAATTCATACCATTTCATTCTTGTAACCCTGAATGCACATTGTTGAACCGCATAATCTATTTATTGATATTGAAATCTTTGGAACCAAATTTCCCTGCAGACCCGTGGAATAATCATCCAGAACAGTTGCACAAGGATTGATGCAACATTTGGACCATCTGCATCCATTTGTGTGGATTCATTTATTCATCCCTTGAACTTCATATGTTTCAGCATTCAGTGTTGAGGCACTCCCCTCACACTATAACATTCGCGGGCAAGTTTCAGCCAGTTACCAAAAAACTGTATAAGCTAAGTTCACAAATGTAAATAGTGTTGCAAAGATATCAATTTAATTCTTGCACCGGCAAAAACTCGCATTGAGAATTCAATCTGAGAAGTGTATTATCACATTTTGGGTACAGGAGCAAGGCAAGGGAAATCACAATAAATGGAAGCTTCGTGATGAACGTAAAGGGACAAAAGATAGACCCAAAAAGCTGGAGTAACTCAGCGGGTCAGACTGCATCTCTGGAGAAAAGTAATGGGTGGCGTTTAGGGTGAAGACCCTTCTTCAGACTGGAGACATGCTCAGCTGCACCATCTTATGCAGACTTTATGCATGCTCTGTTGCTTTGCAGAGAAACAAGAGATATAGACGTTGATGTAGCGTGATATAGAACAAGTGAATGAAAGATATGCAAAAAGATAACAATGATAAAGGATACAGGCCATTGTTAGATGTGGGCTAGGTGAAATCGAGTTACAGACAATGAGACTCAACAAAACGACTTCGAAGCTGGTTCGATTTGGGTGGGGGAGGGATGGAGAGAGGGGGGATGCAAGGGTTACTGAAGTTAAATATTCATACCACGGGTTTGTAAACCGACTGAGTGAAATATGAAAACTGTCTTGAATATTTTACTGTTCTTTTTACAATCCATGTTCTCAGGGTATCTAAATCTAAATTTTATTAGTTATTTATGTTATGACATCGGATGGAAGCTGCATACCAAATCTCGTTGCGCTTATGTGCAATGACAATAAAATATATTATTATTATATTATTATTATTATTATTATTATTATTATTATTATTATTATGAGGTGCTGTTGCTCCAATTTGTGTTTGGCCTCACTCTGACAATCGAGGAGGCCTTGGACAGTGTGGGAATGGGAAGGGAAATTAAAGTGCTTAGCAACCGGGAGATCAGGTAGGTCCAGACGAACAAAGAGTCATTTAAGTATGTGCCTGCAGGTCCCAAAAGGTAGCAAGCCAGTTATAAAATGCAGTTATAGTAATTAAGACACAGCACAGACCTCTATGAAGCATGAGTGAGGCTATGACAATAACACTGTGTGCAGTTCTCATCACCACATGTTCAGGAAAGATGTAAGCAGCAGACAGATTTATAGATGTACAAGAATGTGGTCAGGGATAGAAAAATTAGAAAAGGCAAAGATTGACCACATTTGCATTCTTTTCCTTGCAACATGAGCTGAGGGAAGATTTAACTCAAAACGAATAAAAATTAGGAAATGTCTCAACAGGATGACAAACTGCACATCCTTGTGCAAAAAAAGCCTAAAGCCCCTGTCCCACTTTCCCAAGTTACTCACGAATTCTCCCGAGTTTTCCCCTTGATTCAAACTCAGAGAATGTCCATAGCGAGTCCGTAGGAGTCCGTAGACATTTCGTAGTGGCTCGTAATGCCAGCCGTAGGTACTCGGGACAGCAGGTAAGTCGGGACACATGTTGAAAAATGTCCAAGAGTAAAAAAAAATAACCCCGAGTACCTAGGACTGGCTGTTACCATAATTCTCCAAGTTTGAATCAAGGGTAAAACCCGGGAGAATTCGTGAGTAATGGGGCTGTCCCACTGTACGAGCTAATTCAAGAGTTCTCCCGATTCAAACTCAGAGAATTACGGTAATAATTGCTCGTAGGTACTCGGGGCTAAATGTGGACATTTTTCAACATGTTGAAAAATCTTCATGAGCTTACCGCATTTCCCGAGTACCTGCCGTTAGCGTTACGAGCCGCTAAGAGATGCCCCGAGCTCTGACGTACCCGCTACGTACATTCTACGTGCTTACCACGATTTTTTTTTTAAACTCGGGAGAGCTCTTTTAACCTGCTGCTGAATCAGTATCAGTATCGGCCAGGGTGCGACTGACCTTTGTACCTCAATTGTATTTCATCTTCGCACTTCTCTGCTCCATCACCAAAAAACGTGACTTGTTATTCCAACACCAATTTACCTTTAATAAATTCATGCTGCTTTTTAATTAGCAACATTGATTTTTTTCAGCTGCTGATTAATTTTGTTCCAGAACTATACTTTTCCACCGCCAATGCTAGGTGGATTGATCAGCAGCTCCCAAGTTTTCTTTAACCCACTGTGCCGGAAAGTAACAATGGCAATCTACTTTTTAATGGTTTTATACCTGGATCACTACAGCTTTTAAAGGACACCATTTGGAAAATGAGTCTTTCTTCAAGATCATACATATGCTTACCAGATTTTAGCATGCTCTATTCATGTTGGAATCCTGAACTTGGTGGCATTCACACAGAAAAATGGTAGCAATTCTGCATCCACGAGGGCCAGAGACCTGGGTTCGATCCTGACTACGGGCGCTGTCTTTCGGGAGTTTGTACGTTCTCCACGTGACCATGAGGGTTTTCTCCGTGATCTTCAGTTTCCTCCCACACTCCAAAGACATACAGATTTGTAGGTTAATTGGCTTGATGTAAATGTAAATTGTCCCTCGTGTGGGTAGGATAGTCTTAATGTGCAGGGATCGCTGGTCAGTGCAGACTCGGTGGGCCGAAGGGCCTGTTTTCGCGCTGTATCTCTAAACATAACTTTAAAAAGTCCCAGCCATTTGCTGCAAAATCCAGCCCAAAGTTGTTCATCTTCACTGCAAGCCTTTGTGCCTCAGTAAGTTCACCAGTTTGTCAAAGCCTGCATTCATTCTTCAGCATAGGTGAGATGACGTACTGCTGTGGCGATTTCACTGCCCAGGGTAACTTCTTTTGCACATTCAGAGCTTCAGATTTTACATTCTGCAAGATACATTCCCCTCCATGCCACTCTTCCCCCCTCTGCCCCAGATGATGGTAGCAAATGACCATTGCATTCATTTGTGCAGGAAGGAACTGCAGATGCTGCTTTACACCAAAGATAGACACAAAATGGTTGGAACTCAGCGGGACAGGCAGCATCTCTGGATAGAAGGAATGGGTGACGTTTCGGCTCGAGACTCTTCTTTAGACTGAGAGTCAGGGCAGAGGGAGGCACAGAGATATGGAAGGGTAAGGTGAGAAAACAAGAGATCTGCATTAATTTTATTTGCTGGAAAACATCCTACCACCCTTTGTGTAAAAAATGTTGCCCCTTGGGTTCCTATTAAATCTTCGCCCTCCCTCACCTTATACTTATTTCCTCCGATTCTTGATTTCCCCCAGTCGTTTTTCTCAGATCATATGATCATACAACATTTGTCCATTCTGTCATTTTCTCTTCAGAAATCTGGGTTTATGCTGTGATATATACAGAGCAAATTTGGAAATATGTCTTTCTTCTACTTCAAGCGAAATTAATAATCTTAGAGTAAAAGATGCTCAGCAAGAAATGATCATACTATGTTAGAAATCATATTACATTTAACAGTGATGTGGTTAAGTCCAAAAAGGTCATTGCAGAGGTGCATATGGCTAATTGGCTCAGGTGGATTGGGAAAGCAAACAAAATAGAAAAAGACTTGAAAACAGTTACGGGAATATATTATTCTTAGCAATTACATATGCCCCTAAGGTATAAAAACTCCACAGGGAAAGTGCTACAGCCATATCCAACCTGAGAAGTTATAAATTGAATTAGATAAAGAAACTAGATTACAACATTGCCAACAATGAGCAGTATACCTGAGAACAGGGAGAGATCAGCAGTGGATAATCAAGAATTGGATTAAAGTGGAGAATATGAAAGTCACATAACTAGAATCAAAAATAGATTCCATGTGTTTTTTCAAGTACGGTAAATAAACCTGCGAATCTACGAGGCAAAGAAAGTGAAATTGTAATGAAGGATAAAGAAATGGCAGGATCATTAATCAAGTACTTTTTGGTTGTGTTCACAGTTAAGAACATAAAGAACATACCAGACGGAGTAACGTACCCTATATTTTGGAGAAATAAATGTTGATGGTTAAAAAGTACATTGGAAGTCTTAGATTGTTTTTGTTAAGTTTCATGTTTTTGACTTGATTCTTGAAAAATGGAAGAGGGGGGTGGATGGAGTAATGTACCTCGTGGAAAACTGCGCATGCGCATTGACAGCAGCTGCATTCATCCACAGCGGCGGGGGGGGGGGGGGGCAGGAGGCAGGTTGGTGGGCATGTGGGCATTGTGATGTCAGCAGCTGGCAAGCGGTGATTGTTTTTTTTAAAGTGAGTTTTGGTGAACAATTTTATGTGATGTCTGGGGAAATAATTGAGCAAATTTAGAGAGGAGTGCATTTCTGAAATCATAAGTTAAATCACTACCGAAATACATAAAAATCTCCATGTTTTTGCATCCGGTTTTCGAGGAAATACGTTTCAAAGGCAAAATCACACACCCACACACACACAGTTTTAAACTTATATAGATAGATATGATATGATAAAACAGAATAGCTGAAATTTCATTTCTGGGCTACCAGTTATGATGCTGAACCAACAACTCAGAACTTAAAAACCCATCAATGGTAAAATGAAAAACTACATGCAATATATCCAGTGATTTATGGACAAGCCCTAGAAAATGTGCATGAAAGCAGTTGAATTATCATTAAAAATTAACTTCCACTAACAGCCTTCAAAAAATGGAATCCACCATATCTGATCTGCAAGTTGTTTAACCTACAGTATATCAGCAATACTCTCTGGAAGAAACAATATATTCTGGATAGAATTTGTAATCAGCAGTAGAGCCACAGACCTCACCGCTGGCATTAAAGATAGGTACCAATAATAGGTAGCAAAATAATCTCCCAGTGGATCTGGTTAGACCTAGCCTACAACCAAAAGTTGATTACCATGGTCACAGATAGAGTCATGAAGAATAGAGTCAGATAGAGTCACCCATCATGTCCAATTAGACATTTTTGTCCACCGACACTAATCATATTTACCTGCATCGGAGCATATCCTTCGACACCTTGTCTATTTAAATGTGCCTAATAGTCTCATCATTGTCTCATCATTGATTTCACCACCTCCTCTGACAGCGCATTCCAGATATTAACCACTACGTGGAAAAACTCTGTCAAATTCCCTTTCAAAACCATTCCTCTCACCTTAAAACTAAGTCCTCTTATTTGTGATAGCTCTACCATGGCAAAAAAAACCATTCTGATTATTCTAGTAAACCTTCTCTGCATTATCTCCAGTGTAACCATATTGCTCCTATTGCAACCAGAACTGCACACAGTACCATAGCTATAGTCTAAACAGTTTAGTTTAGTTTATTTATAGTTTAAAGATACAGTGCAGAAACGCACCAACCAGAGATCCCTGCACACTAAAGGGCCTGTCCCACTTTCACGACCTAATTCACGACCTCTGCCGAGTTTGCCCTTGACTCATACTCGCAGCATGCTCATCACAAGGTCGTAGGAGGTCGCAGGTAGGTCGTAGATAGGTCGTGATACTAGTCGTAGATACTTGTGGCATCAAGTATGTCGGGGCATTTTTTGAACATGATGGAAAATGTCCACAAGTAAAAAAGGTCGTGAATTAGGTCGTGAAAGTGGGGCAGGCCCTTAACACTATCGTACACACAATAGGGACAATTTACATTTATACCAAGCTAATTAACCAATAAACCTGTCATCAAAGTCAAAGTCAAATTTATTCAAAACTGGCTGTGTTGAGATAGGGGAAAATAAACATTATGCAGTCAATGCAGTCTTAATTGAACATCTCCATCTCATAGAGAGGGGTGGGTGCAGTAAAATGAATTTGCCAGCAGCGATACTCTAAAAAAGAATACAATATACAATAGAATTTAACACAAACATCCACCACAGCATTCTTCACTGTTGTGGAAGGCAACAAAGTTCAGTCAGTCCTCCTCTTTTGTCTTTGGAGTGTGGAAGGAAGCCGAAGATCTCAGAGAAAACCCACGCAGATCATGGGGAGAACGTACAAACTGCATACAGACAACAGCCATAGTCAGAATGGAACTCGGGTCTCTGGTGCTGTCAGGCAGCAACTCTCCCGCTACGACACCGTGCCAGTTTTTTAAAAGATGAAACACTAAATCCTTATTTTTACATTCTATGCCCCAACCTGTGAAGGCAAACAGGCCATAATTCATAATTTATCTGCCGTGTGGATGGTCAAGCTTATTCCCCACCCCACCCCTCCAGAAAACAAGCAGCTCTACTGGAATCAGTCCAGCAATATTTGCCCCTCATCTTGATGGCAGATTATTAGATGTCCGTTAAAAGGGATTCCCAGAACATTGTGAGTGTGATGTTATCAAGCTAGCCAAGCAATACTCTATTCTGAGCCATGGAAAAATATTCTAGTACCCCCTTCAGAAAGGAACATGCGCTTTTTATACATTCGACTGAGGGTAAAGGCAAAATGATACAAAATCTTAAATACCATGATAAATAATTCTAACTTTAAAGTGTTTTATACTTTGAAACATTCTCTGTGGGTAAATTGGAATATATTTAGAAAAAACACGTAGCCTTTGGATTGAGGATGATTTGATCCTACTCACTAAGATGACTCATAAGCCAATGTGGAACAGCACATTCTTCCACAGATGGAGCAGGAGATAAAAACAAGGGGGTGCCTGACAGGACAAACAAGTTTGCAGGAAGGAACTGCAGATAGAAACCTAGAAAATACTATTTGGTATAGGAGTAGGCCATTCGGACCTTTGAGCCAGCACCGCCATTCAATATGATCATGGCTGATCAACTACAATCAGTACCCCTTTCCTGCTTTTTCCTTCGTATCCCTTGATTCCATTAGCCCTAAGAGTTAAATCGAACTCTCTCTTAAAAACATCGTGAATTGGCCCCCACTGCCTTCTGTGGCAGAGAATTCCACAGATTCACAATTCTCTGGGTGAAAATATTGTTCCTCATCTCAGCCCTAAATGGCATACTCCTTATTCTTAAGCTGTGACCCCTGGTTCTGAACTCCACCAACATTGGGAACATTTTTCCTGCATCTAGCCTGTCAAATTCTTTAAGTTTAAACGGCTGGTTTAAACTGAAGGTAGCCATAAAATGCTGGAGTAACTCAGCAGGTCAGACAGCATCTCTGGAGAAAAGGAATAGGTGATGTTTCTGGTCAAGTCTGAAGAAGGGTCTCGATCCATCACCTATTTCTTTCTCTAGAGATGCTTGTCTGACCCGCTGAGTTATTCCAGATTTTTGCATATATCTTCGGACAAACAAGTGGATAGATACAGAGCTTGTGCACACCTTCTGCCATTTCTGCAGATCTTCTCTGTGCTACCAATGCATGGACTCATGTTTCATTATACAGCCCGTTAGATCCTCAGCAGCGGCTGCACTTCCTGAGGGTCCTCAGGAAGCACAACCTGGACTCTAACCTGCTGCTGACCTTCTACCGCTTGTCCATCGAGAGCCTGCTGACATACTGCATTACAGCATGGTATGGCAGCTGCACCATGGCAGACAGGGAGAGGCTTCAGAGGGTAACTAGGACAGCGCAGAGGATCATTGGCTGCCCTCTCCCCTCCCTGATGGACATCTACACCTCCCGCTGCCTTAGCAGGGCAAAGAAGATCATCAAAGACAGCTCCCATCCTGCGTTTGGACTGTTCGACCTGCTGCCCTCTGGAAGGCGCTATAGGTGCATCAAATCCAGGACAACTAGACTCAGAAATAGTTGCTTTCCGAGAATTATAACTACAATTAATTCTAATTCACACATACACTGACTTCACTGCCCAACACCACGGACTTCCATCTGTATATATGTATGTAGCGCCACAGAAATTGTGCACCTATCCCCCCCCCCCCCCCCCCCCCCCTTCTGTTTTTTGTGCTAAATTGTATGTATGCACCGAGTACGAGCAGCTTTCAGTTTCACTGTACATGTATAGTGACAATAAATGGCATATCAATATCAATATCAATCCTGAATGTGTGGCCATGAGCCAGGGACTCCCAAGATTTAGTGAGAGTGCTGGATTTTTAAGAAACGTATGTCCACCTGGTCATCTTTTTTTCCGTAGCTCAGAATAGTGTAAAATAATAACTAAACATGTCTGGTGTTGAGGAAATGTACATATAAGATTGAAATAGATAGACTTACAAGCAGGTGTAAAGAGAATTATGCAAGAAAATGGACTTGGATGGCAGATAGGCCATTATGCTTCTGAATGGTGGGGAAGGTTTTCGGAATATAATGTCTTAACCCTGCTCTCCTCCTTAAGACTCAGGGAACGGTATAGCTTCCCAATGGAAACCAATAAATGTAATTACATGCAAGTAATGTCTGGGAGCAAGTAATAATAATTATGGATTAGCATAGCATTAAATGCTCACTTCAGCCTCATTAATCTGATTTATTTATTATAATATATGATATTTAGTATAATTGTAAGGAACTGGTTCTTAAGCAGCGCAGCCTAAGGGGAACTGAATTACTGACAGCATTAAGATTTCCACATTAAACCAAAGTGAAAGTCTCAGCATCATTACCAGTACAGAATCCGGGCGCATGTTATATTCATCTCAAGACCAATTAATGGAAAATAAATTACAGGCAGACTTTTATACATTCCAGAAAATGATTCTATCTACTGAGTTAAAAGGCTAGGCTTTCGCTTGATGTATACTTGATTTATACCACACCGACACTTGCAGTAGGGTGAACTTGCTTGATATATTTTATTTACAATGGTAAGAAATCCAGGGCCACAGGGGGGTGTTGTCTCTCAACGCTGGTAATCTCAGTCTTATCCCGGCAGCTCAGTCCTGGTCTTCAAAAGAGGAGGCATGATGATCTCAGGCTTTTCCCCGGCGGCTCAGCTTTTGGGGCTTGAAAAGGTGGCACTGGTGGTCTCAAGATGTTCCTGGCAGCTCAGGGTGTAGGCACAGTCCCTCGTTGTCCATGGGCAGGTAAAGGCATTTGCCACAGCCATTCAGTCGTAGTCTCAGTAGAGGTGCTGGCTGCATAGGGCTTCATCTCGGCAGCTCAGTCTTTCCCACATGATGGCGCTGGTGGTCTCGGGTTTGTCCGTTTTCCTTGAACTTACAACGGGAATACAACTAGCAAGGAAGTGCCCCACTTTTTTTTCCTTCTCTCTCCCTTTTCCTTCTTCTCCCTTTCCCTTCTTCTCTCTCCCTTTCCCTTCCCTTCTTTTCTCTCTCCTTTACCCCTTTCTCTCTCTTCTCTTCCCTTTCCCTTCTTCTCTCTCCATTTCTTCTCTCTCCCTCTTCCCTCTCTCCCTTTCCTTCTTCTCTCTCCCTTTCCCTTCTTCTCTCTCCCTTTCCCTTCTTCTCTACCTTTCCCTTTCTCTCTATTCCTTTCATTCTCTCTCCCTTCCCTTCTTCTCTCTCCATTTCCTTCTCTCTCCCTTTCCCTTCTTCTCTCTCCTTTCCCTTCTTCTCTCCCCATTTCCTTCTCTCTCCCTTCTTATCTCTCCCTTCTTCTCTCTCCCTTCCCCTTCTTCTCTCTCCCTTTCCCTTCTTCTCTCTCCCTTTCCCTTCATCTTGCTCCCTTTCCCTTCTTCTCTCCCCCACTCCATTTTCTTCTCTGGCTGGACTGCTTGGGTTTTATAGTGAGTGGGGCGACAAGATTCAGGTGGGCAGACCAATATCAGCTAATTGAACCTAGATGTTGCCAATGATATTGGGGATTGGCCTCTCCTGGCCTGTCAGCACAGTGATAGGTTTCAGAATAACATCCAAGAGAGGTGGCACTGTCACATTAGTGCAAAGTTTAGCCTGTTCTGCTTGAAACGGGAATTCTTCATGGCGTTTTCCTCCATGTATGTCTCATTGGAGTTGCTGACAAGCATATATTTTGTCTGCTCCTTAATATTCTGTAGTATTGCCAAATTCAGAGATGAACTGCCGATTTTTATTTGTAAATGTATTGAGAAAACTTAGGAACTCTCTTACTCATAAGCTGGTAGAGTATTTGAATATATTTAGGATACTTGATAAGCAAGGCAGTAAAAGATTACCATGGGTAGACAAGAATGTGGAGCCTAGGTTGGAACAAATCGGCCAAATTAAGAGGAGCAATAGACCCTTCAGCCTCTCAAGTCTGCTCTGCCATTTAATATGTTCATATGCACAACCCTCACCCACTATTTCACAGCAGGAGGAAGAGAAGATATGAATGATAATGCTGTAAAAAATAAAAAGAGGCCCTTCATGAACTTGTTTTCAATTCATAGCTAATCCCACCAAGATTAAAAGGCAGACTAAATGTGCAGGAAGGAACTGCAGATCCTGGTTTACACCAAAGATAGACACAAAATGCTGGAGTAACTCAGCTGAAGTGTTTCAGGTCGAGATCCTTCTTCACACTAAGGTCAGTCTGAAGAAGGGTCTCGACCTGAAACATCACCCATTCCTTCTCTCCAGAGATGCTGCCTGTCCCGCAAAGTTACTCCAGATGTTTGTGTCTATCTTCAAAGCAAGACTCCCTCCTCCGCAGAGAGGCAGGTAATATGGCACTGAATTCATCAAGACTTTATTGCATTGTGAATATGGAATGATAAATGGTACATTAGGGTCAGATATCAATTGTACCAAGTAATTATCACCTCCTTGGATGTTTTACCATCTTCGCTTCAATTCAACAACATTATTACTGCCTATTCTCCCACCAGCAATAAATACTCTGAATATTACTCTGAGCTGTGCAATACCCTGAGATATTTCATTATTACATTGATCTGAAATGCCAACTATTCCTTAAGGGCCTGTCCCACGAGCATGCGACTCCATGCGGCAAGCGTGACCAAACGTGGTCGCTTGAGCCATACGGCCTCGCGGGGCCGGTCCCACTTCGATTGCCGGAGCCGTATGGAGTTGTGCGGAACTGGTCCTGACATCGCGCGGGGCTCCGAAAAACTGACCGTGTTCAAAAATTCCGCGCGGCAACGGCCTGCCGGCCCGCAGCCGCCTCAACGCTGTATGCACCACCTCGACGGGCGTGCGCAGTGTCTCGACGCCGTATGCAGCGTCTTGACGCCATACGCAGCGAACTTCCCAAGGACTTCGCTCGAGCTTCACGTCATTCACTCGACCTCCGCGCGGCCCCAGCTTCCGGTTTGGTTGCACTCGCCGCATGCATGCGCATGCTGGTGGGACTGGCCCTGTACGGGGATCACTTGACCTCTGCGCGGCCCACGTTTCCAGTTAGATCGCGCTTGCCACATGCAGGTCGCATGCTCGTGGGACAGGCCCTTTAAGTGATTGAAACTTAGGAAGTTTCTTTCGAAACAATAACTTTAAGGGCTGTCCCATTTACGCGACCGTTACAGGCGACTGCCAGCACCGGCAACCAGAAAGACGCTACGACTCTTTGGAGACCTCTCACGACCATAGGAGACCTCTCACGACCAAACAGCCTGTATGGTCATGAGAGGTCTCCTATGGTCGTGAGAGGTCACCCGTGACATGTCAGCATTGGTCGCCTGTATGGTTGTGAGAGGTCTCCAAAGAGTCGTAGCGTCTTTCTGGTCGCTGCTGAATTTTCAACATATTCAAAATTTCGGCGACCTATGACGGGTGCCGGCAGTCACCTGCAAAGGTTGCGTAAGTGGGGCAGGCCCTTTAGTTTTCTCTCTCCACTGAGCGCCTGGAGATTATGTCCAACTTTTTCAATTTTTATAACAAAGAACCTCTCCTGGAACTATTTTTTGTGGCTGCAGGAGCTTGTCGGGGTTAGTATATTCTGCATTGGCACTCAATTCCTGACCTCACAAAGGTTCTACTATCTTCAGCTGTAAAGACATTGCAGAATCGCTCCTACTCATCTCCATTAATGTAGCTGCAAAGACACTGAGGAAGCTTCAATTGACTTAGAACAATGTAGCAGTCTTAAAAACCAACACATTCATTACACTCGCCACTAACCTACTGGCTGCACTCGCTCACTGTCATCAACCAAATAAATGCCAGCAAATCATTAAAGCGTCCTCAGCAACACATGAAAAATCATTAATATTGAACAATTGGAATGCAAGGGAGGTATTTTCGTATTATGGTACATTAAACCTGCAAGGAGACATCATAGTCTCACACCATCTTGAGCCGGTAATAGAAACTCCCATTCCTTTCGAGATCTTCATTTATAATATTGGAGCAGCCCACATAACAGCAGGAGGAGAGTTTCTTCATCACGACCTTACCGCATATTAGGATGCCACTTCTCAGCAGTTTCAATGACAATTCATTCAGTCGTTAAATGCTCACATCCCAGTAATGTTTTTCTAGCACCAGAGATTCTCTGATATCCAGAGTCCTAGTTCCTATTGTCGGAGGCACTTTGTTATGAATCATCTCAGTAACTACGTTACTACCCAACCACAACAATGCAGTGCCCCCACAGTGGTTGTTGGATAATTACAGTGGAGATATGTAACAGCAGATGGCTTGAAGGGTGATTGCAAGGAGCGCCAAACTTAAGTGATCTAATTTTAAACAATGCTGGCTGACTGCAAACAGTGGTAGGCTTGGTTGACAGTCAATAGTGATACTGGTGGGGAATTAGCAACGATAGGAGCCAACCTAGGAGTGAATTTATGCTCCACGGAGTCTTTGCCACTTCTCTGTTCAGGACCTCAGCAATCCTAGTAATCTCTCAGTGGCAGAAAACCCTCACAGTATCTGCAAACAGTTGTATGCACATGATGCTTGTAGTCACTCTGAGCCTTGTCGACGCACTCACTCATTTGGTGGTTTCTGTCTGAGAACTGGCCACTACCCTTAGGCTTAAAAGTATGGGTTCCGGGTTCCACACAAAGCCACTGTGGCATCGGGAACAATGCCGGGTCAGTCAGTGACCACACCGGCACTCGTAGAAGGGTGAACTGATGGGATTTATTACTTTACAGTAGTATGAAAGACAACGACTGCACGGTGGTGCTGCCCCTTGACATCAGGGGCGCATTACGGTGGCGCTGGCCATCTTGGGGTTGTCTCGGCAACTCAATCCGTGTCTACGAAGGAAGAGACGTGACAATCTCAGGCTTCTCCCTGCCGCTCACCATTACCCTGAGTTGAGGCGCTGGTGGTCTCAGGTTCACACTGGCGGCTTAGCTTTGGGCTTGAGGAGGCGATGCTGGCAGTTTCTGGATTATCCTCATGGCACAGTCTTTGCCTGTGTGTGTGTGTGTGTGTGTGTGTGTGTGTGTGTGTGTGTGTGTGTGTGTGTGTGTGTGTGTGTGTGTGTGTGTGTGTGTGTGTGTGTGTGTGTGTGTGTGTGTGTGTGTGTGTGTGTGTGCGCGTGCGTGCATGTGTGTGTGTGTGTGTGTGTGTGTGTGGTGTGGGCACAATCCCTCATTGTCCGTGGGCACGAAGAGGCACAGGCATCTCAGGTTTGCCACGGTCACTCTATCTTAGCCTCAGTAGAGGTGCTGGCTGTCAAGGGCTTTTACCCGGCAGTCAGGTATTGACCACATAGTGATGCTTGTGGTCTCAGGTTTGTCCCAATGGCTCAGTTTTCCTCGAACTGTCTCTCCTCTAGCTAAGATGCCAGGATTGTATAAGGAGTAGGTTGACGAGGTTCAAGTGATTTCGGCTAATTGGACCCAACTGTTACCTATCATGCTGGAGATTAGCCTCCTTCATCCAGTGATAGGGGGTCAAAAACAGCATCCAAGGGAACGGCAAACCATATACAAGAAACATTGCACTTCTCCCCTCCCCCCCCACACCCCCCCACCCCACCCACCCCCACCTCACCAAACCCCCCCCCCCCCACACCACCTCACCCAACCCCCTCCCCCCCACCACCACCACCCCATTTTCAACATCTCCTATGGGATTTGTGGTTGACCTCACCAAACCCCCTCCCCCCTGACACACTTCCGTGTGCATGCCATCACCTATGCATTTTCAACATCTTATATAGGATTTGTGGTTGAACTGATAATATTCTGAACACTTCCGTGTGCATGCACATCAGCTAGTGTTTAAGGGCAGACATGTTAAAATTGTACCTAAATATTCTGAAACAGTTGATGCCAATTCTCCATTTTGAATCATTTCTCAATATTGGTTTCATTCTGTTGTAGATCATATTAGTGGATTTGACACAAGACCTTTCAGCAGATTGGTGGAGTAGAGGGGGGCCCTGTACTACATCAGTTTGAAGAAGGTTCTGAGCAAAATGTTGTCAGACCATGTCCCTCAGGAAAAGCTACCTGACCCTCTGTGTTCCTCTGCTTAGCCACAAACTGTGAACTCAAGTACCAATCAAACCAAACCAAACCTCTGAGGAACCTGTCCCCATTGGCTTAGCTGCAGGATGCCTGGTGACTCACCAATTACAAATTCCTCCTCTAAACTATCCTGTACTTTTTGAGAAGTGGCAGGATCTGAGCTGGTGGAAGCACGTGCCAGATGGGGTGAAGCAGTATTTTCTTCTGACTCTATAGGCTCATCAGCTGGGGATTGGATTGATAGGATTTTTTGGATATCTGTGATGAGAAAGACATAGGGAGTGGTCATGGTGATGGGAGTTATTGACAATAGACAATAGGTGCAGGAGTAAGCCATTCAGCCCTTCGAGCCAGCACCGCCAATCAAAGTGATCATGGTCGATCATCCCCAATCAGTACCCCCTTCTTGCCTTCTCCCCATATCCCCTGACTCCGCTATCTTTAAGAGCCCTATCTAACTCTCTCTTGAAAGTATCCAGAGAACCGCCACCACTCTCTGAGACAGATAATTTCACAGACTCGCAATTCTCTGTGAGAAAAAGTGTTTCCTCGTCTCCGTTCTAAATGGCTTACCCCTTATTCTTAAACTGTGGCCCCTGGTTCTGGACTCCCCCAACATCGGGAACATGTTTCCTGCCTCTGGCATGTCCAAACCCTTAATAATCTTATATGTCTCAATAAGATCCCCTCTCATCCTTCTAAACTCCAGAGTATACAAACCCAGCCACTCCATTCTCTCAGCATATGACAGTCCTGCCATCCCGTGAATTAACCTTATAAACCTACGCTGCAGTCCCTCAATAGCAAGAATGTCCTTCCTCAAATTAGGGGATCAAAACTGCACACAATACTTCAGATGTGGTCTCACACATCACTGTACAACTGCAGAAGGACCTCTTTGCTCCTATACTCGACTCCTCTTGTTGTAAAGGTCAACATGCCATTCGCTTTCTTCGAGTTGACATGTTAGAGTTCCACATTTATTCCATCTTCATTTTATGAGCACAAAGAAATTGTGCAATAAAGGAGAACTGGGATGTGAGATGAAAGATTAAAAATGAACATGTTTCATGATCTCAATTCCTCAGTTGAACACTTTTGCTATGGTGGACAAGACAACCATTGGTGTAATTTTTCAAGGAATATAAAAAGCAGCATTTGCACACTCTTGTTGGAATTCATAGCCCAGGGCCAATCTGAATGGAGGACATATGGTGGTCACGAGAACATAGAAGCCCAGTGCAAATGAAGGAAGGTGTGCACCGTCTTATAAACTGCTCACCTATGTGCTCTGTCCTGCCTGCAATTTCCATCTCAACCTTATCTGGCACCTTGGAACCCACGAAACCAGAGTAGAAGCAATTCATTCTCAATATTCTTACCATAGAGGAATTTCAATATAATTTAACCAGACTGATTCATGGTATGACAGGGTTATTAGGAAAGCTTGGATCAACTGGGCATAAATTCACCCATATTCAAAAGAATAAGAGGGGATTTTGTTGAAGTGTACAGCATTTTGATATGGCTAGACATACTGAATGTGGAGAAGATGTTCCCCTGGCTAGGGTTTCATACGATCATAGGTGATAGGAGCAGAATTAAGCCATTCGGCCCATCAAGTCTACTCCGCCATTTAATCATGGCTGATCTATCTCTCCCTCCTAATCCCATTCTCCTGCCTTCTCCCGACATCCCTGACACCCGTACTAGTCAAGAATCTATCCATCTCTGCCTTAAATATACCCGTTGACTTGGCCTCCACAGTCTCCCGTTTACAGGAATCATAGATTCATGATATGTGGCATGGGGTGGGGAGAAATGTCTTCAAAGGTTGGAGTCACTGAATATATTTAAAGATGGAAATAGATAGACTTCTGAAGACAAAGACTTTAAGGGATATCAGGAGTGGGAATATGGTATTGAGATAGAGCATCAGGAATAATATTTAATGGTAGAGCATGATTCAAGGGCTGCATGGCAGATGGGCTGCCTAGGATAAAGTGTGCAAGCCCATCATCGTAAACACGCTCTTCCTCAATGTAGCACAATCTGTGTGCGTTGAAAGTACCTTGTAACAACCCAGCACCAGCACCCTCCACCCCAAACCCCTCAGAAAATCTGCAATTGCAGTCGGCAGTTCTTGTTAACTTCTGCAAAAGGAGGGAGTGCTGATTCTACCATGAGTAGTTAATTGTGTGTAGGATGATTTGAGCATCTGTGAGTATTGGATATATCATCTATCTATCTATATATCTATAAAACTCTGGGGCCATCCGGCTGACTGCCGTCCGGCGCCCTTCCTGCCTTTCGATTCATGCCCGATACTCTCAGATGTCCAATCGGAATGGCCGATGCTCGCAGATGTCCAATCGAAATGGATCCATTTGCATGTACGGCTGCCGGCTACATTTCTTCCTTTGATTCATTGCCACGCCCAATCCAGACGCTCAATCTCCGAGATCTTTTCCATTTCGGTAGAGATTTCGCGTTTCTTTCTAAGTATCCGCTCCTCATTACATTTCGTCGTGTTGAAGTGCACGTTTTTAATCAAATCCTTCTCCCCCCCCACCCCCAAGTATTTCAAAAATAAACTGGCTTCTCCATTTACATGTCAGCTTCCAACACACTTCGAAACAAAGTTGCAAGACAGGAACATTCTGAACGTTTCACTGCTGCAGCAGGCAGGGGAGGTGCCATTGGATTTTTTTTTAAATCCACTGCTGAGGGAGACAGGGCAATGCTGGAATCTTACTTTTGGGAACGGCTTCAGTTCCATTGGAGGAGACGGGTGCATGGTGGAATATTGGGTTGGGAGATCACACCATTGGGGGAGCAGACCCAACGGGTCTGCACTTGGTCTAGTATAATATTAAAACTCTCGCCCCATCCGACCGCCTGCCGTACGGATCCCTTCCTGCCTTTCGATTCATTCCCGCCGTGCGATGTCACAATGCCCGATGCTCGCGGACGTCCAATCGCGATGCCCGACGCTCGCAGACGTCCAATCGGAATGGATCCATTTGCATGTACGGCTTCCGGCCGCGTTTCTTCCTTTGATTCTCTGCAACTCCGAAACCGGACGCAGAATCGCCGACATCTTTTCCATTTCGGTAGAGATTTCGCTTTTCTTTCTAAGTATCCGCTCCTCATTACATTTCGTCGTGTTTAAGTACACTTTTTTAATCAAATCCTTAACCGCACCACCACCCCCCACCACAATATTTCAAAAATAAACAGGCTTCTCACCCATAGAAGCAGCCCCAGCCCCAGCCCCCTGGTGAATGTTCCATCGTGTGATGTCACAATGCCCAATGCTCACAGATGGCCAATCGGAATGGATCATTTACATATGCCTTTGCAGGAGCCCAGCCCCTGGTGAACGTTCCATCGTGTGATGTCATAATGCCCAATGCTCAAATACATTGTTGCCATAGAGAACGCTCAGCGATTATTCAAATTCTTCACTAACTGTCATTCTGGTTTGCTTGTGAAGTGAAAAGTCCTGAATTGCATTTGTCTGATGCAGGAAGATTGTTCCAGATGTTGAGGAAGTCCAGGACAAGCGGGACACAGTTTAAGGATAAAGGGGAAATCCTTTAGTACTGAGATGAGGAAAACATTTTTCACACAGATAGTGGTGAGTCTCTGGAACTCTCTGCCACAGAAGGTAGTTGAGGCCAGTTCATTGGCGATATTTAAGAGGGAGTTAGATGTGGCCCTTGTGGCTAAAGGGATCAGGGGGTATGGAGAGAAGGCAGGTACAGGATACTGAGCTGGATGATCAGCCATGATCATATTGAATGGTGTTGCAGGCTAGAAGGGCCGAATGGCCTACTCCTGCTCTTAATTTCTATGTTTCTCTGTTTCCCTCTCCTCACCCCTCTTCCTCTCCCTCTCCCACCCATCCCTCTCTACCCTACCCCCTTCCCTCTCTCCCCCCGCCCCCTTCCCCTACCACTCTGTCCCTCTTCCACCAGTCCCCCTACCCCTCCCTCCCCACTCTCCCACCTCTCTCCCCTTACCCCACCCCTCTCCCTCCCTCCCTCACCCCTCTTTCTACCCCTCCCTGTCACACCCCTTCCCCTCCGTCCCTCTTCCACCACTCCCCCGTCCCTCTTCCTCTTCCACCACTCCCGCTACTCCTCCCTCCCTCCCCACCACTCTTCCACTTCTCTCCCCCCCCTCCCTCTTTCCCCTTTCCCCCCTCTCTCCCCCCACCCCTCTCCCCCTCCCATCCCACTCTCCCCCTCCCTCCACACTCTTCCCTCTCTCCCTCCTCATTCCCTTACCGTGCACAGTCTCTGTCTTTAAGAAGGAACTACAGATGCTGGAAAATTGAAGGTAGACATAAAAAAAGCTGGATAAACTCAGCGGGTGCGGCAGCATCTATGGAGCGAATTGAATGGTCAATGTTTTTGGCCGAAAACCCGGAAGAAGAGTTTCGGCCAAAAACGTTGCCCTTTTCCTTCGGTCCATAGATGCCGCTGCACCCGCTGAGTTTATGCAGCTTTTTTGTTGTTGTACAAGCCTCTCTCTCTCTCTGCCCTTCTTCTCTCTTCTCTCGACTCATGCACGCCCGCTCCAACCCCTCCCCACACTTCCACCTCTCTCCCCCATCCTTCCCACCCCCTCTCCTCCCCCTCTTCCCCCCCCCCCCCTCTCCACCCTCCTCCTCACCTTCCTCACACAATATTTTTTGTGGGGGACGGGTCCACAGTGCGTGTGACTGTTTGTGGAGGCAGCCACGCACTCTCCATTCAAGAAGACGCTCATCTGTTTGTGGAGGCGCGAGCTTAGTGTGTGACCAAAGATCTTATAGCGGAGCTCACCGCTACAAGATCTTTGTGCGTGACGCCACACGCCCCCCCGCCCCCTTTGGTGCAGGAGGCGCGCGCAGCATCTGAACGTTCAGCGATTGTTCGAATTCTTCACTAACCGTCATTCTGACTTTGCTTGTGAAGAGAAAAGTCCTGAATTGCATTTGTCTGATGCAGGAAGATTGTTCCCGATGTTGGGGAAGTCCAGGACAAGCGGGACACAGTTTAAGGATAAAGGTGAAATCCTTTAGTACTGAGATGAGGAAAACATTTTTCACACAGATAGTGGTGAGTCTCTGGAACTCTCTGCCACAGAAGGTAGTTGAGGCCAGTTCATTGGCTATATTTAAGAGAGAGTTAGATGTGGCCCGTGGCTAAAGGGATCAGGGGGTATGGAGAGAAGGCAGGTACAGGATACTGAGTTGGATGATCAGCCATGATCATATTGAATGGTGGTGCAGGCTCAAAGGTCCGAATGGCCTACTCCTGCACTTAATTTTTCCCTCTCCCCACCCCTCTCCCTCTCCCACCCATCTCTCTCTCCCCCATCCCCCTTCCCTCGCTACCGCCACCCCTTCCCCTACCCCTCTGTCCCTCTTTCACCACTCCCCCTACCCCTCCCTCCCTACTCTTCCACTTCTATCCCCTTACCCCACGCCTCTCTCCCCACCCCCACTCTTCCCCTCCCTCCCCCTCTCTCCCCCACCCCATCCACTACCCCTCTGTCCCTCTTCCACCACTCCCCCGTCCCTCTTCTACCACTCCCGCTACCCCTCTACCCCTCCCTCCCTCCCCACTCTTTCACTTCTCTCCCACTCTTTCACTTCTCTCCCACTCTCTCCTCCCCCTCTCCTCACCTCTCTCCCATCCCTCTCTCCCCCCCCCCCCCTTCCCTGTCTACCCCACCCCCTTCCCTCTCTCCCACCACCCCCTTCCCCCTGTCCCTCTTCCATCACTCCCGCTACCCCTCTCCACCTCCCTCCCCACTCTTCCACTTCTCTCCCCCTTCCCCTCCACTCTCCCTCCCGACTTTCCCCTCTTTCCCCCCCACACCTCTCCCCATCCTTCCCTCCTCCCCATCCCCCCTCCCCCACATCTCTCTCCCCATCTCTCACCCCTCTCCTTTCCCTCCCAGATCTATCCCGTTTCCTCCTCCTCCCTCCCCTCTTCACAGTTCACACCTCACGCCCCCCCCCCCCCCCCCCCCCCCCCGCAAACGCTGTTGGGGAAACAGACCCAACGGGTCTGCACTTGGTCTAGTATAATAATATAATTAAGCAGTTAATTTCCAATATAACTAAGCAGTTGTTGAAAGTTAGATTTGTTTTCATGGATGTCAAGCACCCAGGTGAGATCAATAATTTTTCTCTCTGCCATTGCCAGGACCTGGAGACGTAATCCTTGTCATTCCCCTGCTTAGCCATCTTTGCCCATTGATGCTTATATGCCCATTGAACCTATATACTGGTTAACTTCTTGGGACCTTGAGCATGCAGGATCCTAACGGTGGTTTGAGATAGGATTTCTCAAATGAGAGACAATAGCTATCATGGCTACAATCAGTCATAGTTCCCTTCAGCTTATGCCTGGAACTTCAAAGATGACGTAATTATTGTGCATAAAAAAGGAGCATGGTGGCATGAATCTCACAAATTCACGAATACAAAAATTCACAAAAATGAATGTAAGCATGAGTTTCTTCTGCATGCAGCACTAAGACAAACTATTTAAACATTAATCATGCCTGATTAAAATGTTTCAAGCATTCCCTAACAAAGCATAACAATTCCAATTCAGTCCCTTCAAGTAACAAGTTTCTGAATCTGTCTATTATAAGAACATGAGAAATAGGAAGCAGAGGAGGACAACTGCCCCCCTGAGCCATGTCCACCTTTCATCAAGGTCATATCTGATCTCCCACCTCAGTGCCATTTTTCAGCACTTTTTTCCTTTCCCCCAATTCCCTAATGTTCAAAAATGTTCAAAAAGAGAAGGAATGGAAACACTTTTAAGCAGTATAATAAAGTTTAGCTGGCATTTTACCTACCGGTTGGTTTTCCTTGATCCTGAAAACTCCAATGAGCCAATCAAAATGCCCGGTCAGCGAAGGAGATTGCCTAAGGCGGCCCTGGACTGCCTGTAACTACATAGCGACCCCACTCCACTGCACTACAAGTTAAAAAAGAACCATGCCGACCAAATTTTACTCGTGGAAAATTTTCAACATGCTGAAACATTTTCCGCAACCTAGCTGAGGCCGCGAGTATTCAGGAAGTTCCCTCGAGCATGAAGGAGAGTTCCAGTGACCTCATAGGATCTCCTAGGACCATGTGTCGACCATGCTGCGATCTTGAAGGTCGAAGACACTCTTCTAAACTCGCAGATTAGGTCGCCGCAGTGGGACAGCCCCTTTATTCACAACACTGCACCCTGGTCATAGACTCTGCAGACGAGGAAAACAATTCTACCTGCGTTTAGTCCATTGTCTTTTAAGAATTTTATTTGCTCCAATGACATCACTTTTCATTCTTTTGAACTGCAGAGAATACATTCCCAATCTGCTCATCTATCCATTCCTGGAACGATCTTTTGACCACTTTACAACAGCCCCTCAAGTGGATCTATTCTCTCTAAAAGCAATTCTTTCAAAACTCTGGCTTCTGATCATCAAGTATTTGGCGTTTATGAGTTTTCATCAGCACCAGCTTCATTAATATAGACACAAGAAATTGCAGATGCTGGACTCTAGATCAAAATACTAAGCAGGTCAGGCAGCATCTGGGGAGGGAATGGACATGTGACATTTCAGGTGAGGATTCTACCTCAATACTTCATTAATATGTATTTTTATGAATACTTAGTTCTTTCAGTTCCTCACTTTCACTTGTTGTAGGAAGGAAATGAGGAAATGCAGATGCAGGTTTAAACTGAAGATAAACACAAAATGCTGGAGTAACTCAGCGTGATGGGCAGCATCTTTGGAGAGAAGCAATGGCCATTCCTTCTCTCCAGAGATGCTGCCTGTCCCGCTGAGTTACTCCAGCATTTTGTGTTTATCCTCAATTTCACTTGTTCCCCAATTTTCACATATATCGTAGCAGGTTTTTGTGTGTCTTCTCCATGAAGGCAGATGCAAAGCAGCAATTTATTTCCTCCACTGTTTCTTCATTCCCCACTATTAGTTTTCCTGTCTATCTCTGTACGGGATCATCATTGATCCTTGTACCTTTAAAAGCTCTTACAGTCCATTGATTTGTTCCTCTCCAGTCTATTCTTGCAGTCTACATTTCATTTTGCCTTTCTTCATCAATTTCTTGCGTCTCATTTGCCGAGTTATAAAATGCTCCCAAACTTTAAGCCCACTACTATTTTAGCAACTTTATAAGCCTGTTTCAGTGATTTATTATCTTTAATTTTACTTGTCAGCCATGGATGAATCACTCTTCCTTTTGGGTTTTTGTGCCTGCAAGGAATATATTTTATTTGCAGCTTATATATTATTTCCTCAAATGCTGACCAGTTCCTGTTCTCCATCATACCCTTTGATGTATTTTCCTAATCAATCACAGCTATCCCTCCTCTCATACCTTCATAGTTTATTTATTTTACATTTAAAACCCTGGTTTTGCATTGAATAATATCAATGTAATAAGCAATTCAAATACAAATTCTATCACATTTTGGTCACTCTTTTCCAAAGACCCATTGACAACAAAATAAACGATTCATTATTTCACAATGCCAACAAAAAGATCCAAAATAGCTTTTTCTCCAATTGACTCAATGTATTGATCCAGATAAGTGATTCCTATGCATTCCATGAATTTTATAGCAAATTTGATTTGCATTGAGATGATAGTCTCCCATTACATTTGGTTTTGGTTATTATTGCCACATGAACCAAGGTACACTGAAAAGCTTTGTTTGCATGCTTTCCAAACAGATCAGATATACTAAACAAAGATACAATCATTTCAAACTCGATACAATAGATAGAGCAAACATTACACCACTATTTGCAGCCTATAAATAATTCTGACTATTTTTTTCCCTTGTCTATTTCTCAGTTTGACACCAATTTATTCTAATTCTACTTCACAGTATGTCAGGCCAAGTTATTTTACACCACTGCAATGATGTAATTGTAGCGGACAGGAAGGCACTACAACGGGTGGTGAAAACTGCGCAGTACATCATCGGTGCCCCGCTCCCTGCCATGGATGCCCTCCACCGAAAACGGTGTCTGAGACGGGCCAGGAAGATCATTAAAGACCCCTCCCACCCCAACCATGGACTGTTTGCCCTCCTCCCATCAGGGAGGTAGTACAGGAGCCTCAGGTCTCGTACCAGTAGGATGAGGAACAGCTTCTACAATAATACCATCACATTGCTGAACTCGGAGTCCCGCCGATAGACTTCTCCAGTCTCTCCGTCCACATTGTTCGATTATTGTTTGATTATTCTGTATTTTTATTTTTATTTCTATATTGCACTATACTAGGGACTGACGCTAAACTGCATTTTCGTTGTACCCATACTCGTATTTGTGCAATGACATTAAAGTTGAATTGAATTGAATTGATCTTCACCCTTATTAACAGTGCTTCATCATTCCATATGCCTTTTTTGCCTGTCTCTAAAAGCAAAACATGCTTGAACATTGAACTGTTTCTATAACGGCAATTAGATCGCAACTATGTACTTCTATTTGTACATCTAATTCATTTCCCTTGTTGAGAATGCCGCGAGCATTCAGATACAACATCTTTAATTTTGTCCTAATAGCCCTGTCCAACTGCACGAGTTCATTCCAGAGTTCTCCCGAGTTTGCCCTGATTCGAACTCGGAGATTTACGGTAATGGCCGCTCGTAAGTACTCAGGGCTCTCGTGGACATTTTTCAACATGTTGAAAAATCTTCACGAGCCTTTCCGTGTACCTGCCGTTAGCGTTACAAGCCGCTAAGAGACGTCCCCGAGCTCCGAAGTAGTCTGTCAAAGAAGATTGATAATGGTAGTTTCAAATTAATTCCATAACTATTCTGCTTGGCTGTTAGGAATCTACCTATAATTACCCAATCTATTTTGAAAATAATGCTTCCGATCACCAGTGATAAAAAGTTTAACAAGTTATTTTTACAGGAACATTTCTTTGTAAATGAATTAAACATGTAATGTTGTCTATTATCAAATATTACATACATCTACTGCAAATTCAGTCTTAAATATTAAATGATTTCCCAAACGTTTTGAAGCAGATGTTAAGATCAAGAGGAATCAAGTACAAATATTTGGCATGGAGAATAGAGATTAAATGCTTAGTAGGAAGCGAATATTTTAAAAACAAAAATAATATTTATTGTGGAATATATTCATGGTAGCCCACCTCAGTTCAGTTTAGTTTATTGTCACGTGTACTGAGGTACAGTGAAAAGCTTTTGTTGCATGCTAACCAGTCAGTGGAAAGACAATACATGAGTACATTCGAGCCATTTACAGTGTATCGATACATGATAAGGGAATAATGTTTAGAGCAGATAAAGCCAGTGAAGTCCAATAAAAGATAGTCAGAGGGTCACCAATGAGGTACCCAAACCATAGCAGTGATACATCCTGATAAATTGGAAGGAATCTCAAGGAATGTAGTTTCCCAATGCAGAGTTTGCCTGATATGATCCATATACAGTGACCATTTATTTGCTGGTGGAGTTTTGTTGGTTCATTTTAAAGGCTAGAAAATGTTAAACGATATGCCAACTCCTACACCTATAGTTCTGTTGTGTACTCCTACCATACAAAGCATTGAACTGTACTTTTACATTCTTGCCATCTCTAAGTTAATGTCACATTCAAAAAATATGATGCAGAAATTAACCTGCAGAAAAGACTTAAAATGGTCATTAAATTGAAAGTAGATGGCGGAGAGATTCAACTGTACCAAATTGTGTAGATTGATAAAATACAAATTAAATTTTTAGATATAAGTATATATCTAGTGCATCTCAAACTAGCTAAAGACAGTTGAATATAATGCAAGAGAGTCAAGAGTCAATGTAATGCAACTAAACTCTCTTAATCTGTTTAAAAGGACCCAGGAAATTAGCGAGGAGGGTAACACTGCATGCCTTGAAAAAACACATAACTGAATGTCAACCAAGTACAAATTGAATTGAAAAAAAAAACCCCAAAAAGCCCACGTCATTCAGGAGGGAACAACAGTAAATCAAAACATATCATGTACATTTCATTTGTACTGGCCATTAAAAAACTCTAACAATTTACCAAAGGGTAAAAAAAAAATGAACATTATGCTTGAAACAGACAGTCCTTCGTTATTCTTCACATCCATTAGTGACAATGCAGTTTATGCTTAAGCTCCAGGCAGTGTTTTTTTGAGCAAACTCCTTTTGCAGTCCGATCAATGTCAAGTGGCGTTAACAGCAATGTTTAATTCTATCAATATGGAACCAATTGTGTTATATTGCTTGCTCATTGATTTCACATTGTGCTAAGGTTTTTCACTTACAAAGGCTAAATTTCCGACGCTGCCACAAACAAGTGACAAATACCTTTAAATGCTTTGTGCTGAATCTTTACTCATTGCAGTTCTTAGATTCTCCCCATTGCCACACACTTCCAATCACAATATCTTCAAGCTGCAGGCTAATGATAAGATAATACAATGTTTGCCACTCATATTAACTTTAAAAAATATATTTTATTAAATGCCCAAATTGCATTCACAATGATGTTTGCATTCAGCTGTGGCTACCTCAATCAGTGAACCATTGAGAAGCGTTGTCTGATTGTGGTGAGCTGCGATGATGAATAAAAACAAGACCTACACATAGAGAGACAATCTTAAGCTAAAAAGACATGTGGAACAGGTTCTTTGAGTTACTGGAAAATATTGAGGAAGAGGGTGAGAGAAGTCCAATTGATTTTAAATTGGCTTGTTAAAAAGTATTCAGTTTAATTTGGGGGAACTTCAAAACCTATTTAACTTAAGTGTTCAATGAATATGTAATTGTTTTGAACAGGCCAAGCAGAGTTCATTGTGAGATCAATTTTCATTAATTAAAATTATTTTGCAGTAATAATATGGAGTGCCCACAATTATAGAATTGTCTTGTAGAAACTTTTAAGAGCTTATTAGAATTCAGTACTTAGGCTGCTGCAACCAATCTTTCCAGTTGTCTAATCCTTCTAAATGTCTAAACCTCTACCTCTAAGCCCTCTGTGCAAGACCTGCCCTTCAGTATGTTCTTTTCAATGAACTGAGAATGTTAATTAAGTTTTTTTTAAATTAGAGATACAGCGTGGAAACAGGCCCTTTGGCACACCGAGTCTGCATCGACCCGTAATCCCCGCACATTAACACTATCCTACACACACTGGGGACTTTTAAACATTTTATACCAAGCCAATTAACCTACAAACCTCTATGCCTTTGGAGTGTGGAGGGAAATCGAAGATCTTGGAGAAAACCGAAGATCTCGGAGGAAACCGCAGCAGGTCACGGGGAGAACGTACAAACACCATACAGACAAGCACCCATAGTTGGGATCGAACCAGGGTCCCTGGTGCTGCAAGGAAATAGCTCTACCGCTGTGCCACCGTGCTTGTTCACATTTATAATGATTTTATCCACGATATGCAAGAAGATTCTTGTGGAAATGTGACTCCTTTGTCAGCAGTCTGCAGGGATTTAAAATTTCTGAGCTATTAAGAGGGGAAGTTCTGAGGACCTGATACTTAAGGTAGAGAACATGCAAAGATCATGGCAAGGCATCAAGTTTTCTCCCTTCACTCTCCAATTTCTTACATAAGTTCCAGCTCCAGTTGCAAATGCTTGTCACTTCCTGGGATGAGCAGAGTGATCAAATATTGAAAAAGCACTGCAGCATTCCCATTTAAAAATGATCATACAAAAACAAATTATGTTGTTGCATTTCAACAAATGGTGAAAAGTATTTGTATTTGTAGAAACGTTTCCTTCAAACAGTTTTGTACTCAGGAGAATTAACTTCTGCTTGTATTCACCAATGCAACAGTTGGTAGAAGTTTAGTTTAGTCTGTTTTTTATTGCCATGTGTACAGCGAAGAGCTTTTGATTGCATGCCATCCAGTCAAAGAAAGACTATACATGAATACAATCAAGCTGTCCACAGTGCATGTATAAAGGGTATAACATTTAGTGCAAGATATAACATTGAAATCCAATAAAGTCAAATTAAAGATAGTTCAAATGTCTCTAATGAGGTGGATGGGAGGACAGGATCGCACTGTAGCTGGTGAGAGGATCATTTACTTTTCATAATAGCCAGGAAGAAACTGCTCCTGAATCTGCAAGTTTGTGTTTTCAAACGTTTGTACCTCTTGACTTATGGGAGAGGGGAGAAGAGGGGGTGACTGGGATGGGACTGGTCCTTGATTATGCTGGTTGCCTTACTGAGGCAGCATGAAGTGTAGATGGAGCCAATGGAAGTGAGGCTGGTTTGTGTGATGATCAGGGCTATGTCCACAACTTCCTGTCATTTCTTGCGGTCTTGAATGATACTGTGATGCATCCTGATAAGATGCTTTCTGTGGGGCATCCGTAGAAGTTGGGGACACACTGAATTTCCCAAGCCTTCTAGCAAAGTAGAAGGAAAGCATTGGTGCTTCCTTGACCATAGTTTCGATATGGCTGGTCCAGGTGAAATTGCTATTTATATTTATAACTAGGAATTTGCAGTTTTCGACCTCCTCTCCTTCAGCACCATCAATGTAGAATGGGTGTGTGTTTTGCTTTGCTTCCTGAAATCAAGCACTATCTCCTTTGTCTTACTGACAATGAGGGAGAGGTTGGTGTCTTGGCAAAATGGTGCAAGATTCTCAATCTTCTTTCTGTGTTCCATAGTGTCATTCTTCACAGTGGTGTCGTCTGAGAACTTGTAGATTGAGTTGGATTGGTATTTGGCTGCAAGGTCGTGGGTGTTTCAGGAGTATAATAGGGGCTGATAATGCATCCTTTAGGGGCACCAGTTTTGAGGATTATCCTAGAGGATGATTTGTCACCCATCCTCACTGATTGCGGGCTGTTGGTCAGGAAGTCAAGGATCCAGTTGCAGAAATGATTGCTAACTCTGTGTTCCACAAGTTTGGAGATGAACTTGCTTGGAATAATGGTATTGCAAGCAGAGCTGTAAGTGGACGTTGCGGTGCATAGTTCTCAGAGCAAGTAATAAGTGCCCAGAATGTCAGCATGGTCTTCCTTGGTAGATATTCAGCGTGTGCAAATACACAGCAACATTGCAATCATGTTCTCAGGAATGTTTATATTCCATTTTTCATGGTGCTACAAATGAACACTATCCACATGCTTCCAGCACACTCTGGTTACATAAGTGACCAAATAGCAAATATAAAAAAAGGAACATCTTCATCGTGCCTTGACTGAATGCCAAAAGAAAGTTGTTAACATTGGACAATCCTGATATTGTCAAAGCCATCCTGCCACACCAACCACACTTCTTGGTCAAAAGATTGCGTGTTCAAGCCACACACCAAAGACTTGAGCACAAACACAAAACTAAATCAGTAGATACTGTATATATGAAATATAGACAGAAAATGTTGAATTTACTCAGCAGAACAGGCAGCTTCTTAGGACATAGAAATAAGGTTAATGTCAGGTCAAAGTGGTAGCTCTGCTTCTCTCTCAACAGATGCTATTTGATTTACTGAGCATTTGAAGCATTGTCTATTTTAATTACATGAGTACAAAAACTAGGTTGATCCCTCAAAACAGCACTAAAAATAGTCCCATTGCTGAAGGCTACATCAAACTCTGCCACTCTTTAACTTCAGATGTCTGTAAAATATTTCAGAGCATGGGAGTTCTCTGAATATCCTGACCAATATTTAGCCCTCAACAAAGTGATAACACAGATTATGAAGTTACTTCCATTTTTTTCTGGGCAAACCGTGTGTAGCTTTACCTATCACATACCCTATACTGCAATGGTTAGTACATTAAAAAATAAAAATTCATAAGCTTTCAACTACTGAAGATGTTAGGCGATTTTGAAGCACAATGAATAAATAAAAGCTTTCTTTCTTCTCTATTTCTGCCAAATACTCAGTGCTTCGAGGGAATGTTTGGATACCATTTATATCAGTGGATAAATAGGACTCCAGAGTACAGATATTCAGGATTGAAATCATGCCATAATGGTTTGAGAACTTGAATGCAGTTTTAAAAATCAGTAAATAAAAAGATGGTCTTGGTAAAAGAGATGATAAAAGTACCTAATTGTTGTATTAACATAATCTATTCATTAATATTCCTTTAGGCAAGGAGTTCTTTATCCTCATCCAATGTGGTTGAATTTTAATGCTATCTCATGCATCCTAGAAAGCTACCGGGTCATATTTAACATGGGTCAGACTTCATCTCTGGAGACCAGGAATAGTTGACGTTGCGGGTCGAGACCCTTTTTCGACCCGAAATGTCACCTATTCCTTTTCACCAAAGATGCTGTCTGACCTGCTGAGTTGCTCTAGCTTTTTATGTATATCTTCGGTTTAAACCAACATCTGCAGTTCCTTCCCACACATTGGGACATATGCATCGCCTTCTCAGTAAAACAATGGGTTTATATTGTAATCCAAAAAATGGATTTTAAAAAATCAAAATCCGCAAAAAGCAAAAATAAGAAGTCTAAAAAGCGATTGAATGTAGAACGTATGAAGATCTTGCTGTTTGCTTACCAACTGCCCATGATTAATGCCACTGATTTCTCCAATCTTCAGGCTTTATGTAACTGATACCACATTTACGACTGTTAAAGTCTACACCTACTAGGTGACGCAAGTTAGTGTATGTGTAAATATAATGGTTACTAATAGGTGGAAATACATCGTGAAGGCATTGAATGATAGGTCTTGACCTTGTCACAGTGACTTGCAAGCAGAAAACAAGAAAGGTTAATGTCAATTTGGACAGTGAGATAGTTCTTAAATTGTTGAGGTGCTGACAAGCTCCAAAGAGAAATTAACCTGATTATTTGCTCGAGGGCAAAGAGGGAACATGAGATAGCTGTGGCAGATAGCATAAAGGATAATCCCAGTACATGAAAGTACATAAAGGAAAAAAGGGTAACCAGAGAGAGAGTGGGACCCCTCAGGAATCAAAGCGGTCAACTCTGTGTGGAGCCACAGGAGATGGGCAAGGTCCTCAACCAGTATTTCTCATCTGTTTGAGGACTGGGGAACTTAGGGCAATCATTGGAAGCGTCTTGAGACCAGCCAGTATTAAGGATGTGGAGGTACTGAAGGTCCTGATGCATATGAAGGTAGACAAATCTCCCGGGACAAGGTCGCTGTGGAAAGCTAGAGAGAAAATTGCACTGAGCCCTGGTTGAGATTTAAGAACCATCATTAAATACAGGAGAGGTGCCGGAAGACTGGAGGTTGGCAAATGTTCTGCCTCTGATCAAGTAGGGCTGCAGGGAAAAGCTTGAGAATTACAGGTTAGTGTGTCCAACATCTGTGGTTGGAAAGTTATTAGAGAGTATTCTGAGGGATAAGATATACATACATTTAGATGGACAAGGGCTGATTAGAGATAGTCCATCAGATACATGGGACATCGTGTCTCACCAATCTGATTGAGTATTTGGAAAATGTGACCAAAATGCTAGATGAGGATTGAGTTTTAGAGATTGTATATATGGATTGCAGCAAGACATTCGACAAGTATTCGCATGGTTGGCTGCTCTGGAAGGTTAGATTGCATGGGATCCAAGGATACATAGCCGAATGGATAGAAAAATGGCTACATGGAAGGAACCGAGGTGATGTTGGAAGGTTGCTTTTCGGACTGAAGGCCTGTGATTAGTGGTGTGCCTCAGAGTTCGGAGCTGGGCCCATTGCTGTTTGTAGACACAACAAGCTGGAGTAACTCAGCGGGCTAGGCAGCATCTCTAGAGAGAAGGAATGGGTGACGTTTTGGGTCAAGACCCTTCCTCAGCCGGTCTGAAGAAAGTTCTCGAGCCGAAATGTCACCCATTCCTTCTCTCCAGTGGTGCTGCCTGTCCTGCTGAGTTACTCAAGCTTTTTTTGTCTATCTTCGATTGGAACAAGCATCTGCAGTTCCTTCCAACCCATTGCTGTTTGTCATCAATATCAATGATTTGGATGAGAACGTACATAGCATGATTAGCAATTTTGCAGATGACACAAAAGTGGGTGGTATTGTAGATAGTGAAGATGAATGTCAAAAATTGCAGCAGGATCTTGATCAGTTGGGCAGGTGGGTTGAGTAATGGTTGATGTAATTTAATACAGAGAAATGTGAGGTGTTGCATTTTGGGATGTTTAACATGGGCAGGACCTACACAGTGAATTGTAGGACCCAGGGTAGAGCAGAGGGATCTAGGAGTGCAGGTACATAGTTCCTTGAAAGTGGTGTCAAAAGTAGTCAAAAAGGCTTTCAACAGATTGGCCTAAATCAGTCAGAGTTTTGAATATAGAAGTTGAGAGGTCATGTTACAGCTAATATACAAGATGTTGGTGAGGCCACATTTAGAGTATTATGTCCAGTTTGGGGCACAATGTTTTAGGAAATATCTTGTCAAGTTGGAAAGGGTGCAGAGAAGATGCTGCTGCACCCGCTGAGTTTCTCCAGATTTCCGAGGATGTTGCCAGCACTCAAGGGCCTGAGCCAAAGGGAGAGGTTGAGCAGGCTAGCACTCTATCCTTGAGGCACAGGAGGATGAGTGATCTTATATAGGTGTACAAAATCATGTGGAAAAGATCGAGTAAACACACAGAGTCTTTTGCCCAGATAGGGGAATCGAGAACCAGAGGACATAGGTTTAAGGTGAGAGGGGAAAGATTTAATCGGAACCTGAGGGCTTACATTTTTACACAAAGGGTGGTGTGTTACTTACATTTATCTTACTTGAGCAAGTGAAAGAAGAATGTAATGACGTAAAGATTATAAATTAAGCCTCACTATTCAATTAATTTCAATTTGCAGAATTGCCTACACTAAACATTTCCTCAATAACTGGAATATTAAAATAAGAGCCCTATTTATAATACCAACTAGAACTTGCTTCTGATCACTGACTTAGCATCTCACCATGACCGTACATGCCATGAATCTATTTTCTGAAACACATTAAAAAGGGTAATCAGGGTCTAGACAGAATAAAACTAAAATAAGCAAGGAACGTGTACATAAAATGAGTGTTTAAATCCCAGCATTACATGTAAAGTTAGATTGCTCATCTTAACATGAACTATTGCACAAACACTGAATCTCTCTGGGTACAACCATCAGTAAAGTTTATTGAAGATTATGCATGCATCAAAGTCTTGTAGTGCCTACTTCTTTTCAAGATCAAGCTATCAACCATATTTCAAAGTGGCATTCTTGCCTCAGGCTTAGAAGCATGGTTGTTTCAAGCCTCAGTTCAAGAACCTGAGTGTATAAACTATACTGACACGAACAAAGCATTTTAAAAATAACAACTTCTGCTCTTTCACTGGATGTGCGGAAAAGAACGTAACAATTCTCTTTGAGTCCTGAGCAGCATATTTTCATCAAACATACTAAAACGATTATCTAATCAATTACCTTGTTGTTGCTTTATTGAGTATCTTATCAGGTCTACCAGGCAGATTCAAGGCCTGGATCTATCAGCGTCCCATCCTGCCCCGAGTCCTGTGGCCTCTGCTGGTTTACGCTGTTCCATTGACCACAGTTGAGTCCCTCGAAAGGAAGATCAGCAGCTTTCTCCGCAGGTGGCTTGGCCTTCCCCGCAGCCTCAACAGTGTTGCACTGTGTGGGACCAGTAACATCTTGCAGCTCCCATTCAGTGGCCTCACGGAAGAGTTTATGGTGGAGCGAACAAGAGAATCTCTGCAGTACAGGGACTCCAGGGACCAGAAGGTGTCATCAGCTGGCATCGAGGTGAGAACAGGGAGGAAATGGAGGGCGGAGAAAGCAGTGGAGGTGGCGGAGTCACTCCTAAGGCAAAAGGCATTGGTGGGAGTCATGGCAACTGGCAGAGCTTGTTTGGGATACTTCCCCAAGACATCGGTTGGCAAGACCCAGGGCAAGGAGAGATACCATCTAATCCAGGAAGTGGTCCGAGCAGGTGTGGAGGAAGAGCGTGTGAGCAGGACGGTGGGGCTCAGGCAGCAGGGAGCGTGGACAAGGTGGGAGAGCAGACCGCAGCGCAGGATTACCTGGTCAAACATTATGCAGGCAGACTTCCAGTACGCCCAGTTTCTTATCCAAGCTGTCGACGATGTCCTACCAAGCCCAGCAAACCTCCACGTCTGGGGCAAGAGCGAGATACCTTCCTGCCCACTTTGCTCTGGAAGAGGATCATCAGAACATCTCCTCAGCAGCTGCCCAAAGTCCCTTGGGGAAGGTCGCTATCGGTGGCGCCATGACCAGGTGCTCAAGGTGGTTGCTGAGAGCATAGCCACTGCCATCAGTAACAGCAAACACCACCATGCCCCAAATAAATCAATCACTTTTGTCAAGGCTGGAGAGAAGCCTCGACCACAACCAAAAACAAGGATGGGCCTCCTCTACACAGCCACTGACAGGCAGCTGCACGTCGATCTGGGCAAACAGCTGAAATTTCCACAGCACATCACAGCAATATCACTCCGGCCAGACATGATCATCATCTCCGAAGTGACAAAACAGCTGATCATTCTGGTGCTGACAGTGCCCTGGGAAGAGCGTATTGAAGAGGCTACTGAGAGGAAATGCGCAAAGTACCAGGAACTGGTCGAGATGTGCCAGGACAACGGCTGGAAGATGTACTATGAGCCCATAGAGATGGCCTGTAGAGGCTTTGCAGGACGCTCACTCTGCAAAATCCTCAACCAGTTGGGCATTACGAGGCTGGCAGAGAAGAGGGCCATTCAATCCGCAAGTGAAGCCGCAGTGAAAGTCACTAGGTGGCTTTGGATTAAGAGGGCTGATCCGTGGGCGGTTGCTGCTGGGAAGCAAGTCGGGGCTTGATCAACCCCGGCTGGGTCGCCTGGGCGAGGGTTCTGTTGTTGTGAGACCCAAAACACCCGATGACCCCAGGTCACATCACTGAGGATGCGTCCCAGCGCATCTCGAAGATGTATCTTTCACACATGTACATAGTTGCTGCCACACCTTTTTTACATTACATTGGAGGCTACATTCACATTTAGTTCATTTTCCTTGCAATATATTAGAAGGTCAAACTTCAAAAGATGGTAAATAAAGGCATATTCATCTCAAGTACAGATTTATCTGCATTCATACAATCATTTGCAAAAATGAACCAAACATCAAATATTAAAGAAAAAGTAAATACTGTAATTTGACAAAAAAGTGCAGATGAAAGAAATATAAAGTAAAGAATCTGATGAACCAGGCACCTGGTTTAATGAGTATTTCCAGTCGTTTTCTGTCTCCATTAATAATATGATAAATTTGCATGATTGGCAGCTCATTTGGGTTCAGTATTAATCCGGGAATTTCATTCTACACCAGGTTTGGATGCTAGTGTAATATGCTTCATCTTGTTTACAGCAGGAAGAATGTCTGTTCTTACTCGTGCAGAGGCAAATGTATTTGAGTCAAACCTTGTGCCCGTGATGAGTTTGGCTGACTTGTGAAACAGATGTGAATCCATGGAGAAGCTTCATTTGTAATTACCCTAATCTCAAAAAAAAATCCTCTAAATGCAGGAAATAAAGGAGGCAAGCCAGGGAAAATTCCTTACAAATCCTCGTGAGTGTCAAGATTGTTTAATTGCATATATACCAAAAACAGAATAATGAAACTCTACAGACAATGGGTCCAGGAGTAGGCCATTCGGTCATTCGAACCAGCGCCGCCATTCAATGTCATCATGTCTGATAATCCACAACCAGTACCCCATTCCTGCCTTCTCCTCATATCCCTTGACTTTGCTATCTTTAAATATCTCCGCTATTCTATTTATTTTCTTCTTTTTCTTTTCCTGTTCCTTTTTTCCAGAGATGCCGCCTGACCCACTGAGTTACTCCAGCTTTCTGTGACTATCTTCAGCTTAAACCAGCATCTGCAGTTCCTTCCTGCACCATGAAATTCTTAGTGCAGCAGCAAAATAGCCTTGGAAACACAGTAGATAATACAATAATCAAAAGAAAGGTCAATAAACTTCAAGAAATACTATAATGCAAAACAAAAACCCAAAGTATTTAGTGCTATGAAGACAGTTCGTAGTTTATAGTTTTGTTGGTGTTTGAGTGTTTGTAATGTTCTGGTTGTTGGGAAGAAGCTGTCCCCAAAACCGAACAGTTTTCAGACTCATCCCACTGGCAGGAGTGAAATGTGAGCGTTGCCAGGGTGGTGCGAGCTCTTGATAATACTATCTGACGGTGAGGAGGTCAGTGCCCATGATGGTCCACTGCTCTTTGTGATCTCCTTCGTTCCTGGGCGTTCGAGTTGCCGAACCAGGCTAGGATACAACCAGTCAATATACTCTCTGCCGTACACCTGGAAAAGTTCAAGAGAGCATTCATCATACCAAATCTCCTCAATCGTCTAAGGAAATAGAGGCATTGAGGGGTTTTCTTAATGATTGCATCAATGTGCTGGGCCCAGGACAGATCTTCAGAAATATCCATGTCCAACAACGATGTAGATGAAAACTGGTTTGCGGATCCTTGACTTTACTCTTCTGAAGTCAAAAATTAGCTCCTTGGTCTTACTGACATTGAGAGCAAGGTTGTTGTTCTGGAACCATTCAATCAGACACTTGATCTCCCTCCTCTACTCATCATTACCCATAGTTTGTCCAACAACGGTGGTGTCGTCAGCAAATTTCAAGATGAAGTTGGAACTGTGCCCGGCTACATACTCATAGGTATAGAGTGAGTTGAGCAGGGGACTGAGCACAGAGCCTTATGCCCCTGTACTGATGGTTATCAAGGAGGAAGTATTGTTGCCAACACATACCAATAGTGATCTGTTGAAAAGGAAGTTCTGGATCCAGTTGCAAAGAGATGTGCAGAGACCCAGGTTACTGAGCTTGGTACAAGTGTAGAGGATGGGGATGATGGTGTTGAATGACGACCTGTAGTCAGTGAACAACAGGCTGACGTACGCGTTCTTATTGTCCAGGTGATGCAGTGTGAGTGGACAGCCAGGGAGACCACATCCCCCATTGATCTATTGAGGTGGTAGACAAATTGTAATGGGTCCAGGTTGTTGCTTAGGTCCTTGCTAAGATAGGAGTTGATACGTAGCATTAGCAGCTTCTTCTCCAAGTACCAATTTTCATACACAAGTATCTTTGGAAACGGCTAAAAGGCCTGTCCCACTTGGCTGTCATTTGCGCGCCATTTACGCGACCTCCAAAAATGTGGCCGTCGCGTTGTGACACAGGGGTAGCATGGGACGGGCGCATGGAGAGGCGTGGAGGAATGTGTAGTTACGCGCATTATCGCGCGCCGCTACAGCATTTCGTGCTGCATGAAATTCTCACGCGAGCCACCTGCGGGACGTATCGCGTACGCACGCTGACACATTGGACACGCTGGCGTCCCGACATCTCACATGTATCTAATGACGTCACGCGCACCAGACGGCACGATGACGCATGATTTGTGCGCGACGTCACGTGTAACGACGTGTCGACCTATTTTACATATGACGCGTGAATGAGGCGCAAATGACGGCCAAGTGGGACAGGCCATTAACATATCAAACCCCATTAAGATCATGCCATAATTAGAGAAATACAGGCAAATTAGAAAGTGTCATTTCAAGAATTTGACCAGACAATCACTCATAAATCACTTTGTAATGGCTGGGTTGAGCAGGGGATTACCTTCACCCCAGTAAAAGGGGTGCCAGTTTCGCATTGCATTGAAAGATTGTTATTAAAAAGATTGTTAGGAATTATCATTCCTGTATCAGATTATATTTTGTCAGTATATATTCCATACTTGCAGACTAGAAGCGGGATTTGAAACAAGAGCTCTTCAATTTAAAATTTGAAACTAGTGCCCTTAAACTTGAAATTTAAAACTTGCGATTTCATGATGATATCCCACACTTTTTTTACTATGAATATTTGGGTATACAAAGAATTGAGATCAGTGTTAAATATTCTTCTAGGCAGATTTCTGAAAGCAACAATGTAATAGGGACTGAACAGACTCATCAACAATGTGCTATGAAAGGCCAACTGTTAGGGGAACCGAATGATTAATAAAGGTGATTTTATGCAGTCACAATGATTCGATTGAACTTTTATCTTTGGCAGGAATGTAAAATGAGCAACAGAGAATGCATTGCCTCTAGTACATTCTGCTGAATATTCCATCTATTGACTGCATTGGAAAGGAAATTTTGAAGACTACAGTATGTAACAGGTGGCCACTTATTTTCATTTTCCTTGCATCTCTGCCAAAGCTGAAACACAAAGTTTGTTATCTTTGTGAAATGTACATTTTTCAAGTGTTAAATTGTGCTGGATCAAAGCAATGATCCCGTGAAAAGCACTAACGTGATGGAACCAGGGCTCATTTGTAACTAAACTGGAAAAATGAAGACATCTTAAGAAGAAACTAATTCTAAGGTCTCATGACTATAATAATTTCATCTTTCTGTCAACTTGTCCATTTTCATATCATGCTAAAATTTGATTTTCATAATGTTTCCTATGTTCTAAATCTATGACATTTGTTGAAGAACATAATAAAAATTAGTTCTTTGGAAATTAATACATTTAAACACTTCTACAGAGCAAAGTTAGGCATGAGTGGCATAAACACTTGTTAGAATGAAAACATAAATGACTCACTGGGTGTTTTTTTTCCTTATTAAAGACACTAATTTGAAGTACAGTGAAACAGAGAATAATTTTCACAAGGTGAAATATTACATTTACATATTATGTCTCACATTAAATATTGCCTTTCATACGCAGATCAGAGAAATAATTGGCTGAGTCCCACCTCCCAAAATATGATGCATTGGGGTTGGGTTCACAAGATTTGGATCATAGTGTACCATGTTTTATTCTGAGGCCATTCTGCCTATTGAATCTATGGTGGCCCTCAAAACAATCACATCAATCCCCTTCCCCCAAATATTTGCCAGAAGCCTCTCCCCTCTCACATGCCCATTTACACCCTCCTAATTCTGGAACCTTCCACTTCTATTTATGGTAGCCAATTAACATGTCAATTTGGATGTGGAAGGAAACTAACCATATAACCATATAACAATACAGCACGGAAACAGGCCATCTCGGCCCTACAAGTCCATGCCGAACAATTTTTTTTTCCCCTTAGTCCCACCTGCCTGCACTCGTACCATAACCCTCCATTCCCTTCTCATCCATATGCCTATCCAATTTATTTTTAAATGATACCAATGAACCTGCCTTCACCACTTCCACTGGGAGCTCATTCCACACCGCCACCACTCTCTGCGTAAAGAAGTTCCCCCTCATATTACCCCTAAACTTCTGTCCCTTAATTCTGAAGTCATGTCCTCTTGTTTGAATCTTCCCTATTCTCAAAGGGAAAAGCTTGTCCACATCAACTCTGTCTATCCCTCTCATCATTTTAAAGACCTCTATCAGGTCCCCCTTAACCTTCTGCGCTCCAGTGAATAAAGACCTAACTTATTCAACCTATCTCTGTAACTTAGTTGTTGAAACCCAGGCAACATTCTAGTAAATCTCCTCTGTACTCTCTCTATTTTGTTGACATCCTTCCTATAATTTGGCGACCAAAAATGTACCCCATACTCCAGATTTGGTCTCACCAATCGCCTTGTACAATTTTAACATTACATCCCAGCTTCTATACTCAATGCTCTGATTTACGCATACATCGTCACTCACAGTCACAGATACAACTTAAGATCAGGATCATATTGGCTCACTGGAGCAACACTACCTGATGTGCCACTGTAGAGCTCATTATTTAATCAGCTTTGAACTTGCCTCTTCTGGTTTTAATGGAGGTAGAACTTGCAAGAAATTAGTTTATCACTGAAGTGTGAAAAAACCTGCCTGTTTAAAAAATTAATTCTATTTTTAATAACACTTTTTTAGCCAAACATATTATTTCTTCATAAAATATTCAATTGTACCATCAAGAAATGACTTTATTTTCATTCGCTGCAACAAGCATATCATGACATCCACTTACAATATTTACAGTCTACCAAGATGTCAATAATGTAGACACAAGGAACTGCAGATGGTGGTTTACAGGTGAGCATCCAGGAAGCCACAGACCAACTGGAGGAACAGAACCGCAAACTCCATTTGTACTGCTCAGAACCCAACAAAAGAACATTGAGTTCTCCAATCTTAGGCACCTAACCAACAAACGGCCACCCAACCACCCCCCCCCCCCCCCCCCCCCACCCTCTTCGCTGTGCCCCACCTGAATGTGCACCCATTTCTCCCACAATCCCATCCCCCTCCCCTCCGTTCCACTTATATCCCTTCCTCTGGCTACACATTTCACACCACAATTCTGCTTATCTCATAGCTTTTTGTCTTTACATCTCTGTCCTTTCTTCAACCGACTCTGACTGACCACCCCCCACCCCCCTCACATTTATCCACAGTTGCCTGGTTTTATCCTGCCCCCACCTCTATTTCAGCTTTCTCCTTGCAACTACAATCAGTCTGAAGAAGGATCATAACTGAAACATCAACTATTCAGTCAATAGTGGTTCATTTGTCACATATGGAACTGAACAGTGAAACTCTTTTTGCATATTTTACACATGCAGGCACCACCATTTTTGGCGCATTATTCAAAGTCCTAAGTCTGGTAGGCCACTAGTAACCAACTTTGATGGCGCTGTAGGCATTAACCCAGTTCGCCCTCGTACCCACCACTCGCCCTCGCACACTCCACAATCCAATATCTGCAGGTCCCTCCATTTGTTTGAGACTTTGGGTGGGATACAGGTCCTGCCGATCGACGAGCCTTCATTCGGCCCACAGTTACTCCGTCCGACTAACCTACGGGTAGGCCCTGACGAACCTTCGGGTGGGTTCCTGGTCCTGCCGACAGACGGGCGTTCGGGCAGGTTACCTGTTGCGCTGTCCATCGATCCTTTGGTGCCCCCCCCCCAGTTTCGCCGTCTTATGAGCCTTTGAACAGGTTCTAGGTCCCGCCATCCAACGAGCCTTCGGGCGGGTTCCCGAACCCTTTGACCGGCGAGGTCTCACCAACCAACAAACCTTCTGGGCTGGCACCACGGCCACGGAACCTCCGGAAGGCCTAGGTGCTCCAGAGATCTGCCTGACCCCGCTCGCTGAGTTACTTCAGAACTTTGTGTCTTTTTAAGATGTCACTGCAGTGGCGGTTTTTACAACTTCTCAAAATCCAATTTTGATAGCCACTCATTTTCCGGGTACGATTAAAAAAGTAGTCACACATGAAACAGCAAAGATGAATCTAACAGAAGTAGTCTCTTTATTAATAGCCTCTTTATTGTAGTAATACAAAACAATGAAATAACTCATGACTTTCCGTTCTTAATCATCATTCCATTCATGTCATATAAATCATAAAAACTTTTTCTTGTAGAAGTACATCGTCTGACAATTTATATACCGTATTTCCCGGCAATGAAGACCGGGGACGAGTGGGATCTGGGAACTGCATCCAGTCCCGGGGCACGCAGGTGATGTTGCCGACTCCTGGACTAAACCAAACCCTTCATCCTGTCCCGACATCCTTTTTTCAAAATTTAGCAACTTAAATTGGGGGTGCGTCTTCATTGCTGGGAAATATGGTATGTCCCGATCATGCTCGTGGTCCAGGTAGAAAATTGTTTCCTTCCATCGCCTCGACATCAAAACTAAAACTAATCATCTGAGCGTCTCCGCCAGAATCCTCTAGCCAAAAACACACACCAGACTACACATAACATCCCACCCACGTTAACACAGGCAGATAATAATTAAAGGTAACTAGAATGACTATAATAAAGTTACTTAAGCTTAATGGCTCCAACAGTCACTAATATTTCATCCACAAACACGCTATTTGTGAAACATTTAAAAGATTATTACACAGAGCATAGCTTTCCCACACTAAATAGGGAAAGTTATAATCCCCTGAATTCACCGCAATGTTTCCCGCATTCCAAATGTAGACTGCCTGAATGACTTGTGATAAAAAGTGTTTTTCTTGAGAAACTTTTTTTTAACGAGGTACAAGTGGTGCAGCACACACTCCGCCTTGCTCTTCACTAACAGGAACATGCATACTTTGAACTCTCACTATCACATTTTTAAAGATATCCCACTTACCATTCATCCTTTTGCCCGCAACGAACCTACGCCTCTCAACTATTGTAAGTTCTTGTCTAATATCATCAAAGTTGGCTCTGTCCCGGTTTACCGCTATAATTTATGGACTAATCCTGTACTTATCCATAATGATTTTCAAGCTAATATACAGTGTAACTGTGGTTGCTGCCTTGCCCAATTCTAACCAGTACACAAACTCTGTCCTCTTCCTTAAAGGTCCCTCTGTACGTTGCCCGAGAAAACTTTCCTAAACACACCTGATAAATTACACCCATCTAAGCCATTGGCGATACGGCAGTCCCACACTAAATAGGGAAAGTTATAATCCCCTACTACAACAACCATATTGGTCTCGCAGATGTCGGCAATCTCCCAGCAGATTTGTTCCTGTAATTCCCATTGACCATTTTGGGGCACATAGTACAATCCCAACTCGGTGATCATCACCTTTACATTCTCAGCTCTACACATATAGTCTCATGGGATGATCCTTTGTATTGTCACCTCCATTAATCAATAAAGCAACCCCACCTCCTCTTTTACCCCACCTCTATCTGGCCTGTAGCACCTGTACCCTGGAACATTAAGCAGTCGGTCCTGTCCCTCCCTTAGCCAGGTTTCCCTAATGGCTACAACGTTCCAGTCATAATTACAGCCACGTGGCGCAGTGGTAGAGTTTCTGCCTTGCAGCGCTTGCCGTGCCGAAGACCCAGGTTCGATCCCAACTATGGGTGTTGTCTGCACGGAGTTTGTACGTTTGCCCCATGACCACGTGGATTTTCTCCGAGATCTTCGGTTTCCTCCCACACTCCGAAGACAGAGGTGTAAGTTAATTGGCTTGGCGTATGTGTAAATTGGTCCTAGTGTGTGTAGGATAGCGTTAATGTGTGGGGATTGCTGGTCGGTGCGAACTCAGTGGGCCGAAGGGCCTGTTTCTGCGCTATATCTCTAAAACCTATCCACAACCTGACTTCATCCGCCTTACCTGTCAAGCATCCAGTGCTGAAATAAATTCAATTTAATCCAAACATTCCTGCTCGCTACCTGCTGTGTTCTTGGCTATCCTGTCAACTGAACTTGCTCTCATTACCTTCCAGCTTCCCACCTGCCTCCTTACTGCATTGGATCCTTCTTCCTCAGCCAATCTAGTGTAATCCTTCTTGAGTAGCACTAACAAAGTTGCCCACCAGGATTTTGGGCCACATCCAGTTCAGGTGCAACCTATCTTTCTCATACAAGTCAGCTCTGCTGGTCACTCTAGATCCCGAGTGGTCCAACAATCTGAATCGCTGTCATCTACACCAATTCCTCAGCTACTCGTAATTGGGCAAAGGTTACTCAGACCTTATCAGCCCATCTTCTTCAGATTGTGTTGCCTGCATGTACATACTGTTTCATTATCCTTAGAAGGCTTCTCTTACCAGAAGCATTAAATTATAAGTTTCTCTCTAACACCTTGGCCAGATAGAAAATCTCTGTTACCTCCATCATGTCGTGATCATAAGATCATAAATGATAGGAGCAGAATTAGGCCATTCAGCCCATCAAGTCTACTCCACCATTTAATAATCATGGCTGATCTATCTCTCCCTCCTAACCCCATTCTCCTGCCTACTCCCCATAATCCCTGGCACCTGTACTAATCGAAAATCTATCTATCTGGTCCTTAATAATATCCATTGACTTGGTCTCCACAGCCATCTGCGGCCAAGAATTCCGCAGATTTAGCACCCTCTCACTAAATAAATTCCTCCTCATCTCCTTCCTAAAAGACCATCCTTTAATTTTGAGGCTATGATCTCTAGGCCTAGACTCTTCCACTCGTGGAAATATCCTCTCCACATCCACTCTATCCAAACCTTTCACTATTCTGTACGTTTCAATGAGGTCCCCCCTCATTCTGCTAAACTCCAGCGAGTACAGGCTCAGTGCCGCCAACATTTCATCATATGTTAACCCACTCATTCCTAGGATAATTCTTGTAAGCCTCGTCTGGACTGTCTCCAGCGCCAGCACATCCTTCCTCAAATATGGCGCCCAAAAATTGCTGTACAGTGGGACCCTTTGCAAATGCTGGCAATACTAGGCAGGAATTACAATTAAAACAAAACACAAAGACCAACTATGAGCCTTACAAGCACAGGTAGCACACTCCATATACAGTCCTGCTGCAGCAGTTCAGCTGCTTGCAGCAGCTAATAGATCACAGTCATCAATATCAAAACAAAGTCACTGCTGGCAATGCTTCCAAATGCTCTGCTCGCTCAATTCTGCCAGCAATCAGAGATGGCCAAAGGTACAATTTGAGATTGTAAGTTTAATGATAGCCATAGTTGAAGAGTTTACAGCAAGTCATCAAATTAAGAGCAATTTAATTTTCTGCTGAACACAAATCCAACGTAATCACCAACAAACTTGCAATCTATGTCAGACCCCTTTAAATAAGCTAGGCTTGATGGAAGGAGGGCGGATTCGTTTTTCTGTGCATGTTTAATGCATAATATTAGCTGAATCATTGCAGCCCAATCTTATCATGACTACCATTAAATCAGCTCGTACAAAGGTTGTTTTGGTAAGGGTTGCTTTTGGCTTACATATAACATTATACAATACCATGCTCATTTGTTGACCAATGAAACCGTACAAATGTTGTGTGCTGAAAGAAAGTCAAGAAGGGTGAATGGGCTGAATTTCTGTGACCTTTTAATCATTCAATTAAGCTTTGTGGGAACTTATGATGTGGAAATTAGTGACAAATCTGTATGATAACAGTAATATTTCAAAATTACATAATTTCACACCAAGACATCCTAAAGTAATGAAATAACGACGCATTTTTCATATGATATGACAACATTGGAGCAGATAATTAGTGTTGAAACGTTTTAAATTTCATCCTCGGGGGTCCTTAAAATTCACGAGCCTCTCTCAGAGCATAGTTGGGGTGGATGGGAGGGTTATCTTGGAATTACTTATTCATGGAGACATGCATTAAGGAAATAATAAATTGGCACGTGTGTCTCAAAGGAGGTGTACCAACTGATTTAGATTAAAATATCATTTAATGAGTAAGAAGCATCAGAATTCTTGTACACTGGATCCCGCAGATTTGACCACCAAAATCCATACATTTGACAAATGCTGTGTCTCAACTGTTCATTGTGGTGTGTAAAATTACCAGGGAAGGTCAAGGGTAGTATTAAGTGTTTTGTAATGTACTGATGGATGACAAGCAAGAACTATTCTACACAGGCTTGAGACTTACTGGATAATTAAAGTTAATGTTATTAATTATATTATATATATTATTAAAGTGTAACATCTATATTATCAAAACTCTGTTCTTGACCGGTTTTGGCGATCTGTGCTGCGATTTCCGAGAAAACGCCGCCACATACGGCCGTCATTTTTGGCCACCTCGCTCAGAGCCCCCCTCCGCCGTATGTGTGCCGAGGATATTTCCCGTCGATGAAATATGACAGAGATATTAATGATTTTACAAAATTCCCCATTCTCTCTGCTGCCCCCGCTACCAGCAGGGGGGAGGGACTATAAAACCAGGAAGTGGTGTGCCTCAGTCAGTCTCTGCAAGTGGTGTGCCTCAATCAGTCTCTGCAAGTGGTGTGCCTCAATCAGAGCTTTGAATGACTGACAAATGTCTACAGCACTGTGAGTACCCTTAATTTGGTTTGAAAATGAAAATATGGTTAGAGGTAAAAAAAAAAAGCACTGCCTGCAAATGGTTGTTTGGGTTTGGGTTGAAGTAAAAAGGCACTCTCTCTCTCTTTCTCTCTCCCCTCCCCCCCCCCCCCCTCCCTCTCCCTCCCCCCTCCCCCCCCCCCCCCCCCCCCCCTCCCTCCCCTCCCCCTTCCTCCTCTGCCCCCCTCCTCTCTCCCCCTCCCCCCCTCCCCTCTCCCCCCCCCCCTCCCTCTCTCCTCTTCCCCCCCCCCCCCCCTCCCTCCTCTCCCCCCCCCTCCTCTCCCCCCTCTCCCCCTCTCCTCTCTCCCCTCTCTCCTCCTCCTCCTCTCCCCCTCTCCCCCCTCTCCCCTCTCTCCTCCCTCCCTCTCCTCCTCTCCCTCTCCCTCCCCCTCCTCCTCTCCCCCCTCTCCCCCCTCTCCTCCTTTCCTTGGTCTAGTATGTTATATATTTCTAATAGTATATATGTTAATTGAAGCAATAAGTTAATGAAATGCATATTAAGATGCTTGAGGAAAGAAAGCCAGTAAGTTAGGGAAATGTTGGTTCTCAGATTAAACCACATTCCACTGCACGAGGTAATTCAAGAGTTCTCCCGAGTTTTCCCCTGATTCGAACTCGGAGAATGTTCGTAGCAGGTCCGTAGGAGATCGTGGATGTCTCATAGTGGCTTGTAATACTAACAGTAGGTACTCGGGACATCCGGTAAACTCGTGTCCACGAGTAAAAAAATACTTGTGATGAAAAAAATGTTTACTTTTTGCTCGTACGAGCCACTATGAGACATCTACAAACTCCTATGGACCCGCAACAGACATTCTCCAAGTTTGAATCGGGGCAAAACTCGGGAGAACTCTTGAATTACCTTGTACAGAGGGACAGGGACTTTAGCTTCTCCCCAATGAGCAGGAATGGGTCAGGGGTAATTAAAAAGTGAATTTCAGACAATTTACACTGATCTGTCATGCACCCTATGACTAAATGTTTCACTGTTTAACTTGATTCCCCTTGCATTTGACCTCCCAAAGAGCATCACATCACAGGTTAGATTCTATCTGCCATTTCTCTTGCAACTGATTTATATCCGGTGGCGTTCTTTGACAACCCTTTTCACAAAGGACAACTCCACTAATTTTTGTGGTAGCTGCAAAATTACCACCCACCTATGTTTTTATCCAAATCATTGTTATCTATCAGAAACACGAGAGGTCTCAACACTGATTCCTGCTGAATACCACTGTTTAGAAACCTCCAGTCTAGAAATGGCCACAAAATATATAAATAATTGTATACCAACACATAAATAATTGGACAAACTCATGTACTTTAATCTAAATGTAATATCATAACCGAATAATGATTCATTCCTCTTTAAAGCCAATATTGAATATGCTTCAGACTTATGATTGCTAGTTAAGTTTGTTGGATTAATATACTAAAATATGTGTAATCAATTTGGGAAGACAAATTCCCAGTTATGCTCAGGCCAAATTAACAAGGAATCACCTAGGCTGGAAGGGAGTTAAACAGTTTGCAAGCAGCCAAGATCGCAATTTTGGTTAACCTCTTCCAGCCAGCAGATTCTTACTTAAATATACTGGGGTTTGTCTTCTAAGTTAAATACAGTCATTAAATAGTAAATACTTGTTTAGTTTAAGATACCAGAGGAACTAATCACAGCACATGTTTGCTTGTTTTCTCTTTGAATATATATTACCCGGTTTTGACCTGCTCTTTCTTTTTTATAATACTTGTTTAAGGGAACGGAGCTTAATGTAACGGAGCTTAATGTAACTTTACATCTACGGAAGGTTTCATCAATTTTTCTCCCACCATTTGGTGTTTTTTTTCACGCAGTATTTTTGTTAAATACTTTCTTTTCATATCATTTATGTTATTTAGCACTTTTTTTGATTTTATCTTTAAGGGCACATTTTCAAGGAATGTACCTACAGAGCTCAGCAGCTGGGAGCACCCACCCAACACCCAGAAGCTTGAGGTATTTTGTTGCACCATCTGAAATAAAGGAACCAATGTAACTTATAATGCAAGACGACACTCAAAAGAAAATTGGAGGAATTACATTTTGTAGCTGGAACATAAGGGGTACTAACGAGCCAATTAAAAGGGGTAAGATTCTAGCCCAATTAAAATCACTCAATGCCGATATAATATTTCTACAGGAAACACATCTGAAAGTTCAAGCTCAGACCAGGCTGAAGGCAAATTGGATCGGTCAAACATATCATTCCTCCTAGCTCTCTAAATCTAGGGGTACCGCAATTATAATTCGCAAAGGCATACCATTTAAACATAAGAATACCATCGCAGACAAAGAGGGGAGGTATGTTATAGTCTCTGGAGAGATATACCCTACTCCACTCACCATGGTAAATATTTATGCTCCTAATTTTGATAATCCGTAAATCTTTTATAAAATCCTGAATATAATTTCCGAGTCCAATTATCAAAACGTGATAATCGGGGAAGATTTCAATTGCATTCTGGATCAATATCTGGATAAATCTGCCCAACAAAAGAGACTTAATATAAAATCAAAATCCAGTGAACGTTTAAATACATACATAAAAAATACAAATATAACAGATGTATGGAGGATTGCAAACCAGGCCAGAAGGGAATACTGCTTTTATTCATCAGTACATAAAACCTATACACGTATCGACTATTTCCTAGTGGACATGAAATGAATTCCCTTTACAATTAATCCTAAATATCATAATAGTGTCATTTCTGATCATTCCCCGTTAACTTTCTTCTTAAAACTAGCAGGAATGTTCAATAAAAAAATGTTTTGGAGGTTTAATCCTCAAATACTAAACAACCCGTATGGTTGTAAATACTTAAAACAACAGAAGGAACTTTTCTAATGATACCCCAGATATCTCACCCTCCCTATTATGGGAATCCTTTAAGACTTTTATTAGAGGTTCTATTATTTCATACCAAGCTTTTCAAAATAAAAAGAATAGGACTGAACAATTGCAACTAGAAGAACAGATTAGACAACTTGATTTAGAAAACTATAGATAAACATAACAAGATAGCAATATTGAAATTTAAACTAAACCAAATTTTATCTGCAATAGTTATTCGATTATTTCAAACTACAAAACAGGAAAATTTCGAATTTGGCGATAAGCCACACAAACTTTTGGCACGTCAGCTGAAAAAAGTGGAAAAAGATCACACTATTTAAAAAATCAAATCAGATAAAGGTGAATTGCTAATGCTGCCTAAACACATTAACAAAAGATTTGGTCAATGATATCAAAATTTATATACACCCAAAACTACAACAGACAGCAATAAAATTACAAACTTTCTGGACAACTGTAATCTCCCAACACTTAACCCAGTGGAACAAGAGGAATTAGGAGCACAGGTTTCAATCAAAGAAATAGAAGAGACAATAAACTCACTGAATAACGGTAAAACACCGGGACCAGACTGGTTTAGTAATAAAAGATTTCACGAGGTAATTTCACCACGGTTACTCAAGCTTTATACATATGATTTAAAGAACAGACACTACCCGAAACACTAGCTGAATCAACTATCACACTTATAGCCAAAAAAGATAAAGATCTAGAAGACCCCGGTTGATACAGCAATTGCACTGCTAAATACAGATCAGAAAATATTAACAAAATCTTTGGCAAGAAGATTAAGTAAATACATTAGTAAATTAATACATTCGTATCAAATGGGGTTCATACTCAAGACACATTCATTTAATAATTTGAGACGTCTTTTCAATATAATGTATTCACACAAAATTGAAGACATCAATTATTTCATTAGATGCAGAAAAAGCATTTGACCAAGTAGAATGGGGATACCTCTTCACAGTACTGCAAACATTTCAGATGGGAGAGAATTTTATTTCATGGATAAAATTACTATATGACAGGCCGACTGCCAGAATATTGACCAACCA